>NW_020172011.1:1564228-1587482 GCF_003031525.2 Neophocaena asiaeorientalis asiaeorientalis
CTTCCTAAAAAAAAAAAAAAAAAAAAAACAGTAGCGTCTTTCAGGGTATTGGATCTTAGTGTTTGGGGGGTCATGGATCACGCTTTGGGAATATGATGAAAGCTATGGGCTTTCTCCTCCATAAAATTCATTTGCATCTGTACACACAAAATTTCCATAAAACGTCAGAAGTTCATGGTCCCCCCTTAGAGACCCATGAACCCCAAGTGAAGACCCGCTGTTCTACACTTCGGGGAAACAAACATTCTTGCAGAGGCCAAGCCACTAGTTTTTTAAACTAGAAGAGCCCAACATGACACATAATGGAATGAAAAACCATGAGCCATCAATAGGAACTATGGAGTAAAAGCTTTGGAAAATAAAAGGAAGTAGAGAAGATTTACCTGAGAGACAGAAACTGTAGATGAAGGGGCTGGGGAGTCAGCATTTTTCATTTGGCCAGGAAGTGAGCCACATGCAACTGAGTTACACAATAGAATTCCAAATGAGCCTCTGGTCTTTACGCTCTCAGCTAAGGGAAGCACTTTGAACACGACAAAAAGAACCCAATTGCCTGGGACCACCATATGTGGCCAGAATTGAACTAGCAGGATAAAGATACAAGTAACATCCTCACATGCATTTATCGACCCACAGTTCGCAAAGCCTCTCCCATATATTAGCATATTTAATCCTGCCAATAATTCTGCTAAGTAGTTTCACCACCCTCATTTTACAACTGAAGTGAGGCTCAGGGAGGGCAAGTGACTTGCCGAAGGTCACACAGCAGGCACGTGGCAAGTGCAGCTCTCCACCCCGTTCCCCTGCCAAGGCCAGACCCTGACCTTTCACCACTGCACCCTGTCTCCAGCTGGAGCCCATGCTGTCAGGTGTGTGAATAAGAGATAAGAGGAGGGAGGACTTCCCTGGCGGTCCAGTGGTTAAGACTCTGTGCTTCCACTGCAGGGGGCATGGATTTGATCCCTGGTCAGGGAACTAAGATCTCGCAAGCTGTGTGGCCCGGCCAACGGGGGAAAAAAAAAAAAAAAAAGGAAGCTTGATAGAACTTCCCTGGTGGGGCGCGGTGGTTAAGAATCTACCTGTCAATGCAGGGGACACGGGTTCGAGCCCTGATCCGGGAAGATCCCACATGCCGTGGAGCAACTAAGCCCGTGCGCCACAACTACTGAGCCTGTGCTCCAGAGCCCGTGAGCCACAACTGCTGAAGCTGGGCGGCTAGAGCCCGTGCTCTGCAACAAGAGGAGACACCGCAATGAGAAGCTCAAGCACCGCAACTAGAGAAAAGCCTGCACACAGCAACGAAGACCCAATGCAGCCAAAAATAAATAAATTAAATTAAAAAAACAAAATAAAGAGAGAGAAAGAGAGATAGGAGGAGGGAGGGAGAACGGAGAGCTCACCTTGCTCATGTCCTTCAGCTCCTCTACCTGCTCCATCCGCAGCTGCCTGGCTCTTTGAAGGAGGTTCTGGGCCCTGTCCTTGGCCACCTCCTCCAGATTGTTGAGCTTCTTGCTGGTCCTCCAAACCATTTCCTTCTGTTTCATGATCTTCTTGCGTGTGGTCACTGCGTCCTATGGGAGCCACGTCGGGATTAGTGGGGGGTTACTGCCTGTGCTCTGTGCCCTGGGCACTAGCCCGGCTGCCACGGTTGACCCCAGATGAGTTTCGCCTCACCCCACCACACTGTCAGAGCCCAGGGGTTTCTCAGCCTGGCTTCCTCACCCTTCCCGCCACCCTGCGGTTCCTCCCCACACCCACTCTTAATTCTACAACATGTCCTCTTTAGCACGTTCACGCCCCATTTCAGGGTCCCCTAACTAGAGCTCCCAGTCTTGTGGGAAGCTGGCCTCTCCCCAGCCCTTCTCTTCAACCCCCCTCTGCATAGATGGGGGACGGGGGTAGCTACCACAATGGCTTCCTTCTCCTCCTTGAAGGCCTGCTCCCTGGCCTTGAGTTCTTCTCTAGTCAGGACGTGGGATGCCCATTTGATCCGCTCAAACTCCTCAGGGCTCATGATAAGGGACTCCCCGGAGGGGTCCTTGGTGGGGATGCTGACACAAGGATTGAACAAAATTAGGGAGGGGAGGGGAGGGAAGGGCAAGCTCTCAGCACCACACTGCAGGCTGCTCGGCTCTCCTCCCCGCCCCTCATCACTGCCCACCCGCCTGCAGGGACTCGGGCAAGGGCAGGAGAGACAGCCAACTGTGCAACGGGTCCACTGGGGAAAAGCGGTCCCAGACAAGGGTGGAGTAGCATCACGGGCTAAAGAAGGGACAGTTTAAGGACTTTTGCTAAAAAGTCCAGTTCATATGCTACCTTCTCTGCGTCGCCATGTATGACCCTCCCCCATGTATACATACATAGACCACCTCCTTCCCTCTGCTCTCCCTGCCAGTGTTGTGGGCAACTTCTGTTTCCCTTGCTGGATCACAAGCTCCTCCAGGATACGGACTCTGTCTTAACCCCACAGGCAGCCCAGAGTCTGGCACAGTGCTGGGCACAGACTGAGGACTCATAATAAAGTTGTTGAATTGAACTTTTAAAATAGATGATTCCTCAAGGATGACATAAAAAGAGCAAGGGGATGCCAGACAAGGATGAAGTGGATGCCAGTGAGAAACAAAAGCATCCCTGTGCATCCAGCCCAGAGAGAAGCTTTGAACCCTAAATATTAATTAAACTCTCTGATCAACAATAGTCAGAGACACGTCTATAGACATTTCTAACTGCCCAGCACATTCAACAAACCAATAGATAATTATAAAGATTACAAACAAATGACACACATTAAAGATGGAGCAGAGGGGTGGGGATAAAGATGCTTCTGGGTGAGGCGATTTAACAGGTACATGGCTAGGGGGCAGGAAGTTAAACTTCCTCCAATAAAACTGGTGCAGGGGGGCTTCCCTGGTGGCGCAGTGGTTGAGAGTCCGCCTGCCGATGCAGGGGACACGGGTTCGTGCCCCGGTCTGGAAAGATCCCACATGCCGTGGAGCGGCTGGGCCCGTGAGCCATGGCCGCTGAGCCTGCGCGTCCGGAGCCTGTGCTCCACAATGGGAGAGGCCACAACAGTGAGAGGCCCACGTACCGCAAAAAAAAAAAAAAAACTGGTGTAGGGGGGTGTCCAGGAGGTGGACAAATGAGCGAGTGGACTTGAGGCTTAGCCAAGATCTTGTGGTTCACTGGGTGGCGTGGCCCCAAACATCTGGGATCTGGAATAACAAAAAATGATCTAAATCTGAGACAGCATCTCACGTTGCTCTCAGCAGCCCTGACAAGTCACCAGCAACTTCACCTCCAACGTGTTTTTTAGGACTGGACCAGTCCAAGAAGGAGACATTTCTTGGGCCCCAGGAGTACCTGCAGGGCTGCTACCACATCTGGCCATTTCATGCCAGAGCTGACCAGACAGTGCTCCTGGAGCTGTGTCCCAGCCGTGCCTCCCCAGCTTGTGACACAGGCTGCATTTTCTGGGAATTCAAGTTTTTAGTGAGTGGAGCCGGAGTAGGAAGAATGGTTTGGAGAATGAAGCACTAGCACAAGAGCTAAACCACTGAGTGATGGTGTTGGCTCATTTCACATGGCTGAGCTGGGCCTAAACCCCACAGGAGGGGCCCCAGCAAGGGGGCTGCTCCAGTCAGGAAGCCATGCTGAGCTAATCCCAAAGGAACCCAAGAGCCCTTGGGAATTTCCTCTTCTGGCCTCAGAGCCTGGGAAGAAGCCAAGGGGCTAATTAGGCATCTGGTCAGTTTCCCTTTGCTTCCTATTCTTGATGCAGCCAAAAGGAAGTGACTCATCTGGACATTTCCCTTTACCAATGGGAAAGTGCACTAATGGGGGCTCAGAGAGGACCCCTAAGCACCTCCCCTCTACCAGCCCCATAGGACCCACGGCAGCCAGAAGAAAGGGAAGAGAAAGAAGCTGGGAATCAAGGGCAATGGCAGTAATAGATACAAGGTGGGGAGAGACAAAAGAAACCAAACTGGAGAAAAAAGGAGAACCAAGAAACAAAAGGGGGGAAATGAATAGGAAAGAGGTGGGGTCCGCAATGACAGAATGAGACCAGGTGGGTTTCCCCATCTCTACGCAGAGGTCCTCAGCGGAAAGGCTCTGTGCGCTAGGTACTCACATGAGCTCCCGGACCATGTCCCGGGTGATGAGCTGGACGGTCTCTGGCTTGTGGTCCAAGGCCAGGGCAGTGAGAGTTTTCCGAATGGCATGCTTATCTCGGAGCAGCACGATGGGGCTGTCGCTCTGGGTCAGAGGCTGTGGTGTCAGGAAGGACAGCTTAAAAGCTGGTCACCACACTTCCTGCTGGTCAGCCCTAACTTCAAGTGCAGCCTTCCCCTCTCCTGGGGCTTCTACCCCATCCAGTGGCAGGGGAGGCTGGCTGGGGCCCAGACTGCAGGACCACCAAGAGTAGCCAGGGCACTGAGAGCAGCCGGGTACTCTGCCCTTGAACATGGCCAGATGTGCTCTGTACCGACCAACTCTTCTGAGAGCAAGCCTTCTTTATACCTTGTACAGATACTCCCAGAGGGATGGGGGCGCGGGGGGAGGGTTGCTAGCGTACGTCCATTCCTAACCTAAAACCATGAGGAATGAAAATTTGGGGTCTCTAAGTTCTCCTCCCTCCGTGGTTTACGAAAAAAAAAATAATTAGCTCTCCTGACCACACTGTGGGTTTCAAGCCTACAATTTGTTATGGACTCATCCAATCTGTGATATTTGTTATTTTTAATCCTTTCTAATGATTCATTTACTTTCATCCCCCAAAAAAGCCATATGGAGGAAGTTAGAAATAGCTAAATGGCCCTGGTGGAGACCTGCCCTTAAATCTAATGGGGTGAGGGGGTCAGTGAGTTAGAATTCAGCAAGGCGAATACAAATTAGATATATGAGGTTTTTAAAAAAAATGCTCTGACCATGAAGGAGTAACATAATAAGAAAATGAAATCACTTTTCAGGAAATTTTGAACACAGGAGAGAATTTCATTTGTCATGAACGCAGTATCTATGGTCCTGAGTAGAGACAGGCGCATGGCTTCGGTGGAGGTCCTCCCTGTCTGGAGAAGCCCGCTTTGCACACCCGTCCCTGGAGTGCTGCCGCCACCTGGTGCCCATCTCTGCTTCCAAGTGGCACAACTCAGTCAGGCCACAGGCCACTTCTGCCCCCTACTGCCGGCTGGGAGACTTCCGGGACTCTCACCCAGCAAAAAGGCCAAAGAACAGGCCAGGAATAGGCATTACTTTGCCTGCACACTCTTGCAAGTCAGCAAGACTCAGTTTGGAGAACTCGGCCATTTCCAAATCTATCTTCAGTTTAACTAGAAGACTCCCCATGGACTCAAAACAAATAAACGACATGTCTGCAAGTGAAATTGCATTGCTTTGATTCTTTCCCTTGTCCATAGGAAACTGCTACAGAGTGGGCATCTTCTAAATGGATAAAGATGCCTATCTGGAACGCTCTGGAAAGTCCTTTCTTGTCCGCAGTGAGGAGAGTGAGGGGCAGGGGTAGACATCAACTCTCGTCTCCCCAGTGTGCCTGCAGCCAGAGCTATTCACACTAGTATTCACACCACCACTGGTATCTTTCTTCTTTTTCGCTTTTCTCTGCTTCTTTTTCTTTTTCTTTTTTTCTTCCAGTTTTCTTGAGACGTAGTTGACATACAGCACTGTATATGTGTACGGCATATTGATCTGATTTACATCCATCATGAAGTGATTATCACCATACGTTTAGGGAACACCCACCATCTCATATAGATGCAAAATTAAAGAAATAGAGAAAACCATTTTCCTTGTGTTGAGAGCTCTTAGCATTTACTCTAACAACTTTCATAGATAACATACAGGCAGCGTCCCTCTCCTCTCTCAATCTCTCACCACCCTTCTCTCCATGTCTCATCCTCTTTCTCTCCTTGCCTTTCTTCCTTCTTACCGTCTGAACATCACGTGTACCAAGGTTATTCCAAGTTACACTCTGGCTGTCCTACTGTATTTCTTTTTTTTTTTTTTTGCGGTACACGGGCCCCTCACTGTTGTGGCCTCTCCCGTTGCGGAGCACAGGCTCTGGATGCGCAGGCTCAGCGGCCGTGGCTCACGGGCCCAGCCGCTCCGCGGCATGTGGGATCCTCCCAGACCGGGGCACGAACCCGTGTCCCCTGCATCAGTAGGCAGACCCCCAACCACTGCGCCACCAGGGAAGCCGAAAGTAACTGTTTTAGCTGAGCAACGGGGAAAGAAGGTTGATTTTGTGTTTTTTCACTCTGATGCTGTTCTCCGATGGAGGGGGAATTATGTTGGTCTGTATCTGCAAGCTTGGGCCAGTGGCCCTCAAACATTTCCATCACGGGGCGCTCACTGAGCAAAGAGCAAATGTTGGGTGCTCTGCAGCTGAGACTCCCTTCAACGTTATAACAGATTTTTAAATGCTGTGAAGACCTAAGGATTTCATGGTGGAGGAAGCCAGGTGCCCTGTTTGCTTGGGCTCCACTAGGCGTCCGAGCTCGTGCACTCGAGCCTCAGAACCCCTCCCAGTCTTCAGTCTGAGAATTACCTGGGAGGGGGTGGCCTGCCCAGAGCTAGCTTTGTCCTGAGCAATGCTAGTTTGGGTCACTGCCTCCAAGTGGCCGCTCCCTGGAGGGGCTGGGTGAGGGTTACCTTGATAGCTCTGAAGAGGCTCTCATCCACCTCGGAGTTCAGGGCTTTGGTCCGATAGCAAGGCCTATTCCTTAACCTGTTGGAAGTGGTAGAGGAGGAGCTCAGGACGCCGGCTGTGCTTAAGGGCTGCAGGAAGAGGCAGAGAGTTGGGGTCATCAGTACTGAGTGCCATCTGGACCCCAGGCAAGGTAGACACTTCGCCAGCCCGTGCCGGGGGGACGTTGGATGGCCATGTGGGAAAACCCCTGGGTAAGCCCTGAAACGTAGGGGACACCCCACAGGAGCAGAGGCGGGCACACCAGCTCAGTGAGAAGGACTCCTGAGGCTCCCCAGCTAAAGACGGCCAAGATGCCGTGCGGCAGGGAAGGAAGGAGAAAGGACACAGGACGGCAGGAGGATGACCTCAGTGTCAGCTGGGTTCTAGTTTTCCACAAGCACAGTCTTGTGAGGCCACGTGGGCTTTCCTGCCCAGATATATGCAGTGTCCTCTTCGCCTCCAAACTCCTCAGCCCGAGTGCCAAACCCCCTTCATAACTGACACTACTATTTGCCCTCCTTCATGTCCCCACCATCTCACAAGGTTGTGGTGGGGACCTGAGGGCACTCAGGATGGAAAAGCACTTCTCCCACTGCTGGCGGGTGGTTGGTGCCTGACGAACTTCAGTTTTGTAACAGCTGCCAGCTACGGTTAGGCAGACCAGTTCAGAGCATCCACCATGATGTTCTTTCACTCCCAGGACCCCTTCAATGTGCATTAGTCAGCTTTTAACCATCCAGTACTTTCTAGATTGGGGGAGTTCCCCATCTCATGAGGTGAGAGTGACAAGGATCATCCCTGAATGTAGAAGCTGAAAACACCAGATGTTTGTCTTCCAAGCCTGGGCAAAGGACCCCTAGGCTGAGCCATCAGATGCCCCAAGCCTGACAATAAATAGGGAACCAGTGATGCAAGAAGGAGAACATGGAAACCCCTTCTGACAGAGGCAGCCACACCCCGTGTCTGGGGCAATGCTGATGAGGGTACCAATGGCAACTGCCCACAATAAAGCTGCCGGTGCTGGAGGTGCAACAGTACATCGAGGGTCTTTGCCAGACCGTTTCTGGATTGTGATTTAGGCCTAGGTTCTGGCTGCAGTGCCTCCTTTGTTCTCATTTTCCAAGCCTACTTGCCCAGCGTTGGTGTGAAGTCTGTGCGTGCTCCAAAATCCTCTCCATACATTCCCTTCTCCTTATATTCGAGTTCTGGCTCTGTTGCTTATAACCAAAAACCCTGACTGATACAACCTCCTTTCCCCAAGGTCAGTCCAGCTTCAGCTCACACCCAAGAGGAGAAGTCTATCTCCAGGACGCAGTTTCTGTGAGGACTGCAGGACAACTCCAGGCTTAATCTAAAGCTGATTCAAATCTCACTCTGGAGGAGCCCACATCTCCCGCAGTTCCCTGATCTGGGACACTTAGGGGGAATGGACTGGGCACGTCAGGTCTACCAAGCCTGGGAATGAGCAGCTATCAAGAGGACACGGTGGACAGGGAGATGCATTCCAGGTCCCTAAACACTGGACAGTGTGTTATGAAAGTTCTCTCTGATCTGCCGAGACCACACAGACACCCTCCCACCCCGGCAGCACCTGTTCCACCTGAATCAGGTTTTCACACTAAATCGGGCAATTATCCTCCAGCTGGCTCTGTTCCATACAACGAGCACTGCTGTGTACACCCTTTCCCTCCCAGCCTGGCACAGCCAGCAAGAGGCTTACAGAGGGCGCCTCCCTTTACAGCCTCGGTCAGCCCCCATATAGTAGAGCAGAGAAACTCGGCTTTATTAAAAGGTAAATACAGCAGCCCCAAGGATGCCTAATAACAGACTCTGAAGGGTTATTATATGGTAACTGGGGAGCAACAGCTCCCCTTTCCACCAAAAATAGAATAAGAGGAAATGAACAGAAACCACTATAGGTGGGATTGAGGCAAAGCATTGGGAATAAGCAGAAAAGATGGAGGGCAATGGAACATGAGAGATGGTGTGAATTCTGTAGACAACTAAGGGGAGAGGTGCCTGGCACGTAGTAGGAGCTCGATATGTATTTGAGGAAGAATGAATGAATGAATTCAAACAAGACGACCTCTTGGGGGCTGCAGACCAGATTGAGACGGAAGCCTTTCCCGAGTATGCCACCACTCCACATTTTCTATATCACGGATGTGCTCTGCACTGTGGAAAATAATGTATGAGAAAGGGCTTCAGAGCACAGATGGAAAGCATTATTGTTGTTTTGCATTTGTTTTCCTGTTTCTTTTCAAGGGCTCCTACAAGCTTTTCCCTTGGCCTTGGGTGTCCACCAGACTATAGGTTCCTCCAGGGCTGGGACTGCATCGCTTCTCTCCTATGCTCTTGATACCCAGATCAAAAGGAAGTCGCACAAGAGATACTCGACTGCCTGAGCCTCGAAGTCAGAACATAGGAAGGAAAACAGATAATGACCACAGTAAAGCGGCCACTGGGCAGAGCAGAAGGAAGCCTTGAGCTCTGGGGTTGGGTGGCTGAAAAACCTTATTGGGGAAATGCTGACTTTGAAACCACAAGCCTTACACCAGGGTTAGAATAACCAGTTTTGCCAAAAGCAACACGAAGGATTAAGGAGGTCACTGTGTAAAAGTACTAGAAAAAAATGAAGAACCAAGTAGAAATGGAAAGTTAGATCCCTCTGGGCTAGAGGCAATAGCCACGAGGTTCTTTCAGGAGGTGAAGGGCTGGTTTTATTTCTTGCATGACCAAATAAATATCCCCAAGAAGCTGAGCCGTACCTAGAGAGAAGCCGGCTAGTCTTCCCTGGGGGAAGGCAGCTTTATTTTATTTATTTATTTTTTTAATTTATTTTTGGCTGCACTGGGTCTTCACTGCTGCACGCAGGCTTTCTCTAGTTGTGGCGAGCAGGGGCTACTCTTTCTCGCGGTGTGCGGGCTTCTCATTGCAATGGCTTCTCTTGCTGCAGAGCACGGGCTCTAGGCACGCGGGCTTCAGTAGTTGTGGCACACGGGCTCAGTAGTTGTGGCTCGCGGCTCTAGAGCACAGGCTCAGTAGTTGCGGCACACGGGCTTACTTGCTCCACGGCATGTGGGATCTTCCCAGACCGGGGCTCAAAACCGTGTCCCCTGCATTGGCAGGCGGATTCTCAACCACTGCGCCACCAAGGAATTCCCAAGGCAGCTCTGGAAGGCAAGGAAAGACCGCTGAGGAGACAAGGATGATCGGCAAAGACGAGGACTGGGACAGAAAAAGATGCCAGCTCTGCCTTGATATTTTCCTTTTGGTGACCTAGCTGACTCCCTGTCTCTTCAAATACCATTCCATCCCAGGTTTACAAGAATTCAGCCATTGCTGGGGGCTCTGGGAGAGACTGATGCAGAAAGATTAACTGGTCATTCAGAAGACGATTTTCACTCCATTATAGATACAGGATGATCTCCCTAACATATTAAGTTTATATACATGTTCTAGTCCCTGCTTTCAATTGTTTTTTTTGTTTAATATTTACTTATTGGTTGCGTTGGGTCTTAGTTGCCACATGTGGGATCTTTCCTTGTGGCACGTGGGCTCACTAATTGTGGCACACGAGCTTAGTTGCCCCACGGCGTGTGGGATCTTAGTTCCCCAACCAGGGATTGAACCGGCAACCCCTGCATTGCAAAACCGATTCTTAACCACTGGACCACCAGGGAAGTCCCCATACTAAGTGTTAAAGAAAGCAGATTATAAGAAACATGGAAGTACAGCAGTAAAAATGTTCATATGAAGGGTATTCATCCAGAATGTGTTACTAAAAGAAAGTTCACAAGAATGTTTAACAGTAATTGCATGTGAGTATTAGCATCTTAGGTGTTTCTTGTATTGAATAATGCTCTGCACTGAGTAGGTAACTCTCTTTATGACTGGGGCAGGGGGAGGGGGGAACTATTTTTATTTGACTACAAAACAAAGCAGTGGACCTGGTGCCCTGACTCTGAACACAGAGAGTGCAGCCCTTAAAAAGCTGCAGTGCCGGGCTTCCCTGGTGGCGCAGTGTTTGAGAGTCCGCCTGCCGATGCAGGGGACACAGGTTCGTGCCCCGGTCCGAGAAGATCCCACATGCCGCGGAGCGGCTGGGCCCGTGAGCCATGGCCGCTGAGCCTGCGCGTCCGGAGCCTGTGCTCCGCAACGGGAGAGGCCACAACAGTGAGAGGCCCGCGTACCGCAAAAAAAAAAAAAAAAAGCTGCAGTGCCAGATGTCCCAAGATCCAGGATGTTCAGCTCAAATCCAACAAGACAGATCTCGAACAGGTCTGAAACAGGGCAGTGTGGAATTTCCATGACGTAACTGTAACACCTGTCAACTGAACAAAGACAAAGGCTTGTCCTTTCCTGGATGTCCTCTCCACCTGGGACCTAGCGTCTCTTTTGCATATAGGTTCACCGCAGGCTGGCAAATTCAGGCTTTGAGCTCTTAGCCTGATTCTTCCTGCTTTCTGTAGACTTTGGTTACTAAGAAGGTGGGGATGCCCATGAACCAGGTACCTTACCTTCCACTGAGTTATACATTCAGGTCACCTCTTTCCTCAAATAAGACTGGGTTGCCCATCTGTGGAGTACCATTTGAAGATGACATCCTACTCAGTACTGAGGCCCTGTCCCTCCTTCTGGAGGATGTTACTCATTGTTTTTGTAAGAATCCTGGAGGTCTGCCTAATTGTGACCCTCCCCGCAACTATCACCTCTCCCCACTCCTCCAAACACTCTCAAAAGCTAGTAAGTAGCACCATACACACACACACACACACACACACACACACACACACTCTTGGTCTCACAGAAAGGCAGAGATCATTAACTTGACCCATTGCTTCTCAAAGGTGCTCATATGCCCAGTCCTGTCCAAGGGACTTCAGAAGGGCTCAGTCAACAGACCAAAACCCCTCCCTGAGTGGCCCTTGGGTGGGGAGTCCCTGATTTGCATGAGCCAAAGCCCACAAGTCTAGCCCAGGTGCAACTCACTGATTAATTTGGACTTGGAAATATGACATTTTTGAAACAGGAGGAAAAGAGAACTAACATTTACTGTGTGCCCTTAGATGCCAAGTGTGACGCTAGGCCCTCAGAGACAGACACACAGCACTGGGCCTGTAAATCACCCAGGAAAGCTGGAGATAAATATGCATCGTAAAATGCATAAATGCTCTTTGTGGGAGATTTGTTTCTTTTGTAATTAACAAGGCTCTTCTTGAAATCCTGACTTGGGGACCCTGAATTTGAACCACTGAGTCCCAGAAAAGCAGTGTGACCTCTGAACATGAAGTGTGTCCACAGGTACATCAGAGACTCCTTTGCCACTGGGTGTGCACCCAGAAATTCTAAGGTTATTTCCAGTAACCCAAGGCTCCAACACCTATCCTCTGCCCCTCTCACTTATTCCTCAGGGACCACACCCTCCTCATGGGATCCCAGACATCACCTTCATACCTCCTCCCAGGCCTGCTGCCCTTTCAACCCTCATGACCCTTGTCCTCTCCATCCTGGGGAACCCCAGGCCTGCTAGACAGTCCCAATCCCTCTCCAGGGACTTTCAAATCTGGTACCCTCTGTATTCATTCATTCATTCATTTATTCGCAAATGTTTGTTGAGTACCTATGAGTGACCCAGAGCCCCAGTAACAAGACAAAACTTAGGCTCAGGACATTAGGTGACTTACACATTGTCACCCTGCTGGTCAGAGGCAGAACGCGTACCACAACCTGTTATCTGGCCTCCTCACCAATGGTTTTCCCACATCACATCCCACAATCCCCAGCCCATGGAGGCCCCAGACCGATGGGAGGGGGAAGAAGGTTGGGACAGCCCTTCTCTCCACCTCCTCTGCTCAGCACCAGATCACATTTCCAATCGCTATCGACCCCACCCCTAATTTCTCTTTTGGACCCCCCTCAGGACTTCCCTTGCCTCTTCCAGGGGTGTCATCCCCGCTCCTGGGCCTTCCTGACCCCAGACCCAACTTCTGTCAGTCTCCCAGATGCCCACTTTCCCAGATTAGAACCCCAACCCAATTGAGGACACATGAGGCCCCCATCCGAGGTTCTGCTCCACACCCGGAACCTCACCATCTCAGCCGCACTCTCTAACTCAGCGCCTCCACCGCCTCCGCCACCTACTGCACCACTGACGCTAGGTGTTGACGCGTTACCGTAGTAACCAAGAGCCGGCGTTCTCCGGCCCGGGCCCCGCCCCCTCCCGGCCCCGGCCCCGCCCCTCCGCTCTGATCCGCTTTGGCTGGTAGACGCAGCACGCTGTGGCTTTAGGAACACGAGCCCCACCCTCTGACCGTTCCCGCCGGCGCTCGAGCGGGAACTTGGGCTCTGAAAGACTGTCCCGCCCTGGCGCGCCCCGCTCTTCACTTAGCTTTGGCTGAACTCTTGGGTCAGGACCCAAACCTTCAAGGTCCTAGCATTGGCCCAGGGGGTCTGACTTGCTGGCAGCCACTCCAGGAGCCAGGCCCAGGGTCACGGTTTTTCCCCTACACCCCATCTAGGTTACCATGGTAACCGTTGCCCCAGTGCTTGTGAGGGGCCAAGCCAAACGCTGATGAGAATTTAGTCTGCAGAGAAGCAATCGGGATCAGACGAAGCAAGTTTCACAGCAGCAGAGAGTCTGGTTAGACCAAAGAAAGAACTTCCAGCCGTGAGGATGTGTATGTAGTTTCAGGAGCATTTCCTTAAAATGTGGGCCTCAGACCTCCAGCTCCGAATCGCCTGGGAGAGTTTATTAAAAATGAAATGTAGACCCTACTAGAGTATCTGAATCGAAATCTATGGACCTGGCTTTAGGGAACCTGCCTTTTAATGCTTCCCAGTTTGTATGTACTGTTCTGGAAAGCTTTTTAGGAGTTTTATGATTTTCCCAATTTGGTTTGGCACCTATAGCTCCCAACCTGCAGGGACAAGATTGGACTTACCCCACAGCTGTGCCTGCTCCAAGCCTCACAAAGCCTTCCCACAAGACCAAGTCCTTTTGTTTTTTTCTCCAGTGCTGATAAACTGAACTCTTAGACCAAAAAGAAGTGGTGACTTCGGTTCTGAGCTATTTCCCACGCCCAAACCTCTCTCCACAGCCCACCTTTCTGGGGCTTACTCCAACCTGACTTTTGTGTTGTAAAGCCAGTCACTGCCTCCTCCGACATACTCAGGGCTGAAGGATGGGCTGCAGAGCTAGGGTGGTTGAGGGCTGTTTACAAGCTCCAGGGGAGTGGGGGAAGGGAGACCAGGTCACCTCCAGTTGTTTTTAAAAGGGCTTAACTCTGGCAAGCTTCACATTCCTTCCCTGGATTTTCCAGCCTTATCTCCTTTGGGATCCTCAGAAGGACAAGTTAGGGGGTGGGGTGGGCAGAAAGTGTTGGAGGTGGGATCAGAGGAAGGGAGAAGCCAGGGTAGCTACCATACAGGTGCTGGCACGATCCTCCCGGCTTGAGAGTGAGGGAAGGGCTTTTCTGTTCCTGGCACCGTTCTTTCCCCAGCCTCTTCGTTGCAACCCAGAGAGGAGGGAAGATGAAGTAACCAGTCCCCTGTGGATTGGATGCTTCCCCTATGTTTTCCACCCAGTTCTCACAGCCACATCTCTATGGGGTAGTTATTATCCCCATCACCAAAGAAAAAACTGAGACCAAGAGAGATAACTGTCCAAACTCAAAAGTTATGTTCTTTTCTCAACTCAGGCTGCCTCTCTGAAGGAAAGGTGTGAGGTTGAGGCAGAAAGGAGGGGGATGACCAAATGCAGGGTAAGGGAATTGCTTCCCAGGCTTTTGTTCGAATTTACCTCAAAGCTATCAGTGCTTAAACTTCAGGTCTCCCATTTGCCTGAGCCCCTTGAAAAAGTAAGTTGAGGGACTTCCCTGGTGGTCCAGTGGTTAGGACTCCACGCTTCTACTGCACACAGGGTACAGGTTTGATTCCTGGTCAGGGAACTAAAATCCTGCATGCTGCGTGGCACGGCCAAAAAAAAAGTAAGCTGAACTAAACATACATTTTACATTTACATACATTTAATGAAACAGGTTTGTGTGGTTCTCCACCACTTACACAGATAGTTAAGTTACTGCCAGCTGTCCAGGTGAAGGAATGGCGGCCTGGAACACTCCTTCCACCAAGCCACTATGCCACCTCACCTGATGTCAGGACAGGAGGGACTGGCCATAATTTCCATGGGAATATGTGCTACGCTGCTCACGCCAAGAGTATTTGCAAAGTGGAGGAAAAACAAGATTTGAAATGAACAAAGCCAGAAGTCCCTCTGTGAAAAGAGTCTAAGCCTCTGTTATGTAAAACTGTAAGTGAGTGTTCTGTTCTTATCAAGACATGGTCAAACTGAAGTTCTCTCTGGCCTGGAAGAGACCCAGTGATGCAACATATGTAATTATAAACACAGTATGCATCTCATCAGAGAAAAAAAGCTGCCTTCAAAGGACCTAAACTCATTGACTACTTCTGTTTTTCCAACAGTGATAGGTTTTCTTTTCGACTTCTAGATAATTTTAAACACACATGCTTACTTGGATTTTTCTAGGTATAATGAGATGGTCTTTCCATTTGAAAACTATTCAAGCCTTGTGTATTCGTTTTCTACCACTGCTGCAGCAACTTAACCACAAACTTAGTGGTTTAAAACAACATAAAGTTATTATCTTACAATTCTGGAGTTCAACAAGGGTCTTACTGGGTAAAAACCAGGTGTCGGCAGGGTTGCATTCCTTACTAAGGTTCTAGGCTGAATCCTTTATCTAGTTTCTAGAGGCCACTCATGTTCCTTGGCTTATGACCCCCTTCCTCCATCTTTAAAGCCAGTAACATTGTGGGATTTCCCTGGTGGTCCAGTGGTTAAGACTCCGCTCTCCCAATGCAGGGGGCCTGGGTTACATCCTGATCAGGGATATAGATCTCCCATGCTGCAACGAAGATCCCGCTCACAGCAACCAAGATCCCACATGCCACAACTAAAACGCGGTGCAGCTAAATAAATTAATTAATTAAAAAAAATTTTTTTAAAAAGCCAGTA
The DNA here is from genome assembly GCF_003031525.2 of Neophocaena asiaeorientalis asiaeorientalis. Classification (NCBI taxonomy): domain Eukaryota; kingdom Metazoa; phylum Chordata; class Mammalia; order Artiodactyla; family Phocoenidae; genus Neophocaena; species Neophocaena asiaeorientalis. Next base: position 1,579,969 of record NW_020172011.1, read on the forward strand.
ACATTGCATCTCTCTGAGCACTCCACCCTAGTCGCATCTCATTCTGGGAAAGGTTCCCTGAGTTTTAGACTTGTGATTAGGTTGGGTCCACCTGGATAATCCAAGGTAATCTACCCATCTCAGGGTTCCTAATCTAACCATATCTGCAGAGTCCCTTTTGCCTGTAGGTAAATATTCACAGTTCTGGGAATTAAGAGGTGGACATTCGCAGGAGGGGAGGTAGTGCACTGTTCTGCCTCCCACACCTTGCTACATAACACTGATATTTTAATGGTCTATAATATATTCTCAAAAAGTTGAAACAATTTACATATGCCTTTCTAAACTGCTTTTGGAAAGTGTCTTTAAAAATTAAATAATACAGGGCTTCTCTGGTGGCACAGTGGTAGAGAGTCTGCATGCCGATGCAGGGGACGCGGGTTCGTGCCCCGGTCCGGGAAGATACCACATGCCGCGGAGCGGCTAGGCCTGACAGCCTGAGCACCTAGAGCCCACAAGCCACAACTACGGAAGCCCGCACACATAGAGCCCGTGCTCTGCAACAAGAGAAGACACCGCAATGAGAAGCCCGCGCTCCGCAACGAAGAGTAGACCCCGCTCGCCACAACCAGAGAAAACTCGCACGCAGCAACGAAGACCCAACGCAGCCAGAAAGAAAGAAAGAGTACATTTTCTTCTTTTGTCAACTTTACAAGTATGTATTAAAGGATGGAAAATTTACTGAAAAATTAATGGGCTTATTCCACACAGCAAAGGAAACCATCAACAAAAGGAAAAGGCAACCTACCAAATGGGAGAAAATATTTGCAAATCATATATCTGATAAGGGTAAATATTCAAAGTGTGTAAAGAACTCATACAACTCAACAGCCAAAAAAAAAATTGAAAAATGGGTAGAGGATCTGAATAGAGATTTTTCCAGAGACGACATACATACAGCCAACAGGTACATGAAAAGATGCTCAATGTCACTAATCATCAGGAAAATGCAAATCAAAACCACAATGAGCTATCACCTCATAACTGTTAGAATGGCTATTATCAAAAAGACAGGAAATAACAAGTGTTAGCGAGGATGTGGAGAGAGGGGAATCCCTGTGCGCTGTTGGTGGGAATGTAAACTGGTGCAGTCCCTATGGAAAACAGTATGAAGTTTCCTCAAAAAAGTTAAAAATAGAACTACCATATGATCCAGCAATTCCACTTCTGGGTATTTATTCAAAAGAAACAAAAACACTACTCAAAAAGATATATGCACCTCATATTCACTGCAGCAATAGCCATGACATGGAAGGAATCTAAATGTCCATCAATGGATAAAGGAAATGTGGTGTATATATACAATGGAATATTATTTAGTCATGAAAAAGACTGAAATCTTTCTATTTGCAACAACATGGATGGCCCTTGAGGGCATTATGCTAAGTAAAATAAGTCAAATAGAGAAAGAAAAATACTGTGTGGTATCACTTATATGTGGAATCTAAAAAAAGAACTCATAGGTACAGAGAACAGACTGGTGATTGCCAGAGGCAGGGCAGGGGGTCAGAAAGTACAGACTTCTAGTTATAAAATAAATAAATCCCGGGACTTCCCTGGCAGTCCGGTGGTTAAGACTCCGTGCTTCCACTGCAGGGGGTGCAGGTTCAATCCCTGGATGGGGAACTAAGATGCCATATGCCATGCAGCATGGCCAAAATATCAAAAAAATAATAAATTAATTCATTAAATTTAATTTAAAAGTCCTGGGGATATAATGTACAGCATGGTGACTGTAGTTAGTAATATTGTATTGTATATTTGAAAGTTGCTAAGAGAGTAGATCTTAAAAGTTTTCATCATAAGAAAAAAACTGTGTGGTGATAAATTATTGTGGTGATCATTTCACAATATATACAAATATTGAATCATTGTATTGTACGCCTGAAACTAATACAATGTTATATGTCAATTATATTTCAATAAAATATATTAATGGGTTTATGAAACACAAATAATAAAAATGAGCCATGAATCAGTAGAAATTGTTTTGAAATTGAGAAGCAAATTGAAACAAAAATTTTCAGATTACCAGAAAAGGTAATTCAATAAGAGGAATAGACAAATTTTGAACAGAATAAACAAGCACTTGGATTGTTTAATAATCCAACTAACAAGGGGAAGAAAATTGTATGAACATATGGGGAAATATTAAATTTCTTGTTGATTTGATATAAAAGATTGACACTGATGGAGACTGCATAAAACTCACATTAGTACACTAAAATGAGGACTTATGACAATCGGGTAAATGAGTGTCATCAACTCAAAGAACACTTAAGATTAATTACTGAAGGACTTCCCTGGTGGTCCAGTGGGTAAGACTCCGTACTCCCAATGCAGGGGGCCCAGTTTCGATCCCTGGTCAGGCAACTAGATCCCACATGCAAGACGCAGCTAAGAGTCCACATGGCACAACAAAGCTCCCGTGTGCCGCAACTAAGACCCGGCACAGTCTAAATTAAAAAAAAAAAAAAAAAAAGGTAAGGGCGAAAACTATTTTAGACTTGTTTCAGGCAGTGAATTCATACGAATCTTATGTCACTCTTCCAGATGTTATGATGTTTATAGTATTTGCCAGATTTTTATTTTTTTAATTTTTTTGCCACACCGCACGGCACGTGGGATCTTAGTTTCCCAACCAGGGATGGAACCCGTGCCCCCTGCAGTGGAAGCACGGAGTCTTAACCACTGGACCGCTAGGGAAATCCCTGCCAGATTTTTTTTTTAAAGGTATAATTTGTTGTGACATTATTCTAGTTCAATGTTTACTCCTGTCATTAATTTTGTTTTGCTTTTCTTAAAAGGAGCTTCCAAGATTGTATAAGCTTCAGGCCTCACAAAACCCAGTTTCACCTCTGAGAAGTGGGGAGGCAAGCTTTCCCGTCTCAGCGATTAGCTCAATTGCCCAGCGGTGTCCGGTGGGTGTGGGCGGATTGCCCTTGCTCTCACCTTCCGACCTCAGCCACGCTCAGCCCTCTCCTCCCCTCACCATCCTGTTCTACCTTCTCCCCTCTGCCCTTCCTTTTCTTCCCGTCTCTTCTACTTGCTGTGCACCTTTGGGGGCTTCCTCCTTCTAGCCCAATCCTTAAACTCTCATTTCACTCTCCTGTGCTCTGTCTGCCCCATTTTCAGCATTCTCATTGCCTAGCAAGCCGAGGGATGAGAACAACGGGTGGCGGGAGAGGGAGGTTTAAGAGGCTGGCTGCTGCCGCCTGAGGAAGAGGACAGGTCCAGATTATCCGCCTAACCCTAACTCCACCTCTGGCTGCCTGACGCTTCCTACCAAGTAGCCACTCCCAGAGAAGTCTCAGAGTAAACCCAGGATTCCTGGCCAGGAGCCAGGAGCCCAGATCCCAGAGAGTTGCTGGGTGCCTCGGAGCTGGGAGCAGAGCCCAGGGGCTGGGCTGGGTCCCGCAGCTTCTCCTCACCCTACCGGGCCTTGGGGCGCTGGGTCAGGCAGGCCTCACCCTGCTGTTCTCCTGAGATGCTCCCCACATTGGCTGAGGCAGGAGGGATAGGAATTTTGGCTCTGTGATGAACAAGCACATTTAAATGGGAGGAGCCTGGGAGAGGACCCAGAGGAGCCATTTGGTTAAAATGAAAACTCTGGCCTCTCACTAGAGCATGTCTCCTAAGAGCATGAGAAAGGAGATTGATTCCCTTTCTCTCTCTCTCTCTCTCTCTCTCTCTCTCTCTCCCTCTCTCTCTGATATGCATTTAGGAACAGGGATCAGAGTTGTGGAGTCTGGATGTGGCATGCGGGGAGCAGGGCCCCACATGGACAAAGGGCAAAAAGATGGGGCTTCCACATTCCCACAGAAGAATTTGTGTTGAGTGCATGGAGGTGTGGGTTAGTGGTGGTCTATTGCTCTCCTGTTTTCTCTGAACTCCTTTGCCATATATACACATCTTGGCAGTTCTCCAGGATAGAGGCCCCAGCTCCTTCCTCTGGACCCACCTCCTTGGGCAGCTTCTACTCCCATCTTAGGGGTGACACCTGCCCGTGATGGGAACTCTAGGATGCCCGTCAGGTCTCAGTAAATCATCATTTCCTAGGCTGTTCAGAGCCCCCAATTCTATCTAAGGCAGCCTGGAAGATGCTCTCCCATGACTTGTGCTCCTGGGGCAGCGCAGTGAAGAAGGAAAGTAGTGACTGATTTTGGAGCCAGACCAACAGACCTTGACCCCTGGCACCATTACTTGTAGCTGAGAGACCTTAGGTGAACTGCCTAACCACCTGGGCCTTGTTTCCTCATCTGGGCAGTGGGTAATAGCCCAAAAGAGAGGCTCTGGGAAGAGCAGACCAGGATGGAAAATCAGTTTGCATAGTGCCTGGTGATTTTCTTCCCTTTTCCTTCCCACAGAGCAGGGAGATACTGGGGGCGGGTGGGAAGAATGTCTTTTGTCCTCAGTGTCGTATAAACGACCAGGAGTCAGACTGTAAATCCTCTAAGCTGCAAAGGATGCCTGAGAGACTGTTTCACAGCCCCCTTCTTCCTGGAATACTTGAACTATCAAAACTGCCTCAAGTCTCTCTAAAACACAGTACGGCTTAAAAGATAAATAAACACTTAAATGCATGAATTATTTTACTCCAGGAATTTGCTGCCTTCCTGCTTTCTTCCAAACTCTCTCTCTCTTTCCCATTCTTCAAAACTGTAGAGCCTTCCTGCTACAACCTGAGAGACTGGGCAAGGGACAGGGATGGAGAAGAGAGTTTGAGGAACAAGAAGAAATTTGGGGCCAAGGAGAAAGATAGTGAGCACCAGGGAAAGAGTTGGGGTGGAGCGGAGCTGGGGGAGAAAGATGGTTAGGGTGGGAGCGGAAGCGGGGACTACAGGGTGATGCTTGTGCCTGGCTGGGGACCCTATGTCTAGATGGGGGAGGGAGGGAAATACGAGGGGGCACAGGCCAGAAGGGCAACATTACCCTCTGATACTGGTGCCCCCACCCACGGGAGGAGGCGTGTGTGAGGAGATGAACCTCCAGAGCCGTGACAGAGACAGCTCCATGCTGGTCATACACCCCCATTTCCTCAACATCCCCACTGGGCAGATAAACCTCAGGCCAAGGAGAAAGTCGTCAACAAATCTGCAGCCACCCCTGCTTCTTCTTCAAAATCTCATCACCCTCCTGCCCGCCCCAGGTCCTCGGGCCAGTGTCGCTCTGGTGCCCTGCACACGTCTCCACACACCTGGCACCAGCTTCCCCTCCTACGTGACCAGCACGGCCCTGGACTGGGTGGCGGATGCTGAGATAAGACCAAGGAGGGGAAAACCACCCAAGCCAGGAAGTTACACAGCCTGGTTCCCCCGGCAACCCAGCCACAGACGCCAAACAGTACAGCGTGGGGTGGGGGTGGAGGGGACAACTCCCGTTCAAGGCGCAGCCAGGGCTGGCTCAGACCTCAGTTTTCTTGTTGGAGAAACTTCTCTCTCCAAATCCCCTAGGGCAGTGTTGCCGCCTAAGAATTTTGGGGGAAGCCAGTTTGAAATGCAAATTCAAGACACCACCCCCATCACCTCCACCACAGATTCCCAGCCTAATAGGTCTAATAGAACTAACCAGAATCTGCATTTCTAACCAGTACCCCAGGGGATTCCAACGCTCACAGTCTTAGAGGGTAGCTGGGTTGGGGGAAAATACAGGATGGGGCCTACAGTCAGCCCATCCCCAGGGATGCTTGACATGGGTATTTTCAACACCCGGCGACTGACCAGGAGTCCAGAGACCTGGATTCTAGTACATGCAGAACCAATTCAAAACCATGAACTTGGGCTGAGCTCCTCTGGGCCTGCTATTAACGTTCTGAGAACCATGAGCCACCTAAACACACACAAGCTGTGCTTTCTACTCTCAAGATCCCTGGGACCCTGGCCCATCACTTTCAGTCTCTCGGTTTCAGTTTGTCTCTTCTCCCCAAAGGGTATAAAAATATTCAAGACTTCCCAAGAGGTGACAAGTCTCCCTGGAATTAATAGATATGGAAGTGCCTTGAAAATACAACTCTCAGATACTCTCCTGGGGGCTGTGGTAGTCTTTATGGCTGGAAGGAAATGGTAGGCTGTCAGAAGGTTCCAAAAAGTCAGGGGACCTTGGGGTTCCCTGGTGGCGCAGTGGTTGAGAGTCCGCCTGCCGATGCAGGGGACGTGGGTTCGTGCCCTGGTCCAGGAAGATCCCACATGCCACGGAACGGCTGGGCCCGTGAGCCATGGCCGCTGAGCCTGCGCGTCCGGAGCCTGTTGCTCCGCAACGGGAGAGGCCACAACAGTGAGAGGCCCGCGTACCGCAAAAAAAAAAAAAAAGTCAGGGGACCTTCAGGACAGAAACCCCAAGGCTCAAGGTCAGGGGCTGGGCCTCAGGGTTTCTTAGTTCCTTTCTGTGGCTGCCAGATCTTCATTTGCCTTGGAGAGGTGGCTGCTGCAGAGCTGAACTTCCTAAGCCAGACCTCCCCCTTCCTCACTGTGGCCCTGGCCCCCACCTACAGAAAAACCACAGTTCATGCTGGCTGCAGGCCGAACCCTTCCCCAGGGTCAGCCACCAAGCCAGGGAGCTCCACGATGGGGTGAGCAATTAGCTTGGACTTCTTCTGCCACAAGTTTTAAGTCCCAGTTCAGCCACCCGCTAGGTAGGTTCTGCAAGTTATGTTTGCTCACTTAGCCTCAGTTTCCTCATCTGTAAAATAGGAGAGAATAACATTCTGTGGTGGTAGTCAAGCCCCTTCTCCCGGATTTCCCATCCTAGCCACAGACACCATTTGCTTAGTGGCTGAATCCAGAAGTCCGTCTTTCTGGATCCCTCGCCCCCTTCTTCAACTCTGCACAGTCAGAGAACTAAACAATTTTGAAATCCAGTCTCTTCTTTCCATCCCCACTGGTCCTCCTTCCCCAGGCCACTCTTGCCTCTGCTGTGACTGCTGCAGTAACCTCCTGGAGTTGGCCTGCCTCACTCACTAGTCTTCTCCAACCCTAGGCCATTCTCTACCCTGCAGCCTCAGGAAATCGGCTAAGTTAAAACCCAACTCTCATCTCCTCATCCCCCTGCTTAAAATCCTTCAATGTCTTCCCCTGCCCTTAATGAAAGGTCCAAAATTATTCATTGACATTATCCTCCAACACCCAGTAGGTGCCTCGCTCTGAATAGGTGCTCAATAAATACTTTTTGAAATAATGGAAGAACAAATACAATACACAGGTAAAGCTCTCAGCAGAGCGACTAACAGAAAAATGGTAGTGAATCATCATCGTCACCGTGATGGTTCAGCCCCACACCGAGCTACATTTCTCTCATGGAAACACAACTCAGAATTCAGGCCCTGCCCACAGCGGGGTGAAATGGTGTGACAGCCCCAGTGTTTGGGGAGATGCTTGTATGACCCACTCCCCACCTACCCTCCCCCAGTGATGTTGATCTGTCCCCACCCAATCCCTGGTTCTCACCCTGACTCAGGCTTCTTTGCCCACCCCCACTCC
>NW_020172011.1:1587591-1588688 GCF_003031525.2 Neophocaena asiaeorientalis asiaeorientalis
GCACTGAAAGCTGACCTCTGACCACAGAGCCAGTGACTACTCCTTCTTCCAGAGGAGCAAGTCCACCCCCACCAACCAGCAGCCCCACTCCCCCCAGCAGATCAGGGGAGAGGATCCCTGAGACACATAGCCTCAGCTCACCATGACATCACCACCAACCTCCACCCCAGAAATGATCCAGGGCTGCGGGAGGCTGGCAAGTGATCCTCCCAAAGAGCCCTACTTGCATTTCTCCAAAGGCACATATCACTGGCTTTCTGAATTACCATGGCTCCTATCCATGTTTTACCTCCCCTACAGGACTAGGTACTTTTTGAGCAAAGAGATCATGTATTAATAATCTATATCGGCCCCATAAGGCCTGGCATAGGGTAGAACCCCAATAATTGTTGAAGGAATGAATACATGAATGAAAAAATGGGTGTGTATGAGTGTTCCCAGGCAGAATTGCTCATTTTCCACTTTAAGATGAGATTTGTCCTATTATTGAAGACCTTCCTCCTGACCCTTAAGAGAATCCAGAGGCTAATAACACCTCAGAGTCAAGAGAATCATTTTTCCTTGTTTGACCTAAATTTCTCTAGGTGCAACTTCAGTGCATTTTCTTTTAATCTACCTCCCTAGCCACTGGGACTAAAACTCATTTCTTCACAAGGAGACGGTTACTAATTTACCTTTAGCCTTCTCTTCAACAAATTTAATCCCAGGCCCTTTATTGCTCCCTCCCTGGGGCCCTACTGTCCAGCCCTTTCCCTGTTCCACTGGTCCTTGGGCCTTTTGCCAAGCTCTCAAAGGCCTCTCTGGGCTGCACAGGCAGGAATGGACGTATTGTTCTCCAGGGAGCCATGGACAAACACTCAGATGCCTACCCTCTGCCTACACACACCTGACACACACCTCTCTGCACCCCCAGTCCCCAGTCCTTGGTAAACACATACTCACAGGCAGCCTCCACACAAGGTCACAGTTTCACCTCCTCCCACCCGCACCCCCTGAGCCCTGGCCCTGTGAATTCTCACACACCTGGACGCACACTCAGTGCACATGAACAGACCGCACAGAACTATACTTTTCCCCTACAGGTCAGCCACACTGGG
>NW_020172011.1:1588865-1597999 GCF_003031525.2 Neophocaena asiaeorientalis asiaeorientalis
TTTATTTCCCTTTTCATTTTCTTCCTCTTCCTCTTTCTCTTCTTTTTCCACTTTCTCCTTCTCCACTACTATTTCTCCTTCTCCCCACCCCTTCTTCTTCTTCTCCTTCTTCATCTTCTTCTTCTTCCCCTTCCTCCTCCCCTCCCCCTCCTCTTCCTCCTCCCTGCCTTCCTTCTCCAGCTCTCCTTCCCATCAGCCACCATGGGCCAAGCCTACTTTCCCTTTACCTCCACAGTGATCTTCCACTGCAAGGCTGAAGGCAAGGAGTAAACGAACCAATGCCGGCTCCTACCCCTTCCTCCTGCCCTCTTCCCATTTTTTTTCTGCCAAATCCTCAAGCACCTTCCACTTGCCCAGAGCACACAAACCACCCTCCATCCCCTTCCGAACCTCCACTCCTCTGGCTATAGGGAGAACCGGCTTCTCAGATTTTTACCTTTGAGAAATGAACAATGAGGATGCATTGGAAACTGACAGGAGATGAGGAAGCTTTGGAAACTGAAATGGAAACTGGTTTCATTTCAGATCCAGTGACAGGCTGGGTCACTGGGACCCTGGGCTGGCTGGGCACCAGGCCAGGGGATTCAGGAGCATGAGGGCAGTGTGATATTCACTCATTCATTCGTTCATTCAACAAATATTTATCACGCCATAAATATACTGTACATCAACAAAAGCAACACAAACCTGCCCTTACAGAGTGTGAATCCTGTGGGTGGAGACAGAAGATAAATAAGTAAAATACACTGAGTATCGTGTAGTGATAGGAGAAAGGAGGGAAGGAGGACGGGGTGCAGGCTGAGAGTGGAGTGTGCAATTTTAAACACGGTGGCCAGGGAAGGCAGTATGTTTGAACTGGAAGGTGACATTTGAACAAGGAGAGAAAGTAGCCACGGTGACACCTGGAAGGGGAGATTGTTCGGGGCAGCAGGAACCGTCCTGCAGGCGCAGGGTGTTAGGGAACACCAGTGTGGAAAACCACGGGGAATGAGTTGCTAGGAGATGGCAAGAAAAGGGGCTGCCACTCAGAGAAGCTTTTCCCTCTATTCCCAGGGCTGGGACCCATTCTGGGCTCCAGGGCCTGAAGGAGTGCCAGGAGAGATGAGAGGGGCCAAATTAGGGATGAAACTGTGATTTCACATGGAACAAAATGCTGTAAAGCCAACAGAAAGCAAAACAAAATGTTGAGGAGTCAGTGGAGGCCATTTCCAGAAGGGAGGAGCTGAACCTGGAGCGAAGTGGATTAAGGGGAGACGTGGACGGGCCTCCCAGAGCTTGCTGGTGGGTGGTGGATCCAGCCAGGAGGGAGGTGAGTCCCCGTGGCTGAGCACCTCTCAAATCCAGTCCGGCTGGAGCAGCATAGGCTCACCCAGCTCCCAGCCAGGATGACCTGGGTTCAAAACCCCTCTCTGCCCACTAAATCCTTATATGGCTTTGGGTGACTTTCTTGTCCTGGGACCCAGTACGCTCATTTGGGAACAAAATGAGGGAAATAATATAGTCATATCCACCTTGTGGACTAACATGGGAATCTGCTGGGAGAAGACAGTGGTCCTCAGTCTTGGCTCTGTGGTGTGCCGGTCCCAGAAAGTCGTGAGGCCTGTGGCCCATAATTCATAGCTATAGTTAAATCAGAGAAGGGTGCAAATGGTTTTTTGTGTTTTTTTTGGTTTTTTTTTTATTATGATTCAATCTTTGAGTACCCTCTGATGTTTTTTTGTTTGTTTTATTTTTTATTTATTTATTTATTTAGGCTGTGTTGGGTCTTTGTTTCTGTGCGAGGGCTTTCTCTAGTTGCGGTGAGCGGGGGCCACTCTTCATCTCGGTGCGCAGGCCTCTCACTGTCGCGGCCTCTCGTTGCGGAGCACAGGCTCCAGACGCGCAGGCTCAGTAGTTGTGGCTCACGGGCCCAGTTGCTCCGTGGCATGTGGGATCCTCCCAGACCAGGGCTCGAACCCGTGTCCCCTGCATTGGCAGGCGGATTCTCAACCACTGTGCCACCAGGGAAGCCCGGTTTGTTTTTTTTTCAGTTCAAATATCAATGAATTCAATGTTGCGTCTGCAATGACATCACTCCTCCTCACTGGCATTCCACGGAGGCTTCCTGAATGGGAGATAACGGGGTGGAGTGACAGCTAATCCCCGGGGAATTTGCAAACAGGCTGTACCCTATCTTATCTGTGCCACAGCCCAAGGGAGTACAGCAGGCAACCAAATACCATCTCGCCCATGGCTGGGGCTCGGATAAGGTGGAGAACCCCTGAGCTGACGGCTAATGTACAGCAGTGGCATGGGGCCTGGCACACAGTAGGTGCTTCTTGGCAGAGGGAACCACAGTGGGGTGGGTGAAAGGAGAATGGAAGCTCTCTTGTTATCCACCACTGCACAGTTTGTCACCCTCAGGCACAACGTGTGGCTTTCCCATCCTCGGGAAATAGAGACACACTGAAGTGGACATGGGGAGAGGGACAGTGGAGGCCAGGTTGGCTGATGCAGGTGGGAGCTGAAGTGGGGGACTGGCCCAGAGCCTCTAGGGAGACACAGGGTTTGATGGGAAGGCCGTGGGGTTGGAACTACATTCATGCCTGGGTCAGGGCTGGGAGCTCAGGACAACCTGACCCCAAAATTGATTATTGTGGTCCAGGGCCACCCGTCCAGAAGGAATGCTGCTAGGTTCTCACCAGCAAGCAGCTCACAAGTGCCTGGAATGATCACCAAGGCTTCCTGCCTCCAGCCACCACCACCAACTCCTTCTTGCTCACTCATGCCCCAGCTCGCCAGATCCTCACCACCGCAAGCCTACCCCTGGCCCCCAGACTGGTCTGGCCACCAGAGGTCACCTTGCATCAAGCCTGCCTGAGGGCCTCCCACCCAGACACCTGCCAGGACTCAGGGCTGTGTGGACGGCCGGCCCCACCTTCCTGCAGTGGCTGAGAACTGTTCTGGCTGTGGGAAGGGCCCAGCCAGGAGCACCTGGGTAGGTGACGGCCCCCCCTCCCTGTGGAGCCTGCCCACGTATGATGTCATCATGGCTTCTAGCCCAAGGGCAGCTGGGAGGGCTTGTCCCATCTCAACCCCACCCCTAAACCAAGTGAGAAAAAGAATGGGAAGGAAATCGATGATGGGGAGATGTTTGTAACCTTTTATTTCAAAGCCCTCTTCCCTGGAGCCAGTCACCGCCCTTCCCCCACATTCCTCCCTTCCCAACAGTGGACTCAGTGGCCCCAGACACAGCCAGAGTCCATCCAAAAAAAGACAGAGATTCTTTATTTAAACCAGCAAACTCAGATTCTTCAAGCCCCAGCCCATGGTGGGCAGCCTTCCCTCCCCGGTCCCCTCACCCCCACCCGTTAGCCACAGAGAGGGGAATGGAAAATGAGAAGCCTGAAGGCCTCTGCCAGGGCAGGCTGCCTCAGAAGTGTGGTGAGTGCAGTCCAGCTGGGGCTGGGGGGGCAGCCGCCACAGACCCCTCCCTATAAATTAAGTCCCTGCAGCCACAGCTGTGGGCGAGGCGTACTTGTGGGGAGAAGGCCATTAGGCAGCATCCCTGACTCCGAGCCAAGGAATGGATTAGGGCACAGGGCTCAGGGGAAGAGAGGCCAGAGAGAAAGAGAAGAGGTATGGTGGGGAGAGGGGGTGATGCCCCCCTAATTTTGGTCCCAGGGAAAAGAGGCCAGTTGGTCCAGTTTTGGTGGATTTAGAGAAGGGAATGTATTAGTAAGCACAGTGGGGAGGCCACCGTCAGGCACCCCCAGAGGAGACAGGCCAGGCTCCCACCCTGGCAGAGGGGAGCGTGAGAGCTCCAGGGGCTCTCAGGGAATGTCACTGCTAAAATATATATATACATATATACATATATATATATATATATATATATATATATGTATATATTAACCATTCACGGCAGGCAGGGGCAGGGCTGTGGGTGGGATCAGAGGATCTGGCGCGGCATCCCGTAGCCAGTCATGCCTGCCTGGGACGCCCCGCGATTGGTCCCCATCTGTAACCCAATCACATTCTTGCCCTCCTGCAGCTGGTCGTCTGAGAAGTTCCGAGGGTTCTCCTTGGATTTCCTGGGTGGAAAGGGAGCGTTGGTTAGGAGGAGGGTGGAGGCTGCCCCAGTAAATGTCCTCCATGGACATAGCACAGGCTTTCTTTGGCTTAAGTACTGGTGCCAGCTCTGCCCTGGAGAGCCTTGAGCTCTCTGAAGCCACCCGGTCATCTCTCAAAAGGGACTGTCCCTTGCCACCCCGGGAGACTCATGAGGATTAAGTGAGACGAGGAATGTGAAAGTGCTTTGTAAAGGGCATTTCCTAGGGACAGGAGTGGGCAGGATCACCGCGCCGGCCCGGGGCCTGGGCTGCCCCAGCAGTACTCACTTGGGAAACCAGTTGGGATCTCCAGAGAAGAGCCCATTGTTCTGGGCTACCGCCAGCCCACCCAGGTTCATCAGTGTCCTCTGCACACAGGCCATGTTCTTTCCTGGGAAAGGGGAGGGGGTATGTTGGCCTCAGTGGGTCTGGGGTCCTGCATGCCAGGCTTCCACCTCTATCACTAAGTCAGCAGGCCCAGCTTCCTAATTCTTTTACTCTTGGTCTCCCGACCCTTCTCCAACCCAACCCCCAATATGGCCAACTCCTCCATAAACACACACACACACACACACACACACACACACACACACCACTCTTTGTCCTCAGGTATCAGAAACCTGTCCCTTCTCCCTGGTGGACATGGCCCAACCCAGCCTCTGGTCTTCTGGATGACAGTGCCCTGGCCCTGACCCACCTTCCCAGAGGTCCACAGTCTGGAAGATGTCAGTGGTGTTGATGCCGTAGCACTCGGCTGCTTGCAGGAACTGGGAGATCTGCTCCATCTGCTTGAAGGCCATGGTGGAGGCCTGGATCTTCCTCACTGGGGCCTGCCCCTCGGGGTACAGCCCATTAATGAGCTCACACAGCACCTGGGTGAGGACAGTAGGTGTGCAGAAGTGAGGCCCTGCCTACCACAGATCAGAATGTACCATGCTCGGCGCTAGAGACAGTGAACCGCAGAGGTACCTCTCCTACCTGAAGACAGCTCTGACTCTACCTGGAGTGAGCATCAGGCTCCTTCCTGACCAGCCCCCTGCCTCTGAGCCCAGAGCATAAACGGTGCTATTCCAGGATTACCAACTACAGCACACCTCCCCCAGCTCTTCCCTTAGAGTTCCTCTTCCTTCTGTCACACATGGCTTCCACTGCAGGGAGGCACGTTCACCCTCCCACTTCCCTCGGCAGGAGGGAGGAAAGCAGGGGGCCTCTGCACGATGAAGATATCCCGGCTCAAGAAGAGCTGGGAGGGGGCTGCCCTCCATTCTTCAGCTGAGACAATCCCCGGTCCCTCAGATCCAGCCCTGCTCTCCTGGCACTTCTGGTCAGAGGCGCCCAGCTCTCACCGTGCCATCCTTGAGCCAGTTCTGGAAGTTCTCGCGCCCAGGCTGGGGCCGGCCCACATCCTTGCGGCACTGGGTGGTGATCCACTGGATCAGGATCTGCTCCAGGTCTGCATCGTATTGTTTCTCAATCTTCTGCTGCACCTCCCGGCTCAGGCCGTAGGAAGGTCCCCTGTTGGCCATCCCAAAGGGCGGTGGTGTCTGGGGGAAGCTGGGGAGAGGACACATCCAGGCCTGTGGTCAGCACTCTGCAGCCTGTGGGGTGGGGGATTCTGACACACACCATATCCCCAGGGTGGGCCCCGGAGGTGAGGAGGTGAGAACAGCCACCAAATGAGGGAAGTCTCACCTTAACCCCTGGACATGGGCTAACTCTCAGTGCTCAGAACTCTAGGAGGTGTTAAGGCACCTCTGGGTTCTTCCACCCCTGTGACAGGTAGCCTGTCTACTCTACTGAGGCTTCCCATTAGATTTCATTTGAATGGCTCCACTGCTACAATGAAGTATAAAACCCGCTGGAATAGAAAATAGGGTAAATGAGGCCAGGATTGGGGGTTCAGCCCCTCGTTTGGGGTGGTCAGCTTTAGCAAAGGCAAACTGGTCATTCTAACCCCAACCCTGCCTTTTCCAGTTCTGGGCAAGAGAATGATTTGGAAAGAATATGGAGTGGCTGGAGAAACCTATGTCAGGAGCTAGGGGACTGGACAGATCTACCCTTAATTAGCCACTGGGTTTTAATTGAACACCCACTATTTGTGCTGGGGATTGTGGAAGACACAGAGGTCCTTGGCCCTAAAGTTGCCCACAGTGCCATCAGAGAGACAAAGTGAGCACCTATGAAAGGGCAAGAGTTGTACATGATGAATATTAAACTACACAGTCAGACCACATGTTAGAGGAATTGAGAGAGGAATATTGGCAGAAGAAGCCTGGAGGGCTTCCTGGAAGAGGCAGGTCTGAGTAGGTCCTTAACAGATTTCACCAGGCAAAGGGGCTTCCCGTGAGAAAAGAGGTAATACCTAATTCTACTTTCCTTTCTAGAAGCAGTGGTAGGCAGAATAATGGCCCCCCAAAGGTGTCTATGTTCTAATTCCCAGAACCTGGGAATGTTACCTGATATGGCAAAAGGGATCTTGCAGATGTGATTGAATTACAGATCTTGAGATAGGGAGAGTACCCTGGGTCTCCAGGGGGGCCCAGTGCACTCACGACAAGGGTCCTTATGAGTGAAAGAGGAAGGCAGATGAGTCAGAGTGGGAGAAGTGAGAAGGAAGCCAAGGTTGGAGTGACGCAGGGTCATGAACCAAGCAATGCAGATGGCCTCCAGAAGCTGGGAAAGGTAAGGAATGGAATCTCCCCTAAGTCCCCTGGAAGGAATGCAAGCCCTGCCAACACCTTGATTTTAGCCAGTGAAACCTAGCTCTGCAAGATATTACATGTGTGTTGCTTTAAGTCACTCAGTTTGTGATAATTTGTTACAGCAGGAATAGGGCACTAATCCAGGAGCCTTGGGTGGCATTTTTAGGGAAACCCGGGAAGAGAGGGAGGGATGGGGAAATACACAGCGGGGTTTCTTTAACTTAGTTGGAGGACCTCTGTTAGGAAGAACTGGGTGGTTTCCTGACCACTGGCCTGGGTTGACAGCACCTCGCAGTGGGCAGTCTGTCCCCACCTGCCACCTCCCCGCCTAGGTCCCACACCCAGAGCCCTGTCCTAGGAATGCTACCCATGCCGAGTGGGAGCCAGGACCCCATTTCCTGCCCCCATCCCCTCCCCATGGGCTCTTCTTTCTACTCTGAGATAGAGCTGGCTGACTGTACATAAAAGGGGATGCCCCAGGCCAGGCACCTCTGTTCAAAGAGAGGGAAGAGAAACACTGCCTCTCCCTACCTCTGGCCCCAGGCCAGGTCAGACTTAAGGGATGGAGTCACTCTGGCTCCCTGGGTCCCCCCGCACAGCAGGCTGAGCCACCCCAGCCCCCCCTCCCTGGGCCTGGGGCAGGCCACAGGGACAGCAGCTGCCTCAAACGTCTACCCACCTCTCAGCCCCAGCAGAGGTGGGGCTCGGGCCTGTCCCCTCCCCCCCACTGCAACATGGCTGCTCCTTCCGACTGCAGCCTATTGGGCTGCACATTTCCGGCAGCGATCCTCCCCATAACCAGTTATTGTTAAACCTCATTAAGACAACCCAGCCCCACTTCACCCAGCCCGGAAGCCCGGCCAGATAAATGTCAGTCTGGGCCTTGACCCACACCATGAGCCAGCACACACTCAGCAGGGGGAGGGCAGGCCGGCCGAGTGGAGAGAGGGAGACAAGATTCTCTCCCCTCAGCCCAGCCCCAGCTGCCCAGCCGAGAGCCACTCGGTCTCCGTAAGCCTGTGACCCCTGACGCACAGGGCCACGGCTGGGAGGCTCAGAAGCAAGGAGAGGGGGGCCAGAGGCTGCTGCCACCAGTAAGCCCCCTTTTCCCAGCCCAGTGTTCAGACCTCACTTCTGGGAGCAGCTTCACTGTGGTCACCTGGGCCTCAGGGCTGTGTCTCCATGGAGCCAAGTGGCCTGAGGCCCAGGGATCACTATGGCCCAGGGAAAGAAAGGACAGGAGAATGATTAACCCAGACACCAGGGTTAGGAGGGGAGCACAGGACCGAAGAGTGACCCCTCCAGTGTCACTTACGGTATGGACGGGCAGGACAGACTCGGCCTCCCAGACCCACCTCTGGGTCTCCCTCCTAAACCCTGGTGCCTGGGCACATCTGGCAAGGTCACAGACTCCAGCTGCAGTGTCTCGGCTCCACTCTGGAGCCATTGCCCTAGATCCCGAGGTGCCAGAGCCGTAAAGCAGAGCTCTGGGAGGAGGCAGGCCAGACGGGCCCAGCCTGCCCACGGCTGCTCTCCCCACCCCCACGAGCAGGCACACGCTGAGAGGCTGCGGCCGCTGGAGCTGGAGCGGCCCACGCTAGTGACACTCAGGGGACATACCCTGGCTCTCCCTTAAAGGAGGGAAGGTAGCCAGTTGCCTACTGCAGTGGGGAAAGGCTGTGTGGGAGATGCCCAGAGCTGGGGGTCCGAAGGGAAAACAACAGCTGCACAGCTTGGGGGGTGGATTGGCAGTGAGTAACCTAAACCCCAGAGCTGCCTACAGCGGTGGGAACAGCCCTCACTCCCACCCACAAGGTTACAACAGTTGAGAAAGGGGGAGGGGCCACAAAAGGCACTCCAGCCCTCAGCCCCACCCAGACCCTGGGCTGGAAGCTGACCTCACCGCACCGCCGACGCCAAAGAAAAAGCGGACATGGGGTGGGAGTAGGATTCCAGGGCTCCTGGCTGGGGTGTTGAACTGGAAAGACAAAGGGACTCTCCATTCACTGTGCAGAGAGGACACAGGGGAACCTCCCAATCCAGAATTGGCATTAAGACTATTTTGAAAAGGCAAAACAGGGATACTTGCCCCCAAAGTGAAGTGCCACAGGGAGCGGGGGTGATGGGAGACCTATGATTGAAGGGCCACCTTGGGGCAGCCCCCTTGGTATCAAGAGTCAGCAAGCAGAAGAGAAAGCTGAAGCTATACAAACAGGAAGCCACAAGGCTTGCGCAGGAGGAGGGGTATGGTGGGGGCCGTTGCCATGGCTTCTGTGTACCAAACACAGGAATGGGGCAGGGTGGGGGCACCAGGCAGAAACATCCACTTGGCCCAGGAGTG
>NW_020172011.1:1598554-1598800 GCF_003031525.2 Neophocaena asiaeorientalis asiaeorientalis
GGGGCGAGGGCGGGGAGCAGAAGTGGGATCCTTGGGAAAGGGGCCGCTTCACAGGTACAGACAGGATCAAGGGATTCCTCAAGGAAGCAGCTGTGGAGGGTACGGAGGGCGTGTGGAGAAGGTAAATTACAAGTTTTGGGGTAGAGAAGTAGATTTAAGGAAATAGTTCAGGAGTAGAAGAAATGTCCTGGGAACAGAAGGTACATTCTGAGCTAGAGAGCCCCATAACTGAAAATCCTGGGTGGG
>NW_020172011.1:1598933-1607548 GCF_003031525.2 Neophocaena asiaeorientalis asiaeorientalis
CCTACCTTGGCCTCCTCGGCAGTCTTCCCTGTAGACTAGGAAGAAGAAACTGGGAGTGGGGTTAAAGACGGGGAGCTGTCCCTCTGTCGGGTGCTCTGGAGTCAGAAAACTAGGAGAGCCACAGGCCTCCTCCTACACCGGATCCCCACACCAGTCCATTCTCACTTCTACCCCACTTCTTATGCCGCCCCCCCCTCGCCACACCCTGGTCCGTTACTGGGATGAATCACCCACCGCCCGCCGCTGGGGTGACGCAGTGGTCTGGGCAGCCCGCCCGACCGCCCGCCCGCGGCCACCACCGACTTTCCCAGCAGCAGGGGGCAAGGGGTGGGGGCATCGGCTCCCGTAGGGGCTGGAGGCCTGGAAAGCATCCATCCTCCCTCAACACCACCTCCTACAGACAGGGCATGATGGGGCGCAGTCAGGGCTGCAGCCTCCCAGATGTTTCAGGTCGGGGGGACTCTCCTGGAGGCGACTGGAGCTTCAACTCCCCGCCCGAACCCGGGAAGGCGAGGCCATGCGGGACCCGCGCGCGGAGCCCCCTCGCCCCAACCGGCGACGCCGAATCCCCAGAAAAACGAGCTGCAGGAGAATGAACAGAAAGGTCGGCTTCGGGGACGCAGAGGGCAGGCAGCACCCACACGTGCTCCTGGAACTAGGAAGTGAAGCGTCGCTTCGGAAGCCCCGGCGGCGCCGAGCTGGCCAGGGTGGGCGCCGGGACCCTGTACGCTCCATCACTGGGGGCCAGCTAGCTAATCCCTGACGCCCCCCTTTCCCCACCCCAGCGAAGACCCGGGGCTGGAGCCGGCGGGCGGGACGCAGTCCCCGAGTCCCTAATCCGGACGGACGGCCCCGTCTATGCACTCGCAACAGCGGTTGACCTCATTGCTCAACAATGCGGGGTCAGAGCCTGGGGACAGACCTGACAGCCCGGGGAGGGGCAAAGCAGTCAACGGACCCTTGCCTGCCAGCCCTTGATCACCAAGCTCACTGGAGCAAGTCGCAAGCTCTGGCTTCTAGCTTTCTAGAGACCCCTCCCTCCAGCTCACCGTTCACGCGGGCCGGAGAGTTGCGCACTCCAGGAGGCGTCTGCAGCGCGAGTGAAGCTCCGGGGCCGGGCCCGGCCGGAGGTTTTCAGCCTGCTCCCGCCTCGGACGGGGCGGACCAGGGGCGGGGCAAGGGCCGAGAGGGTTTAAAGGCGCCGCAGTCCAGAAGCTGAGGGCAGTGCTTAAAAGAGAGGGGCAGTGGAGAAGAACCTGAGTTAAAGGACCTGGAGGCAGTAGCCTCCACTCTTGAGAACCTCTACCCCTACTCCAGAGCCCTGAAACTTGTGCCCCAGTGGGAAACTTTCTGCCTAGGTTAGCTCAAGACTGTGGGCGTTTTTATACGGGAAGAAACCTCTTGGTTTAAAAAGGGTGGTTAAGTAAATGGAGGCACAGGGAGACGCTCACGGCCCCCACTCCACACACACACACACAACTGGCTAGGGTGAGGCAGGACTGGGGCTAGCAGGCCAGGACAGCTCCTGGTCTTGGTGGTCTTGCTCCCCACCTTCTTCAAGCCCCAGACTAGCAGTGAGGTGATTCCGTGCCCAGGGCCCAAGAGGCATGATCAGCGTTGGGACCCAGGGTTCAGGCTTGACTTCTTTTTTTTTTTAACAATTTTATTTTTTTATTTTATAATTTATTTTTTTACTTGGGGGCTGTGTTAAGTCTTTGTTGTGGTGTGTGGGCTTCTCATTGCAGTGGCTTCTCTTGTTGTGGAGCACAGGCTCTAGGCGCATGGGCTTCAGTAGTTGTGGCACATGAGCTCAGTAGTTGTGGCACGTGGGCTCTAGAGCGCAGGCTCAGTAGTTGTGGTGCACGGGCTTAGTTGCTCCGCGGCATGTGGGATCTTCCCGGACCAGGGCTTGAACCCGTATCCCCTGTATTGGCAGGCGGATTCTCAACCACTGTGCCACCAAGGAAGTCCCCAGACTTGACTTCTTTCCCCTTCATTTCCTCCTCTATGACCTGGCACCTCTTCTTAATCCTGGAGGGATCAAAAGAACCCTCAGTGGAGGAGGAGGCTGGCAGTTCTTCTGTCTCTGAGGGTGGAGGAGAGCCTCGTTTGGGGGTTGAAGGAGGGCTCCCTCCTCCCTGTTTTCAGGCTTCAGTTGAGCAGTCCCTCTGGGGTGGAGTCCCTGCTTACATCCATCAGTGGAGTTCTTCACAGATGATAGAAGACCCAGTTGAGCCTGGTTTTCAAGCGCATCACCAACCAGTGCCGGGCTTCCCTGGTGGTGCAGTGGTTAAGAATCCGCCTGCCAATGCAGGGGACATGGGTTTGGTCACTGGTCCGGGAAGATCCCACATGCTGCAGAGCAACTAAGCCCATGCGCCACAACTACAGAGCCTGCACTCTAGAGCCCACGAGCCACAACTACTGAGCCCGCGTGCCACAACTACTGAAGCCCATGCACCTAGACCCCGTGCTCCACAACAAGAGAAGCCACTGCAATGAGAAGCCTGCACACCACAACAAAGAGTAGCCCCCGCTCCACGCAACTAGAGAAAGCCCGCACGCAGCAACGAAGACCCAATGCAGCCAAAAATAAAATAAATTTTAAAAATAATAATTAAAAAAAAAAAAAACCAGTGCCTCCCCACCTTTCCATTCTCTCCTGCCCGATCCTCCCTACCCCTATATTCCAGTGATTCCCTGGTAGGCCAAGGAATCCTCTGTGCCTTTACACAGGCTGTTCCTCTGCCTGGGATGCGTTTCCTCCCTTGACTGACTTCTCACCTGCTCTATCCATCACCAACCTTGTGACTTTTGAGCAACTTACTAAAGCACTGTGCACCTCAGTTCGCTAGTCTATAAAATAGAGCTAATAGTACTACGTACCTCAGAGTGGTAGAGAATTAAATGATACATGTAAAGAGCTTACAGCAGTGCCTGGCACATAGTGAGTGCTCAGCTGTGGCTATCATCATTGTTCTCACTTCCTGTGATGATGCCTGCAATCGTCCCAATTTATCCCAGCGCAAGCTGTAAGCATTCACTGTTTGCTGACTCCTTCCTTCATGCTGCCTTAATAACCAACACATAGTTTATCACAGAACTTATCACATAGTACTGTAACTATTTCTTTTTTTCTTTTTCTTTTTTTTTTTTTTTTTTTTTTTATGGCCATGGCTCACGGGCCCAGCCGCTCCGCGGCATGTGGGATCCTCCCGGACCGGGACATGAACCCGTGTCCCCTGCATCGGCAGGCGGACTCTCAACCACTGCACCACCAGGGAAGCCCTACCCTCCTTTTTTAGGGTTCCGGGATTTTCCAACCTCCCTCTCAGATTCAAAGCAGATGACACACAGAAAGATTTTTCAGACTTTCTTTATTCACCTGTAAAAAAAACCTCACCCACACCACACACACACGCATGCACGCGTGCGCGCACACACACACACACTCACACACACACGGGCAGACCTAAGATCCCTGTTCCAGTCCCCAGACTCTAGAGGCTCAGCATATCCCACACCAAGCCCACTGTCAGGGTCCGTGCCTGAGCACCAAGGAGGCGGGGCAGTGTCCCAGGCCGGAGCTAGTTCTTGCTGGGGGCCTTCTTCGCAGGGTCCGCGTGCCTTTCCCCTGCCTCATATTAGGGCATTCACAGCAGAGTGGCCTGTTCAGGGTGGGAGACTGGCTGTCGATAGGCCGGTAGCCGGAACCTAGCAGCATCTCGACGGCGGCGGAAGGCCAGGAATTCCTCCCGAAGGGCAGCACAGCGGGCCTCGGGGCCAGGAGCGTGGGCGGTATTCAGGAGGCAGCCCTCCTCTGGAGTCTTCGCACCTGCAAGAGGGCAGAATAACGAGAGGAAGAAGTCTTAAGGTTCCCCGGGTGAAGTCTTGTGGTTCACCGGCACCGTGAAGCTCCCTAGGGCCTGCCAATGCAGAGAAGCCAAGACAGCAAGAGGAGAGGGCCTGGGGCCCAGGGCCCAGCTGGGAACTGACTAGGTCCTAAGGGTGTGGGTGCAGGACAGCAAGGCCAGGGGTGCCTGCCTTTCTGGAGGGCTCCCACACCTAGCTGTGGCTCAGCTTCAAGTCGGGATCGAGGGCCAGTCAAGCCCAGGTGCAGAGTCTCCAGCAATTCCATGTCCCCTGGGAATTCTGAGTCCCATTCATAGTTCTCATCCACAGATGTGTTCCTCCTGTTAAAAGGGACAGACGTTTGGTATGGGTGGAGCAATGGAGGGTAGCCAGAAAAGCCTGAACCCGGGGACCCCAAGCTGAGGGTGGGCCATGGGTTTCCTCTGAAGATCCCTGGACCTCAGCAAAAGGACCTCAGCTCTCCTGGTCCCAGGGTGCGAATGGAGCAGAGAAGGCAGACGGTATAGGAGAGGGGTGGGGAGAACCTGGATAGGGCAGGGCTGGGCAGGGACTGCCCTCACCTCGTGCTGACCGTCACAACATGCTCCCTTCGGGGCCACCTCTCAGGGCCACTGGCCCAGCTGCTGGTGTCTCCTGGAGCGGGGCTGAGGTAGCTGCCTCCTGCAGAGGGGGCCGTGGAGGGGGGCCGAAGGAGGGAGGCGCTGCCCCGCCCACTGCTCTGGCTTGTGAGGCTGCCCCGAGGCGCAGCAGGCAGAAGGCTTGGCAGCAGCCGCTCCCTCAGTGTCCAGTCAGTCAGTGCTGTGTACGGGGGCTCTGGGGAGGCCCCAACCCCGAGCACGGCCCCAGGAAGCGCTGCCCTGGGGAACTCAGAGTGGGAGTCCAGGGGGTGGAGGAGAGATGAGGTGGGGCGGTGCCGGGTATCCATGTAATCTGGGGGAGGGGCAGGCTCCTCCAAAGGGGGCCAGTCCCCATCTACATTCATCTCCCTGAAGAAGGGCAGGCTCAGGTACTGGAGCAGGGGTCCTGGACCTGGCAGGGAACTGGGTGGCGCTGCTGGAGGGGGCCTCACAGGGCTGATGTCTGCAATGCAGAGGGGCTGGGGCATCCCACTGGGGCTGCTGCTGCCATCATAGGACCTGGCCTGACGCTGTGCTGGGGTCCGAGGCTCAGCCTGCTCAGGGCCTGACTTTTCTTGGGAGGTCCCCACCTTGGGTCCCATCACAAATCGCCCATCTGGTCCCCGGCAAATGGGCTCCAGGGGTAAGGGCCCCCGGCTAGGTGGAGGGTCCGGAGGGGGGCTGGGGGGTCCAGCGGGTTCCCCCCAGAGCAGACTCTGGCGCAGGCTGGGGACTGGGGAACCCTGGAGCTTCAGCTTCGCCACGCTGTCAGGACTGCCCGAGCCCGAAGCAGAGCTGGGGAAGGACAGGAGATCAGGGTCTGTGGTAGGGGGCCAGTCCCTCTCCCAGGGACCAGCGTCAGGCCTTGAGAGGTTTGATGCAGAACAGAGCAGAGCTAGGGAGAGCAAGGGAGAAAAGGACCCACATGGTGGAGGGGTGGAGCGGTGGAGGGAAGGCACAGGCAACGCTGGACCAGCCCCCAGGCTGGGGTCTCTGCACTTCCATCCTTACCTCCCTCTCACTTCTGTTCCACCTCTCCTACCCCTCCTACCCCAAGGTGCAGAAAAGGAAGCAGAGAACCCTGGTGCTCACAGAAGGAAGCCGAGGAAGTGGAGGGACTTACTAGGGAGCTGACTTCCCGGCCGGAGAGAAGATAAGAGGTGCATCTGTAAGGA
Source organism: Neophocaena asiaeorientalis asiaeorientalis (assembly GCF_003031525.2). NCBI lineage: Eukaryota > Metazoa > Chordata > Mammalia > Artiodactyla > Phocoenidae > Neophocaena > Neophocaena asiaeorientalis. The sequence continues at coordinate 1,604,599 of NW_020172011.1, forward strand.
CAGGAGAACCAGAGGTGACACAGGCGCCCAATCTCATCTGCCTGGGAAAAGTGGAGGCCAGTGGGGAAGCAGGACCACGGGTTGTTGGAACACACCTGGCCCACGCAGGAGGGAGGGATTTCTCCTCCAGGTAGGAGGTGCTTATGGAGGGGCGGGGCCCTTCTTTGGCCGGGCCCCAGGTGGCCTACCTTGGCGGAGGCGTTTGCGGTGGCGACGTGCGGCTCTGCGCCGGTTCATAAGGCAAGCGGCCAGGACACTCACGAGGACAGCCACGCCCAGGAAGCAGACCCCGCCCACCACGCCGGCCAGCACGGGCTGGGGCAGGAGGCCCGGCAGCTGTGTGCGCGAGGGGTAGACCTCCAGGCCTGGGCAAAGGGCCACGGGGGAGGGTCGGTGTCCACGACTTAGTGGGCTTCGAGCCCCCCAATCCCCAGGGCTCTGCCCTCCTGCCAGATTCTCACCAGAAGTGGAGACGTTGGCCGTGTTGCTGGGATCACTGACATAGCTACCGGCGAAGGCCACAAGGCGGAACTCGTAGAGAACGTCCTGGGGGTTGGGGTCCAGGAAGGGGGTCAGGGCTCAGCACTGCCCACCCCCAACCCCGTTCGGAGAGACTTTGCAGTTGGAAGGTACGGGTGAAGTGGACAACCGGAGGTGAGGATAGTCAAATCAGGGTGAGATCAGGTTTGGGGAGTGGAGCAGAGGGCAGGAGGGCTGCTGGGAGGACCCTCCCTGTGCCCACTTCCCACACCTACCTTGATAAGTCCTGGCACCAACAACTGCATTTCACTGCCTGCCACGGCCGGATCCAGCACCTCCCACCCCTGGGAGCTTTGCCGTGCCTCCAGGACGTAGCCATCCAGTCTCTTAGGGACTAGTTCTGGGGGGTCCCAATGCAGGAGTACCCCCCGGGGTGTCCTCACTGCCACCAGACCTCTCGGAGGGGACAGGGGAGGCAGCATCTCTGTTGCGGGAGGACTGGGGGCAGCTGGTGTGGTAGGAAGCCCTGAATGGGACAGACAGACTCGTAGAGATCGGATTTCCAGTGCTCTTCCCCTGCTCCTCTGGCCTTCGACATCCCCTGGTGCCCAGCTGCTCTCCCAGAGCCCCTAAAGACAAGCCTGGATCATCTTCCACAAAGCCCTCTGGCCCCCAAGCTGCCCAGCACCTCCGCCCCCTCCCACCCGGGTCCCTACAGCCCTTGCCTATCCCTGTCTGCTGCTCTGGGTAAGAGGTCTCTCACCTTCAGGAGCAGACAAGACGATCTCGCTGAAGGGCCCACTCCCCAGCTTGTTCTGAGCAAGGACGCTGAACTGGTATTGGGTGTGGGGCTGCAAGCCTGGCACTAGGAGGTGAGCAGCCCCCATGGGCACAGCCAAGGACACCCAGTCGTAGTGGGCTCGGTCAGGACGCTTTGCCCTGGAGGACAGGAGGAAATGGGGGGCACCTCACATGCTAGGAAGAGCAGGAAGGTTGGAGTCCAGAGAGCTGACCTCTCCCCTCCCTTTCACCATCCGGGGTCTCAGGACCTGGGCCATGAATCCCTGAGATTCTCTGGAACTAGGGCAGCAGAGTTAGGGCAGGGCTGCGATAGAGGGCTGGGAGAAAAGACAGAGGGCCAGAGAGAGAATCAGGGTGTTGAGGGAGAGGGATGGCAGGCGCAGGTCGCTCACAATGGGGTGTACCAGACGCTGAATCTCTGCAGGTAGCCACCATCAAAGCCAGGCTCCCAGGAGACATTGGCACCCTTGGGCAAAGGCACGACGGACACATTGGTGACAACGTGGGGGCTGGTGCCTGGGTCGGGGGAACAGAGGGATGATGGTCAGGGTGCTGAGGGACAGCAAAGAGCTAGGGGGAGACTAGGGCTTCGGCCCTCCACCCATCATCCCAGGGGCACCCCACCCAAGATCCCCCATCTGGGCCCCCCAAAATGATTTATTCCCATCTCCTTCCCACATGGCTGCCTCCAGCTGGCTCTGCCCCCACTAACCCAGCACGTAGACATTCGTGGAGGTGGCCACTCGGGCCACAGCATTGCTGGCTGTGCACTCCCAGCGCCCGTGGGCCTCCTTGGTCAACGGTCGCAGGATGAGGCTACTGTTGCTATCCACCTGGGCCTGGCCCTGCGGCCCCCGGCCCACCTACAGAACCACTGGTCAGCCCTGAGGACACACGCAGCCACCCCTCACCAAGGGCGCCACTCATCTCTCCGGGCAGCTCCAGTTTCCTCCCCGCCCTGCCTCTGACAGCCCTCTCCTCCCCACCTGCTCCCTCCCACAAAAAGGCCAGGAGCACGGAGAGGCAGGGGCGTAGCAGGCGTGAATACGGGAGGAGCGGGGTCAGGAGCCTTACCTTAGCCCAAGAGATAGTAGGCGAAGGGTCTCCTCGGGCAGAGCAGGGGATGAGTAGCTCCCGCCCTACTTCTTGGAAATATTCTTCCTTGGGCCGTTCTAGAAAAGCTGGGGGAGCCTGTAAGCCAGATCTGGCATTGGGAGGGGGCTCTCTCACACTGCTGTCTAAGGGTCATTACTTCCCCTCTGCGGGGCCCCCGTCATGCTGCGTCTGTCTCCATCTCTCAGTGTCTCTCTAGCTTTCTCTCTGTTCCCCAGCAGGGAAGCTGGAGGGACATTGCTGGAGAGACGAGGGGCTCTCTGGAGATGTACAAACCTCTGCAGAACACCCTTCACCCTGCCCTCTGCTTCCCACTCTCTTCCCTCTAGAGCGGAAGGCAGCCTGGTCCAAGTTAAAGGGTCAGGGCAGGCAGGATATCTTACTGTGTGGAGGTGACCGATGCCCCACCTCCCCAGCACCATCTCTGCAAAAACCTCTGTGATGGCATCTGATAGCTGCTGCCGTGGCCACCGTGGGAAACACAGACTGGGAAGCCCACCCCCCCCCTCCCCACATGTGTCTGTCCCACCCGCCTCTGTCAGCCCGGTTGTCAGCA
>NW_020172011.1:1607762-1612610 GCF_003031525.2 Neophocaena asiaeorientalis asiaeorientalis
TTCGGCCACCTGACCCGCTGCCGCTGGCCCCCCCGAGCCTCACCTTGAGCAGCACGCGGGTCACCGGGGAGGGCCCTGCAGTGCCAAGACGGTTGTAGGGGGTGCAGGAGTATTCTCCCAGCACATCCTCATTCCCCAGGGCAATGATCAGAGAACCTTCTGGGCCCTGGGACCAGCCAGGGAACTGGAGGCATGAGGAGATGACAACCAGAGAGAGAAACTCAGCGGAGGCCAGACCAGAGATGGAGAGAGGCAATGCGCGGGAGGGACCCACATGTATGCAGAGGATGCCACAACCCTACCCCTAGGCCAGACCTCTCTGTGAATTCCATCCTTCCTTTCTCTTTCCTACAGAGGGGCCACTACCAATGGGGGTGAAGACTGGGACTGCAGACTCCAGGAGAGCCACTCACGGGGAATCCAGTGTGCACGGCACACCCTGGGGTTGAGCTTGAGAGGTGTGGGTCTCCTGGCCCGCTGTCTTCCCAGCACTCCGAGATTACATTCTGCATCTTCCACCCCGAATCGGTTCTTCTTCCTGGCTTCCCTAGTTCTGTGTTAAAGGCTAACATCCGACTCCTCACTCTGTCTCACGCCCCACGTCTGTCCTCCTGGGAAGGCCTTTTGTCCCATCTATCTTCATGTCCTCCTTTCTAGCTCAGACCTCGTAACCCCTCACCCACACTCTCATTTCAATAGCCTCTCTACCCCCTCTGTCCGTCCAGTCTCTTCCTCTCCATTCCTGTCACACCGTTGCCCAAGCAACTTCCCTGCCTCCGAATGCCTCCGGACTTTTTTTTTAAACCTCAGACAAAAATTTACAGAGCACCACTACAGTTGCAGTAGCCCTGGGGAGACTAGGATTAAAAGATGAAATACTAGCCCACAAGGAATTTGTGGTCTTTGCCGACAAACAAAAGATCTCAATCCCCGTGGAATGACGTAATATTAACTTGGCATCCATAGTTCCTCCTTTTGGTCCCAACCAGTCTTTCCAGATTTCTCTGCACCAGTCACGTCCCCATAGGCACTGTAGCTCCCCGCAGCTGGGAGACTCATTATGCCATAAATGCACTATACTGTTCCTGCCTCTGGGCCCTGGTTTCTGCATGGAATGTCTCTCTACCCTTCAAGGCCCATCACCAGAGTCCCAGAAGCTGTTGCTGATCTATCCTCAACCAGTCCTAAGAGGAAGGTGCTCGCCGCATCCTGGCCTTCTAGCAGTGTCTGCACGGCTGTGCTGCCCCCTCTAGGCATGGGTGTCTCTGCCCATGCGACAACCTACACAGCATGTTCCCCAGTCACTGAATTGATCTAATGCCGCCCCAGCTGTCCTGACTAGAATACCACCAAGCTAAGCCCTCTATCCCCTGCCCCAAGCCTGTACCTTGTCCAGCTGCAGGGCCTGCCCATCCTTGGTCCAGCTGACAAAGAGCAGTGGGGGATTGGCACGAACTGGGCACCGGATCACCCCCCGCATGCCCATGGGCAGGGGTGTCTCAGGAGGCATGGCAGTCACCTGGGCGGGGTCTGGGGGGAAGCAGTGACAAGTTGTCGGGGAGGAGCTTGGCCTGGCCCAGGGGAGGAGAGCAGTCTGGGGAGGGAGCTGGGGTCAGGCTTACAGAGAACAGTGAGGTAGGCAGAGGCCGAGGGTGGGCGCGGAAGGCCATTGCTGGGTACACAGGTGTAGCGGCCCGCATCATCAGGCTGGGCGGCCTGCAGCCGCAAGCTGCCATCCACCAGGATCCGCACTCGGGGCTGCAGGCGGCTGCAGTATGGCACGTGGGCAGGGGGGTCCAGGTCTTGCTGGACTCAGACTGCCCATCAGTACCCCACACCCACCCCACCCCACGCCTCACCTAATGTGGAAGACATTGGTGCTGTCCTGGAACCAGCTGTAGGTGAGGTTAGCGGGGTACGCCTCAGCCTGGCAGGCCAGGGAAACATCCTGGGAGGCATTGACCGTGCTGTTCTTGGGGGGCACCACGATCACTGGGGGTCCTGTCGGGGGGAGCACACGGGGAAGGGGAGGCCTCAGCCCAGTCTTCCAGGAACCCTAAGGGTCACTTCTACAGTTCTTCCCAGGTCCGCTCTCTGGAATACAGGGCTGGTTGCTACAAAGCCTTGGGAATGGAAACAGGTCCTAACCCTTTTATTTAACACAAGTTCTTCCTCTGCCCTGGCTAGCTCCCCTTCCCATCACCTCCATTCACCTAGTTTCCGGTGTGTGTGTGTGTGTGTGTGTGTGTGTGTGTTGGGGAGGGGGAATCAGTTTTACCCCTCTGATCACCCTTTACACCTTTACACCCACTACCCTTTCCATCCTTCATCTGTCACATCTGGAATCACCTCTATGTCTCCTACCCTAATCCGGGTACCCAGTACCTTACCCCAAGATGCTGCAGCAATCCCTGACTCCAGGCTCTGCCATCACTGCCACTCTGATGGCCATTCATGCAGAAATGTCCCCCCCACCTTTGGCCACAGAACACTTCTACTCAAGAACCCACAACAGCTCCTGGCTCCTAGCACATTAAGCTCAAACTTCTTGGCCCAGCCCTGTGGGCCCTTGTAACCCCTGCCTGGCCAACTGTCTCTTCATATGTAAAGTCTTTGTGAACTCTTTCAGGTCAGTATGGACAGCTCACTGTGCCTATGCCAGACTCACTCCCATCTCCATGCCTTTGCTCTCTGGACCCACAGTCTAGAATGCTCTTCCCTGAGAGCCTGGCCAGGCCACAGAGCCCCTGCCAAACCGTCTCTAGCGTCTGCAGCTGCACTGCTGTTTCCCTTCTCTGGGCTCCTATAATAAGTGGTCAGTAATAAGTGGTAATGATACGAGTTGGTGTATAGAGCACTTACAGGCATGCCGGGCATAGCTGAGCACCTTACCTGCCCTATTCTCATTTAATCCTCCCAAGAGCCTTTTGTGGTAGAAATTATTGTCTCCACTTCATAGGTGAAGACATGAAGGCTCAGAGGCAGAGAGACTGGGAGGTGACTTGCCCGAGATCAGCAGGGAAGGCAAATTCATACTCAGGCCTTCTCAACACCAGACTCAACACCACTGCCCAGCACTGCCTCTCCCCCAGTACCCAGGAGAGAGGCACTTCACCACTGCGTCTTATTTCCCCCTGTGGATAAGAGGCTCCACGAAGGCGGAGTCTACTTCTCAGCTTGCTTTCTAAGGGGAAGGGCTTGGCCAGGAATTACTATGATCATTGCGCTCGTCTGAACCTAATTCTTGTAACAATCCTGCAAGGAACATAGGAACCTCTTTGTATAGATGAGGAAACTGGAGGTCAAGGGGATTCCATGGCTCATGGTCTAACACCAGCACCCACGCCCTTTTCACTATACCACATTGCTGGCTCTAAATATCTATCTCCGTTCACTGATCCTTTTACAGGCAAGATGCTGGTTTTAGAGGAAGAGCCTGTATTGGGAGCTCCCTCCCTCTCCATGGGCCCCTGCCCTCAGGCACAAGCCTCCCCCCGCCTCGGCTGCTGGCTGTGTGCACCTCCAGCCACAGGTCAGTCCTCTCACGTGTGTGTCCTGTTTCCCGGCCCTCCCCCGAGACAGCACCTAGCACCAGCAGCTGGGTGGCGTGGATGGCGCTGCCCTCAGTGCTGGAGGCTTGGCAGGTGTAGACCCCGGAGCTGCCTCGCTCCACCCTCCGGATCCTCAGCGTCCCGTTCTGCACCTAGAGTCAGAGTGGGTGAGGAAGGACCCTTGTGTCTCCCCCGCCCACGGCGGGCCTCAGACCCCGCACTTCCGAGGCTGGCCAGCAGAGGGAGGCAGCGTGCTGGGCTCAGGGAAGCCAATGCCAAGCCCCTCCTCCGGCCCGTCTCCCAACCTCCTGGCCTCCAGCCCCGCTCCCAGGCCACTACCTGCCTCACACTCTATCTGGCCCACCCTGTCCAGCCCTGGGACTCACCTGCACCTGACTCTGGCCCTGGCCGAGGTCCTGTCCTAGGAGCTTCCAAGTCACACGAGGTTGGGGGCTGCCGCGGGCCGCGCAACGCAGGATCACAGGCTCCAGTTCCCGCACTTCCAGCACCTGGGGAGGCGTCTCCAGGAATTGAGGGGGCGCTGCAAGGAGAGAGGCGTCAGGGATTGCCAGAGGGGCCATCAGCCCAAAGAGCAGCGTCCGAGGACCAGAGAGGCAGATCAGGGCCTCAGCCTTCAGCCCATCAGCCCACCAGCTTCATAGGAATTCCCAACCCAGGGCCACCCTGTCTGCTGCACCCAGGACCCAGTAAGGACGCACAAGCCCACTCCCCCACTGGCCTGCAGAGTTGGTTAGGGAGCTGACCACCAGGCTGGGTGTTCAGAGCTGGGAGAGAGCTAGGTGCCCTCTAGAAAAGCACTGTCCTGGGAGTCAGGAGACCTGAGTTCTAGACTACTCTGCCACTAATCAGTGGTATGACCCAGTCTCCCCATGCCCCATCCGGGAAATGGGAAGAACTATGACCTCCTTGCTTCTTCGGGTTGAGACAGAATTCATGAGGTACTGGGTTAAAAGGTGTTTTGAAAAAACAAAATGTTGTATATATGTGAGTGATGTTTCACTCAGGGTTCAATAACCCCTTATCCCCTCCTACCCATTACCCTCTCTTGGCCAGGGAGGCGGGAGCAGGGAAGAGAGAGGAAGAGGAAGTTCCTAACAAAGAGTCCAGAAGGCTGATTGGATTTAGGTTTGAGGAACTGAAAGGGCAGGAGTGGGGGTGGCAGGGGTAAGATGCAAACAGGGAGCCAGCAAACAAGAGGTGTCAGCAAGGGTGGGGCATCGGGACTGCCCTCCTCCCCTCCCCTCTCCTTCCCCTCCCCACCCTCCTCCTTCCCCTC
>NW_020172011.1:1612669-1644647 GCF_003031525.2 Neophocaena asiaeorientalis asiaeorientalis
CCCTTCCTCTCCCCTCCCTCCCCCTTCCTCTCCCCTCCCTCCTCCACAGCCTGCCTGCTCCCAGCCTCATACAATTGACAGTGAGGTGCACCCAGGAGCCGTTAGCAGAGTCGTCCTCGGGTCTGTGCTGGTCCAGGAAGAGCACACGGCACTCGTACCAGCCCTGGTCCTCAGCCCGCAGCCCCTCGATCTGGAGAGATGCCCCCTTCTGAAGCCGGACACGCCCTGGGGGAGGAGCCCTGGATCAAGGGTGCAGAAGGGACCCCATGGGAGCCCCAGGCCCCTGGTCACACTGGTCATTCTCAGACGTCAAGAACAGGCTCAGTGTCTCCCAGTTACCCTGACAGAGTGGGGTCCAGAGAGGCACAGATGGGGTTGGGGTCACGGAGGGCAGATCTCTCCCTTCAGCCCCTCTGATGGCTCCTGCCTTTCAGCAGCTGGGACCCAGCTTAGACAGAGAGAAACCAGAGCAGCAGCAGATGGACACGGAACTACGCCCAGCTTCCAGGACTGTCGGGGGAAGGGGCTTGAAGAGCCGACACTCAGTCTCCTCTGGATTCGTACAGAATCTGCCCATCCCTGAGCTCCTTTTGTAAGGGGGGGTCCCGGGAGTACTCCTGCCGGAGGACTCGGGGCCCAGAAACCACAGCTGGGTTTGGGATCCACACCTCGCCTACCAAAGCCCCTAATCCGCCAGGGCTGTTATCAGCGGCCTAAGCGCCTTAGGGTGGCCAGAGTCCAAACCAGCCAGGCAGCAAGGTCAGCAGCCTCCTCACCCCGTCCCCTCACGCTCCAGGGCATCCAAGCCCCGGCTGGCAGACTACATAGAGCTCCACAAATCACCCAGCCCCAGCGCAAGCAGACGGCGCCCTCCCACCCTGGCGGAGCCCTGCGCCCCAGACAGCTTCGTGGGTCCCTGGCAGTGCAGCCTAGAAAGCAAGGCACACGCTTGGGAGCCAGAGACCTAGCCTCCAGCTCTGCCATTTACTTCTTTGGCCAGATCACTTAACTTCTCTCTCAACATCAGCTTCTTCATCTATAAAATGAGAGAGAAAAAAATCCAGGTAGGTGGATGGAAGGCAGGCAGCATGGTGCCTGACATCGGCGGGTGCTTAAATAAAAGTGGTTGAACAAAGGAAGGAGCTCATGATCTGAAATCAGCAGCCTGCATTCAACCTTGGCACCATCCCTCACCTGACGACACACCCTCTCCGTCTTCTCCCCTGTATTAGTGAACAATGCCGTCACGCACGTCACCCTACCAGAAACCTGGTGTCACCTAGATTGCTCTCTCCATTAACCCCACATCTGCTTGTTCAGTAAGCCTTTCAGTTCTACCTCCTGGATGCTGTTTCCCTCTCTGCCACCTTCTCTTTAGTTTAGTCCCATAGCATCTCTCTCCTGGGTGACACCAACAGTCCACCAAGAGGTCCCGCTGCCTCCAGCCTCCCGCCCTCCACATTCATCAGCTACCCACCCCGCCTTGACCTTTGATAGGGACAGCTGACATTTTCTAATTCTTGTGGGTTATGCCAAACAAAAGCAACCAGACTGTGCCCCTACTTAGCCCGTTCTAAGACTGGGCAGTCTGAAGCTGCTCACACACTTGCCCCCTCCGATCTGCTTGCATTCTACCTCTAGGGTTCACCTTTCTGAAATAGAATCAAAACCCATGGGGGCCCTGAAGTCATCAAGGAAAAAAGAGGAGATGATCAGGCTGGGGCCGGCGCTGTGCTCATAGGCAAGGGACTGTTTTCTTCCAAGAATGAGGTCCAAGGGTGCAGATTCTCTAGAAGGGGTGGAGCTGCTTAAAGGGCTAGGTGTTTAAATCCCCACCTAGAAGATAAGCCTGAGTCATGCAGGTAAATATTGAATATGATCACACCCTTCCTCCCACCAGTGGGATTCCTCAGTAACCCTAAACTGCCTGGCCATGGGACCCCCCCGTAGACCCCACTGCGACCTCTTCTTTTTTCTTTGTTTTGGCTGCGCCACGTGGCTTGCTCCCCAACCAGGGACTGAACCCCGGCCATGGCAGTGAAAGCCCGCAATCCTAACCACTAGGCCACCGGGGAACTCCCTGCGACCTCTACTACGTCCCGTGTGATGGCAACGTTTCATTACGGTGATCTTCGGTCGCTACAAAGAAGGAAGAAGAGGGAAGGGAAATAGAGTTTGGGATATGGGCCACGTAATATCAGGCATTGTCACCATACTTAATCCTTCCAAGAATTCCATTCTAGAAGAAGGAACTGATGTTAAGCTTCTTTGCAATAAGCTACTCAGTGATACAGCCAGGCCTCCTTTCTCATGATACAGCATGCTCTCCATTGCGTACCAGTATGAGGATCAAGTGACGCTCAGGGCACTTATCACTGAGCATAGTCAGTATATTCTCACTCTGGGGATGTCGGTAGCCAACGGGTAACAGCTCCAAATGTCTGCTGATCGGAACATCTAATAAAGCATAGAGTATGTCCTAACTTTTCTGTGAGGTATGAATAGCTAGACCTGTAGAGTCACAGAAGAACAGGAAGCTGGCCAGGGGCAGGCCGTCCTGTATCCTCCTGAGTCCTGGGCCCCCCTCCACCCGCAGAGCCAGAGCCTGAGTGTCTCTGGACCTCCCCACGTGCAGGGGAGTATAGAGGAAGGAGGCACAGTCCCCATTCTTGCAAGCTCTAGGAAGGCAGGGAATCCACACTCATGACATGTGCACGTTCATATACACACAGAAGCTTAAAAAATATTCCAAGAGGCTAAGAAGCAAGAGGAGTATGGAAGGCTTCCAGGAAGAGGTGACTCTGCAGAGGGTATGTAAGGCTAAAGGTAGTGAGGGGAGATGATTAGAGGGAGCCAGGTTGTTCTAAATGGAGGATAAGATAACTGATTTGTATCAAATGACTCAGGACAGAGAGAAAATTCACGTCCCTTCTGCCACGTGGGGTATCTTGAAACTCCCAAGAAATACAGCACAGAAGTCGAAGACCAAAAGCTGGTCCCATGAATTAGAAGAGCTGATCTAAGATCCACCCCAGGAGAGCTAGTGTAGAGGAAGTGGACCCTCTTTCCTCTGCACGCCTAGTCACGGTTTCACACCATGCAGGCACTCTGTACAGGCTCTGTGCTGGGTTCTTTACGTACAGCAGCTAACGTCATCCTAGGATTTAGTCCTGGCTTGTTTTATACTGCTTTTTACTACTTTTGTACTCGTCTGTAAATCCAGTCTCCTCTGCTAGATGGATTCTAGGGTCCTCAAAGATTGGAAGCCTTCTCTTCAGTGTAATCCCTGAAGCTCCAGTCTCTCTCATGGTCCCTCCCACATTCTAAGCCACGGGCCTCACACACACAGTCCCAGGACATCTCCCCTTCGCTTGCCCAGAGGGTTTATGACAGGACAGCATTGTCCTTAGCAACCTTCACCTCCCGTTGCCTAGCAACTGCAGTTCAGAGTCCCCTACACAAAGGCTGAGAGGCCCCTTCCACACTGGGAGGCAGTAAAAGGGTTAATGGGTGCAGGGGCCTCTCCCCAGGGCCCTGACTCCCCAGACTAGCCCTGCCTGACCAGGAACTCCAGAGTTGGGGCAGGGGTGGGCATGAAGGGCAGGGGTAGGAAGAAAGACTTGCAGCTGAAAGGAACACCCAGAGACAGAAAGAAAACCCACAGGTAGCAAAGTTGCTACCGTCCAGTGGTTTGTCTGCCTGAGGGACCTCAAGACAGGACAGAGGGCAGGGGGTAGGGGGGAGGAGAGTTGCACATCTCCCTGGGGGAAGCCCAGGAAAAGCCCTTCTCTCCTCTGTCCTCCACCTCCCCCTGCCCTGCCGTCAGTCGGGCAATGTTCTGCATCTGCGGAGCCTCAGCCTGGCAGCCCAGCTCCTCCCAGCCCGGCGGGCAGAGGCAGGGAGGGCTGGTGGGCACAGCCGTTGTCTCTCCACTTGTCCTAATCGGGGCCCCGCTTTCATCAGTTCTCCGGGGGCTTGTGCAGACACATACGCTCCCACCAGGCTGTTTGCCAACAACTGACCCCAGTTTGAAAATAAACTCTTCCCTCCTGCAGCACCTGCCTGAGCCTCCTCCCCTCTCTGCTCAGCCTGCCCCGCGGTGACAGCTCAGCCAATCCTGTGGCTTCTCCCAGGATTCAAACTAAAGAGGGAAAAGGGAGGGGGTCCCCCTGCCCCCATCGACGTCCTCCCAGGTGGCTTTTCCTGGGCTTCCCCTCTGAAGAGGAGGCAGCCAGACTCTCTCCCCAGCAGCCCCAGCCCCAGCCCTAGGCTCTCCCACACACTGTCCTCGGAGACCTACACTAAACCGCTCAGATTAAGGCTCCATCGGGGATTAGGGGGAAGCTGAGCCTTTCGAGGGAGCCAGCTGGGGCACAGGAGAAGGCCCCTAGGGAGGCCTATCCACTATTTTAAATCCATACAGAAACCAGCTGAAGCAGGAGCCCAGCCCAGCTCCATCCATCTGCTGATCTTTAGGGGAGCCTGGTCCATCCCCAGCCCACCCCGTCCGTGCACGAACTCTGCTGTACCCAGAATCGGAAGCAGTGGAGAAGCAGCCAGGTCATAGACCCACCCACCCTGCTGTCCCATCAGCCCACTCCCTAGAAGCCTAGAACACCCAACTAGCATTTAAGAAAGTAGGGGAGGAGGAGGGCAGGGCAGTGAGAAGATAGCAGAGCCAGGGACCAGGAGAGGGCCAAGTAGGGAGAATAGCGAGGATGAGGATGGTCTGGGAGGTTTCATGAGCTCTAGAAAGAGTGATTAGAGAAGTAGGATGGACACTTGGAATAGGGCTGCGGGATCTCCTTTGGAACAGACCATGTGGAGTTTTAAAGAGACCACATGTGTGTCTGTGTGTGTGTGTGTGTGTGTGTGTGTGTGTGTGTGTAAATGAATGAATCCTTCAATGAATGAACACTGCTTGGGAGCAGAGCCACGCTTGTTAAGCAGAGTTCAGGCAGTGGAGCTGGAGATGAGTTTGGGACAGGGACAGAGCTGTTAAGAAGAGGACTTGTTCCCACTCTACCCAGTCCACCTTTGTTGGTGACACCTCCCGACCTCCCACCTGAGGATAAGCCTTACCCACGTAAGCAGGGTCGATGCGGGGAGAGTAGAGGCCGAACTGAATGAAGATGGGAAGCAGGAATCCAAAGCGCAGCCACTCGATGACGTGCAGAGGGGGCCGGCCAGCCGGGGACAGCAGGTCACAGCCCAGCACCGCACTCTCCCCGGCCCGGCCCACCACCGACACCACCTCAGGCTTCCCTCGACCTGCAGGGCACGTGGCATGAGGACACAGCAGAGGGCCAGAATCAGGGCTGGGAGGGGAGATATCCTCTCTATCTTTGTGGGCTCCCCAGGCCTTTGTGAAGTAGTTGAGGAAATCCTCAACTTCTGCAGAGCCAGTGTTGTTCCTCTCCTCCGCTGACCTGCGCACAGAGAACCCCAGGGGACCACCACCCACCCCAAGGCCAACAAGGAGTTCCAGAGCCCAGGAAGTCCAGCTCACCGTCAGCCCCCTGGCTGATGATCAGGCTGAGGATGGCCAGACTGAGGCACCAAACCATAGCCCAGCTGCCTGCTCGCCCGGCCCCTCCTATCCACAGGGGCCCAGACGGAGGGGCCCAGGGACCTGCACAGCCCAGCAAGCCCTGTCAATCCTTCTGATTGGGTAACGGGGGTCAGCTCTCACTCCTCTGGACAGTTAGGGCTTGGCTCATGTAACACCTGACGAAGCCGTCCTCTGAAGCACCGCCAGATCTAGATGCAAAATGCAAGGCAACATGCAGAGTGGGCCAATGTTGGAAACCAGAAGAAACCCCGAGTCAGAGAAAAGCTGGAGGTGAGCAAAGGCAGAAGAAGGCGAGAGGAGAGCAGATGAGTGGGGGAAGGGCTGGGGTGAGGGAGTGCCGGGTGGGGAGACCAGACAGATGAGGACATGTGGGGAGCAGAAGAGCTGGAAAGATCTTAGAAAAAGCAGAGGAATTCTGGGGATACCCAGGTTACTAAGGCTCTTGGAAAGCTGAGCCAGAAGGGAAATTGGGTTCCTATACACTTGGAAAAGGACTTCTCAGGAAAGTATGGGAGATGAAGAGCCCCCATAGCCCCGCCTCTTCTCCCTCTTCTTTCCTTAGTCCTGATGCTAATAACAAGGTAGCGGATAGCAAGGTAGAACCAGTATTATCGCCTCCACCCCCCGGTGACAAATAAGGACCTTGGGTATCTCAGAGCCTTGCTCAGGCATACAGAGCCAGTTAAGGGCAAAGCCTGGATGAAAGCTGAGAGAAAGTGACCCCCAGAGCACAAATCCTTGCCTCATTTCTCCAGCCTCTGTGAACCCTGCAAGCTGGAGGCCCTGTACCTCTTTCTCCATCAGCCTCCCAATACTGCTTTAGCCGTGAATGAGTCAGACACTTGGGAGAGGAAGATTGCCTCCCCATCTGCTGGTATGGGGGGCCCAGGCAGCATCCTCCAGGTCTGGACAGGTCCTGGGGCTGGCGGCTGGCGCCACCTCCTCTTCTTGATGCTGCCAGGCAGCCCTCCCTCTGCCAGACACCATGACCCAAGTGCCTTAACCCAATTCCTCCCACTTACTCTCCCTCCAATATCTTCGTGGCCTAAGGTTTGCTAGGCTCCCCTTTCACTAACCCCAGGGGCATGGTCCATGAGAAGCTAAAAAGTCAAGCAGTCCCTAGGGTGTACAAAGTGAGCCCTGGAGCATGGAGGGGAGGAACTCTTGATAGCCCCAGCCCCTGAGCATCTAAGGAAGTCACAGCAGGCTGGGGTGGTGGTGGTGATGGTGGTGGGGGATGCTGCCTTGGGCCTGGAAGATCCAAGTGGACTCTGCTCTGCGGGCCTCCACACCACTCTTGGCCTCACAGTTAGGAATGGGCTATAAAACATCCCTGCCTGGACTGAATGGCCCTGCACGTCTAACTCCTGATAACTCACCAGCAAGCATCCATCCCCCTTGCTTCCCACTGTCCCCAGCCACCTCATGGACATATCTTTTTCCAAATGCATAGGAACCCCCAGTTCCCTCCTGGCTCAGTTTTCTGAAAACCTCAGTATCCAGGTTTGCCCAGAACTTCTCTGTTTTTCCTAAGATCCTTCCAACTCTTCTGTCGGCCACTACGTCCTCACCTAATAATCTCCCCACCCAGTACTCTCTCATTCCCCCATCCCAGTTATCCCCACTTCTCACAACTCTCACACCCCAAATTCCTATTTTTCGCACCTGATCTCCAATTGCACCAGGTCATCTCCGCTTCAAGGCACTCCCTGTCTCCTCCCGAATCGCCACTCACCCACTTCTATCTTCTCTTCCCTGGAATTTCCCTCCCTCGAATTCGCTCGCCTCAGCCCACAGTACACTTCTGGTACCCCGCCCCCAATTCCCTTCTCCCTCGCCTTCTCCGGACCCCTGGAACTTCTCCCTGCTTTTGGAACCCACCAACCCCACCCCACCCCACCCCGGCACACTCATTACCTCTAGAACTCCTCCACTTCTCCAGGAGCACCCACCCATCCACCCACCCAGAATTCCACTTCACTCCCCAGAACTCCCCTAGTTCTGCTCCCCAAAGAATTCCACTTCTCTCCACAAGTCCCCCGCTTTTTCCTGCCCCCCATAACTCCCGCACTGTTCTCCATCCCCCCGCCGGCACCCTGTTCCATTGCCCCCAGGGCGCTCCCGCCCTCACCTGCTCCGCACCGCTCCGCTCCACTCGTCCAGCTACACAATAGGGGGCGGACCCGCCTCCCAGCCTCGGATGCCCAGAGCGCCGCCCGTCGCCCTGGAGACCGCCAATCCCCCTCCCGCGGCGGCCAATTGGAGCGAGCAGAAGGCGAGGCAAGGCGGGCGCGACCCCCGAGCGGCCTGGGAGTTGTAGTTTCGAGAGAGCACGACTGGGTGGCACGTGGGCCCGGGTCGCCCCCTGGTGGAGCTCGATACAACGAAGGGTGAAAAGGCCGGTTGGCCGCTTCCCGCCGCAAGCTTGAGGGGCTACGCCGGTCAGGTCCCGGACTCCCGGGGTCGCAGGAGCCGGCCCTCAGCCGGCTCCTTGCACACCTCCCTTCCTGTGTAAGCCACCTTGGACCCTCTCCCCTCCCCTAACGGGCTTAACCGCAGAAGTGGCAGCTAGGGTTGAAATCTGAGCCTGGGGGCAGGAGCACCAAGCGGGGAGCAGGACTCCCCGCCCTCCTCCCAGGGGATCCACCCAGCTCCTCTGATCTCCTCCCCCATCCCCATTCCCACCTCCACACATTTCTTCTCTGGCTGGACTGGAAATACCTGTCTGCACTGGCGAGCTCCCAAATCTTGCCCAGGCGCCGCCCACAGTGTGCAGAGGGGAAGGCGGCGCTCCCAGCCTGAGGTTTGCCAAGTTAGCTACCAGCACCAGCCACCCAGAGAAACGGGCCCAGAGGGGAGAGACATCCTGGCACGGGAGACTGAGAGAGGAGGAATGAAATAAGTGATCATTTACTGAACCCCTACAGGGAGCCAGATCCTGGACTACATGCTTCATGACTCTTATGAAACCTGTACAGAAACCCTCAGAAGTAGGTAGGGCTCCGTTTGACTAATAAGAAAACTGAGGCTCCACGAGGTGTAGTCACCTGCCCAAGACTTCCTGTCTAGCACAGGGCAGAACTGGAATCAGACCCAGCTGGGGCTCCATCACACCCACCCCCTTGGAAACTTCAACAGCAGGCAAAAATACATCTTGCATGTCTGCCCCATAGAGCTTTCTACCTCCTCACCTTGGTGCCGCCTTGGGGATGCAGGGTCATGACACCTTCCCCGCCAGGCTTAAGCAGTCTTAAGTCTGGCCGGGTGCTGCCCTGGAAGCCTTCCCTAAAAGCAGCACTCTGATACCATCCCGGGCTGAAGTCCTGCCACTCCGAGTGCGCCATTCCCAATCATGGCCTCAACACCAGGAGGGACCCAACAGGATAGGTCTAACCACGGCTCACACTGAACTGGGAGGGACATCGGTGAGCGGTCCTGAAGAGATATCTTAGTTCTCTGCCCAGAAATTGACCTTGAGAAGCCTGGATGAAAACCAGGAATACTAACCGCCAGACCACCAGGGGCTAGGGGCTAGAGACAAAGTTCCCTGGCTCTTACCTCCATTGAAAGTAAGAATGTTTCAAGGAGGCAAAAACTGTAAAAACAGGTACAAAGTTTTTTTGTTTTCTTTTTTTGCGGTGCGCGGGCCTCTCACTGTTGTGGCCTCTCCCATTGCGGAGCACAGACTCTGGACGCGCAGGCTCAGCGGTCATGGCTCATGGTCCCAGCTGCTCCACAGCATGTGGGATCTTCCCGGACCGGGTCACGAACCTGCGTCCCCTGCATCGGCAGGCGGACTCTCAACCGCTACGCCACCAGGGAAGCCCGGTACAAAGTTTATTATTAGAGATGCAGCACAAGTGGGAGAGCACACAGAAAAACAGTTTATTTAAGACTGAAGCAAGGTAGAAATATACACCTGGAGAGAAAGGGTATGGGCGTTCTCTCTAATGAGGAAGA
The DNA here is from genome assembly GCF_003031525.2 of Neophocaena asiaeorientalis asiaeorientalis. Lineage (NCBI taxonomy): Eukaryota > Metazoa > Chordata > Mammalia > Artiodactyla > Phocoenidae > Neophocaena > Neophocaena asiaeorientalis. Next base: position 1,622,202 of record NW_020172011.1, read on the forward strand.
GAGCAGTGAAGAGATGATTTAAATCACTTATACAGGACAGTCCTTTTGTGTCTTTGTTTACCTTTGGCCTATTATCTCGTTTCTTTTTGCACACCTGACCAGTCCCAGGACCCTCCCCAACATGTGTGCCCAACTTTTTGCTAAGATGGATCCCACCCCAGAGGCGTGTGGGTGCATGTCCACACTTATGGGGTGGTTCCCCCTCCATTTTTGACCTCCAAGGAACCTTCCTGCGCATGTGCAGACAGGGAGGTTTCCCTTGACCTCAGGAGTGGGACCCTTATCTCTTTACTTAAGCAGAGCTCAGCTTCCGCCACTAACTTTGTCCTTGGAGTGTCTGGGTGAGAACAAAGCTTTGGTTTTACTCCTCACGACAAACACCAGCTGTCCAGCCCAAGTGCCCATCTATCTCCTACCTCAAGACCAGTATCCCTGCCACATCCTCCCTTCCAGGTGGTCATCCAGCCCCATACATTCTGGGCCAGGAAGCTCACCACCCCTTATAGTGACTCATTCCATCTTCAGGGACTTTTTTTTTTTTTTTTTTTGGCTGCACTGGGTCTTCGTTGCTGCGCAGGCTTTCTCTAGTTGCGGCGAGCAGGGGCTACTCTTCAGTGCGGTGCACGGGCTTCTCATTGCGGTGTCTTCTCTTGTTGCGGAGCACGGGCTCTAGGCACGCAGGCTTCAGTAGTTGTGGCTCGCAGGCTCAGTATTTGTGGCGCACGGGCTTTGTTGCTTCACAGCATGTGGGATCTTCCCAGACCAGGGCTCGAACCCATGTCTCCTGCATTGGCAGGTGGATTCTTAACCACTGCACCACCAGGGAAGCCCCATCTTCAGGGACTTTGACTGCTGGAAAGTTCTTCCAGGTGTAAACATCCGGGTGCTTTTTGCCACAGCCTGAGAAGAAAATGGGGGGATGGGAAGTGAGGGAGGAGGCAGGAGCAGTGGCCTGATCTCTCCCACAATCCCTCCAGCAAATTTTCCCAAAGTGGCTGCTTCCAATGTTACAATGTAACAGTTTGACCTAACAGTGCTGAGACTCTAATGAAAACATGTCAGCGGACACAGCATGAAAGCAAGGCCAGGCAGAATGTCTAGGAAACATGGTCGAAGAGCGCAACCTCTTTTACATCTTGGCCCCTCACCAACTAGTGGGAAAGATCTCCCTTCCCCATGTTAGAATCAGCTCCATCTCTGGTTCAAAGGTCTCATTTCTGCTGTCTCCAGTGTTTTCTTGAAGATAAGTTAAACTCTTTTGGACATTAAAATAACTTTTTGTAAAATTGGGATTTAAAATGATTTTCAATTTCTTAAAGTTTATGATATGGTCATTTTTTTTTCTGGAAGTTTATTTTGTGTTTTATTATCACTGTCATTTTGCTCTGATTCAGATGTATCTTGTTGGCTTTTTGGTAAGCAAAGGAACCTAACCCTATCTTGTTCCCTCACCATGCCAGGAATGAAAGTCGGTAAAATTAGTCCCTGAGGCTCAAAACTAAAGATTTTCCTCTAGGTTGTCCTGGATCCGTAATCATCACCCTCTGGGATAGTGTATTCAATCTGCTAGGATTCTACCTAGCATCATTCTACCAAAGCTTCAGCCAGCCCACGTATTTTCAACTTGTTGACAAGAAGACCAGACAACGTTGTCAATTACAGGGACTTTGCTGACCACATGCTATGAACACTGGTCCTGTCACCTGATCAGAAAAGAGGTACCGTTCCTCATCCATTGTCCTTTGGCTGTTGGCGTGCCTATCTGCTGACCCAACGAGACTCTAGCTCCATGAGTGTGTGGAGTTGGTCTTGTTCATCCTTGAATTCCTCCCCAGCCCTTAGCCAATGAGAGGGGCCCTGCCTACCTCTCCAGACTCATTTATCACTTACCCCTTCATCACAGGGCAGCAGCATGTGACCTCATAGTCCCTAGAATTCATGGTGCTTGTTCACTTATCAGTGGCTTCCCACTTATCTTCCGTCTAGCTAGAATGTCCTTCTCTCCCTTCCCTGAACTCACTGCTAATCACAGGTCAAAATTCTGTTTACCTCTTCCCTCCAGGACACCATCAATGACTCCTGCCACCACTCCCTCAACTTCACCCATAGCCCTTGCCACAGCTCGTTGTAATTATAGCTTACACACCCCACAAAGAGTTCCTTGAGGGCAGACAGTGTCTTTTCCGCCTCTCCACGGCTAGCCCAATGCCTGGCACTTCAGTGCTCAAATATTATCCTCCTCCCCTCAGTTTGCTTTTCACCTATTTCAAAACAGCAAACTTTGCAAAAGGCAAAGTGCTGTTAGGTGATTATTATCCTGGATTCCTGCAGAGGAAGAGGCCTGGGTCTCTCTGAGCTTATATTCCACCTTCTTGAGGGTCTGAGCCTTCCTCTTCCAGGTGCTCTGGACGGGTTGAGGACCTCAGCCTTTCTCTGTTCAGAGACTGGGTGTGAGGAGGTATTTTGCCAAATTCCAGGGAGGGCCCTGGGCCAGCCATACAGTGACATTCATTCCCTTATTGACTTCCTGTGCCAGACTCTGAAATATACAAGAAAAGACCTGCCCCCGTGTGTGCAAGATGGCTGTTGGCCTTTTCCACTCAGTCTCCAGAAAGGTATTAAAGGAATGAGAGGAGTTGGGTGCTGCAGGCTTGGTCCTAGGACTTCGTGCCTTTTTGGAGGTGGGTCTCCTCAGCCCAAAGGGAGGCACAGAGAACCAGCCTCAGGCCAGGGACTGCCTTCCAGCAGGACAAGGACTCAGGCCTTCAGGGAGTAGAGTGGATCGGTTGCTATTCTTAGGAGCTCTTTGGGGACCGGTTTCCCAACCTCATCACGTCCTTCCCAAACCCTACAGGGTTCTATCTCCTGCCCAAAAACCTAGACAGGAAGCCCCTGCTTACCTCCTGGCCCTGCTTCCTTTCCAGCCCTGGAGACCCTGACTCTTGGTTTCCACCATACCCCTGGCTGGAGCGTCCCAGTGGAGCCCCCCTCCTGGAGTGTCCCAGTGCCTGGTCCATGTGTCCTGTTTTCCCTAAAGCCATCCTTGGTCCCCGTGGTTCCCCAGTGCGTCCCACTGCCCCTTCACAGCCTCAGTGTTCCTTTTCTTGGGAAACGCTTTGGAGGTCAGCATCCTTCTCCTCACTGAGAGGGGAAAGCCAGATGCAGAGAGATGCCCGGCATGGCTTCTGCCACATGGCTCTGTCTCTACCCCTCAGACCCTGTTCTAAAATCCCCCAGGGTTACGGGCCCCTCCCGCCCCTGTGGAAGCCAAGGCGTTCACTTAGCCCTGTCTCTGTAAGAGCGCCAGTCAGCTGCACCTGTGCATGCCTCTCCTTCAAAGCGCATGTTCCTGGTGGAAAGGGATGGTGCCTCCATGGACATCTGCTGGGCAAAGTGTCCCAAGTCAGAGACCAGTGGCAGAGCACAGCCCATATCTCCTGAGATCTCACCCAGTGATCTCCCTACCGTATCCTACGCACCACCTTCCTCCAGGTCACTCACTCCCTAGGCATGTCCTGTGAGTTGACTGGCTTTGCGTTCCCTCCCCAATTCACCCCCCCACCCCACCCTGCCACAGCAGCTACATTAAGTAACATCTACAAGATCTGATGTGAGGAGAATGACCAAGACTTAATCAGAGGGTGAGGAATTCGGACTGATCCCTGGGCTTGGGAAAGAGAAAGAACATATAAACTTAAAGGCCTTTGTGGGGGGCACAGGTAATGTATGTGTAGGGGGTGGGCATTAACCCAGGACAAGAGTCCAGAGAGAAGGTGTGAGGCCTGGAAATCTGTGGCGAAGGGACAGACAGGACAGTAACACCAACCACAAACAGAGGTCAAGGGTTCAGACCTCTGCTATTAATCTGGCTGTGTTGCCATCTCTGTGGGGCAGGCACCAGAGCCCCAGAGAAGCTGGCACCAGGGAGATGACCGAAAGGTCAGAGTAGAAAGGTCAGACCCAGAGTAGGACTGCACTGGGGTGCTTCAGAGCGCCCGTGCCGGACAGCCGCCAGACTGGGGTGGGGTGGGGTGGGGTGGATGGGAGTAGCTAAGGGCAGGGCAGAAGGAGGGTGTGAGAGCAGAAAGATTGGCAGGAATAACACCACTCTTACGTAGTGTCCTCATTGCCTGAAATCTCCCATTCGGGGGAGTCACAGCTTCAATTAGGTTAAAAGGAATCTCCCACTTTTCTTATTGAAGTGTAAATGTTATGTGTGTTGGTGGGGAATGGGCTAGGCATGAATAATAACATACCAACACTTCATTGTGAGCGGGTCTTTTAGACTCACTTTCCTTCCCAAAGGTAGATGAGGGAAGCACGTGGGGTTGGAAGAGGGTAACTGGAATGGAAGAAATGCAGGAAAGCAGGTTTTGCCAGAGTCACCCAGTGAAGGACCAAACAGCTCCTCCCGAGTGAGGTCACCTAGTTTGACTTTATTGCCAGACAATCTTCCCTCAGGGAGCATGGCCCTTGGGACACCCACCCTTTGGCCCACTGGGAAGAGATGAGTCTGGGAAGGAGAGGAAGGTCTCCCTTGGGGCTGGGAAGAAACAATGCTCAGGGCAGGGGTCCCCAGGGGGCCATCAAGCCAGGCTGGGGCCAGGCTTCCCCTTCTTTCTCAGTCTCATTCTGTTTCTCCTGAGTTTCTTCATTCTTGGCATTTTGCATCTTGTCTGGACTCGGATGAGCCAGAGCCCCACAGCAAGAATTACAAAAAGCAAGAGGATGAGTAATGCCTTGGCCAGGAGACAGAAGAAAGTAGAAGACTTCTCCAAAGGGTAGCCAATATCTGGGACAGAAGAAGGCAAGGAGAGAGGGGCTCACCAGAGGGAAGGTCTGGATTAGGGGACAGACACCTACCCCAAATTCCACACAGGGGGTCTCAAGTTTACAGTCCGTTGATGTTCCTTGGCAAGTATCTCAGGAAATGTATATTCTATTCACAGAATTTCAGGGGCTGGGGTCTGGGGAGTAATCTCAACCTGAGTAAGAAACTAGAAGGGACCTTTGGAAGCTGGGAGGACTAGGAAGGAGCACAGGGAAAGTGGGGGGCCCCTCCCCAATCCAGGGGTCAAGTCCCCACGGGAGTAGTCAGGTCTAGATTCCATGTACTCTCCTGGGGAGAAGGGAGGGAGGGAGCGGGTAGACTTGAGGCCCTGCGGTCGCTCAGGGGCTGTCTCTGGGGCCCTGGTACCTGCCCAGAAGGGCCCAGCAGGGATGAGATGAGAACTGATGTCGCTGATGGGGTTGTTTGCCCTGCATGTGTAGGAGACGGCCTTTTTCCCGGGCCTCCAGGATGTGCTAAGGACAGAGCCTTCGTGGGCTGTGTCAGCACTGTCCTCCCAGGATATCCAGCAGTAGGTCACATCCAGGCCTGCCTCCCTACGGATCATGTCAAGGACACATTACAGTACCTTCTTTCCCAGAGATCTCAAAGTTCACAGTCATGTGAGGCTGTGACAGCCATCCTAGATGAAGGAGAAACACAAAGACCCTCTAAGTAATCAGGGGTTGGGTCTGTTTTCCTAAGCTCTTCAACACCGGGGTATGGATGCTGCCCACTGAGACCTGCTTCACTTAACAAACAAGCCAAACTAACAGCACCTAGCCACCATCAAACCTGTTGCTCCAGAGTCCCCAGGGCAGCTGCCAAGCGACAGAGCTGTCTTTGGCATCTTCTACCTCCCCTTTATGACTTGCCTTCTCTCTCTTACCTTTGCACCCCGCCTTCTTTCAAACTCTGTCCTGCCTCCTTGATCTTAGAAAATATTATCACCCATCCCAGGGGCATTTATAGTTTAATCAGTGCCTCTGCAAGATTCAAGGTAGAAAATCAGTCAATGGACTTCCCTGGTGCCACAGTGGTTAAGATTCCACCTGCCAGTGCAAGGGACACAGGTTCAATCCCTGGTGCGGGAAGATCCCACATGCCGCGGAGCAACTAAGCCCGGGAGTCACAACTACTGAGCCCGTGCATCACAACTACTGAAGCCCACACACCTAGAGCCCGAGCTCTGCAGCAAAAGAAGCCCCTACTCGCTGCAACTAGAGAAAGCCCACACGCAGCAATGAAGGCCCAACGCAGCCAAAAATAAATTAATTAATTAATGAAAAAAGAAAATCAGTCAATGTCACAGGCACTAAGAGGAAATGTGGGGTCAAGTAGGGAGGAGACCCTGATTAGTAGCCCTCAAATCACACAGGAGGACAAAAGGCTCAAGAATGGAGGTGGCATTCATGCCCAGGATGCAGAATCTCACCGGGAGAGAAAGGCTCCCTAGATGTCTGTAAACGAAACCCCTGACCCGTCTCACTGCGTTGGGCACATCCACAGGAACAGCCTCAGTCCAGGGTCTTGCTACGCAGTGCAGATACTGGGGTCAGACACACTGGAGGCAGACTGCCTTCCCATCCCAGACCCTCAAGCCATAACCCCGAGTCCTAAGACCCCTGATCCTTTGTGTGAGAAGCCCAGGAGAGCCAGAGAAAGCAGCTTTATGGTTCCCGGTAAACTCACGGTACACACAAAGATTGTAGTACTGCATGGTGGAGATCTAAGACGCCCTCAGGTTGACTTGAGCTTGGTAAGGCCCCGAGTTCTCCCAGCTCAGATTGCTGATGTGCAGGTAGTAGGTGGGCTCCAGGAAGCTCACTCAGCCCTCATAGCGAGGGTTGGTCACCATGATGGTAGCCGGATGTCCCTCTTCCCCTGGCATCACAGTGGCAAGGCTTATGTGGGAGGACCAGATGATGTTCTCAACCTCTTCATCCAATGGTATTTCCGGGGGAGGCTGATGGACTCCTGAAGGACTGCAACAACTTCCTCGGGATCCACACCATCTCCAGAGTCCCCTTCAGCTGCAGATAAAGAAAGAAAAGATGGAAACAACACAGCTGGTGTCTCTAGGCTGCTGAGATGGGCAGCAGGGCTGTGGTCTCAATCTCAGTTGAGTATTTTCTATGACCCACACTCAACCTTGCCCTCCAGTTGCCTCTTCTGGCTCTAGCTTTTTGCTGTACCTGACTTGAGCACCTACCAGGGCTTGGATTCCATCTGTGCCCCACCCTCCAAATTTTCTCTTCTCCATTCGCTGTCCTTCCATATCCCCAGGAGGGATATGGGGCTGCTTCCCCTTCCATATCCCCAGGTTTCCTCATCTCTTGGTCCTGCACTGAAGCCACACCCTAGTCCTCTTTACTCCAGAAGAGCTGAAGCACTTGGTCCCAAAGGTGGTGACTTGCTAGCCCAAGATCCAGCAGGAGAACAGAGGGGGAAAGAGATACTCCTGTCCTGGAGCTAGCTTCCTGGAACAGCAAGAGGAGGAGCAGCCATGGAAAGGCTCCCATGTCAGCAGCCCCGTGTCCCGGTGTGCCCCAGGTGTGACTTGGTCAGCCCCGAAGGCTGTGAAGAAGACAAGCTGCCAGGATGCTGCTAGAGACAGAGTGACCAACTGACAGTCCTGAGGAGAGGGAAATGACGCTCACCCCATGTAGGAGCCCTCCAACTTCCTCCATCTCACTAAGCCCCTCCATGTCCACCTTGGGAAGAATTCTCTCTCTGAGCCTGATTGGCAAGATGGTTTACCCACTGACTCATGTTTCCTGTCCCTCAAATTCAGCTGAAATCCCACTTCCTAAATGAAGCCTTCCTAGATCCCTACTCTCTGTACTCCCAGACTTCCCAGACATAGCACTTTCCCCAAGTTCTTTGAACACTTTCTATCCAGCCCTATCATTTTGCTTTCAGGATACTCTGCCTCGGGTCTCCCTTAGCAGTTCCTATGTTGCTGTGATCATATGACCATAAAAACATCTTTATCTCCCCAGGCAGACTCTATCTTTTGGACATCTCTGTATGTCCTATGGATGCTGGTCCCCATGGAGAAATGATATTTAAGCTGAGACCTCAAGGATGAGTAAGATCTGCTAAGTGAAGAAGAGAATGAAGGAGATACTTCTTAAATTTCAATTTATACAATTATCCAACCTCAGGGGCTGGGTTTTTTGAAAATGTACATCAGGTCTCAGTCTGAGTATGAAAACTTTTTAACATAAAATCATTTTAAAATAATATTAAAGCAAGGAAGAAAAAATTCAGTTGAAGGTTTGAGCACATGAGTTAGGTTCTCTGAGAATCAGATACTGGAGTTAGGAGTGAAAGAGGTTTAGGACTTCCCTGGTGGCGCAGTGGTTAAGAATCCGCCTGCCAATGCAGGGGACACGGGTTCGAACCCTGGTCTGGGAAGATCCCACGTGCTGTGGAGCAACTAAGCCCTTGTGCCACAGCTACTGAGCCCACGAGCCACAACTACTGAAGCCCGCACTCTGAGCCTGTGAGCCACAACTACTGAGCCTGCAAGCCACAACTACTGAAGCCCGCGCGCCTAGACCCTGTGCTCCGCAACAAGGAGAAGCCACCACAATGAGAAGCCTGTGCACTGCAACGAAGAGTAGCCCCTGCTCTCGCAACTAGAGAAAGCCCGTGAGCAGCAAAAATGACCCAACGCAGTCCAAAAACATTAATTATTTTTTTTAAAAAAGAAAGAGGTTTAATGTGTGTGTGGGAGGGAGTGTGGGGGGTAAGGCCTGTAAAAGATAAAAGGGAAAGGAAGCAGAAATGAGCAAGGAGAGCCTGGGACCATGATGCTGAGCAGACAGTCTCCACTAATTCAGCAGGGAGCTCTGCAGCGGAGCTCCCGCACCCTCACTGTGCGTAGTCATTGGCTAGGGCTGCCCAGGAAGTGCATGGGTGCTGCAGGTGCTGCACACGGAAGCTGTCAGTTAACTGCATCCCTCACAGCTGAAGACAGGTTCTCTCTCTCATATTCACGGCTGCTGCAGTGAATATGCTGATCAGACAAAAGGTGACTGTGTGCAGATTGATTAAACTTGTCTCCATAAACAGTACATTATACTTATTGAACAGAGGGAAATAATTTGCATCACTCCCTCCCCAGCCCCTACCCCACCCTCACTAAGCCCTTTCCAGTCCAGTGTGGAGAAAGCCCTTCTCCAAACATGATTTTCAAGTGGTCTGGAAATCTGATTTTTTATTCTGGCTCATGGATTGCGACCCAAATGCAACGCCATTTCCGTCTCTCACTGCCTCTTCAATCTTATTCAGTGGGGTGGTCTTCCCCTGAGGTTTCTGCTCTCAGTTCAGAAATGAGAACTTCTGTCCCATGTATTGGGTTGGCCCAAAAGTTCCTTCCATTTTTAACTAAAAATAAAAGACATATTTTTCATTTTCACCAAGAACTTTATTGAACAACATATTCACCAGTTTGTTCCACTGCCTTCTGCCATTTTTCAGGAAACTTCATAATTCCATCCTCCCAAAACTTTTTATCTTTTTGAGCAAAGAACTGTTCCAGGTGACTTTTACAGTCTTCTGGGAAATTGAAATTTTTTCCATTAAGAGAATTTTGTAAAGACCAAAATAAATGGAAATCCGAAGTTGCAATGTCTGGTGAATATGGTGGATGAATCAGAACTTCCCAGCCAAGCTGTAGCGGTTATTGCCTGGTCATCATGAAACATGCAGTCTTGCGTTATCCTGATGGAAGTTTATGCGTTTTCTGTTGACTAATTCCACATGCTTTCATCAAGTGCTTCTTTCAGTTGGTCTAATCCGGAGCAGTACTTTTTGGAATTAATCGTTTCGTTTTCCAGAAGGAGCTCATAACAGAGGACTCCCTTCCAATCCCACCATATACACAACATCACCTACTTTGGATGAAGACCAGCCTTTGGTGTGGTTGGTGGTGGTTCATTTCGCTTGCCCCACGATCTCTTCTGCTCCACATTACTGTACAGTATCCACTTTTCATCGTCCGTCACAATCTGTCTTAAAAATGGGACTGTTTTTTACTTTTCAGTAGAGAATCACATGTGGAAATATGGTCGAGAAGGTTTTTCTCGCTTAACTTATGTGGAACACAAACATCAAAGCGATGAACGTAACCAAGCTGGTACAAATGATTTTCAATGTTCGATTTGGATATTTTGAGTATGTCGGCTATCTCCCGTGTGGTATAACGTTGACTGTTCTCAATTAATGTTTTGATTTGATCGCTATCAACTTCAACTAGTCTACCAGACCGTGGAGCATCGTCCAGCGAGAAACCTCCAGCATGAAAATTCGAAAACCACTTTTTACATTTTCGATCGGTCACAGCACCTTCTCCACACACTGCACAAATCTTTTTTGGTAGAAAGGTTTCTACTTTTCTTGAAATAATAAAGGATAATATGCCGAAAATGTTGCTTTTTTCTTCCATCTTCAATATTAAAATGACTACACAAAAATTCACAAATATTCATAAGATTTTTTTAAATGCACGCTGAAATGACAGCTGTCACAACTGAATCTAACGAAATTGTTTCAAATGAAGTTAAAGACAACTGAGGGCTTCCCTGGTGGCGCAGTGGTTGAGAGTCCGCCTGCCGATGCAGGGGACACAGGTTCGTGCCCAGGACCAGGAAGATCCCACATGCTGCGGAGCGGCTGGGCCCGTGAGCCATGGCCGCTGAGCCTGCGCGTCCAGAGCTGTGCTCCTCAACGGGAGAGGCCACAACAGTGAGAGGCCCGCGTACCGCAAAAAAAAAAAAAAAAAAAAAAAAAAACGGAGAAGAAAAAGAAACCGAAATTTTTGGCCAACCCAATAATATACCAAATTCCAAACTTAAATCGAATCAAGCAATCTCCCCTTGCCCTGGCTTGCATCTATTTCAGGCTGGAAGCTTACAGCAGGGCAATGGGAGAGGTCCTGCTCTCTGCTCAGCTTCCCCCTTCCTCCTTCTCCCCTCAGCTTGCCTCCCCAATTCATGTTCCCCATCTCCAGGACGGTGGAGAGGTGGTAGAACTGTTCTTATCTGGCTGAGTAGCTTTGTGCTCTACGGATCTGGCAGATGGTTAAGATGAACTCTTCTGAGGAGCAGTTTCGTGGGTTTTTACAGGTTTCTGCTGGTTCTTTCTCTCCTACTCTTGACCCAGGAAGGATGCATCTCTCTTCTGGGTGGTCCTTTTTTTTTTTTTTTTTTGCGGTACACGGACCTCTCACTGCTGTGGTCTCTCCCGTTGCGGAGCACAGGCTCCGGACGCGCAGGCTCAGCGGCCAAGGCTCACGGGCCCAGCTGCTCCGCGGCATGTGGGAGCTTCCCGGACCAGGGCACGAACCCGTGTCCCCTGCATTGGCAGGCAGACGCTCAACCACTGTGCCACCAGGGAAGCCCCTGGGTGGTCCTCTGAAAGTCCTTCCTCAGCTCCTGGACACCTGGCTGCACATCTCATCTCCACCCCTCCAACTGTCCCCACTGTATGGTACCCAGGCCAACAAAACAGGCTGTGTCTCATAGGTGGTCCTCGTTTGCCCTCCAAAAACATTCCTGGCCCCTGACAGATTCCGAGATCTACAGCACATCATCACACTCCTGGCTGCCTCGCAGGAGTCCCATCTCAGTCCACAGTTGTTTTTAATTCTCCGAGCCCTGACTTAGGCTCCGGTCCCCTTACTCTCACCTGCAGGCACACGTCCTCTCTCTGAAGTCCCCTCAGACGTAAAATCATCTATCCTTTGAGGGATGAGGTGGGGACTGACAATAAAATAACAGTTATTTCTAAAGAACTCTCTTTCCGGGTGGTACAGTGGTTAGGACTCTGTGCTTCCACTGCAGAGGGCACTGGTTCAATCTCTGGTCAGGGAGCTAAGATCCCACAAGCTGCGTGGTGCAGCCAAAAAAAAATAGAGAAAAGAAATCTCTTTCCAATCTCTCTCTCTCAACTCTCCATCCATGGATGAGGGGGCTCCAAGAGCAGTGACACAAGTTCTCCTTCATTCTGGTTGAAAATTTCACAGGGGGAGGTCTCCCTCACGCTGCCTTTGATCTCTCCATTCCTGTCCCATGGACACCTCAGTGGAACCACGGCAGGCAGAGTTCCAGTTAACACATAGGGTCCCCTTACCACAGTCTGTGACCCAGTTGATTTCTGCAGTGTTGTGGACAGTTTCGCGACTGTGCCCCTCCACCCTGAAGTTTGCACCTCTGCTTTTCTGCTTCAGGGCTATCTCTGCAGCAATGGAAGGGCATCAGCCCAGTTGCAGTGCAGCCGGAAAGTGTAGGGAGTGTACACACCCCAGAGGCAACCCCTGGAGCCAATAGAGTGTTGCGTTGGTGGATAAATGCCCCAGCCTCCCTGCCCTTCCATGGGATAATTCTGGGGCTTGTTCTCCAGAGTTCTTCAGCAGACTGAGCCCGGTTGTCCACACCTTTTATGGGCTTTTCTCCCTTCCCCATCTCATGTTCCTCATTCATTTATGTTGGCTTCCTGGATCATCTCCCAGAAAATACTACCTCTACCCAAGTTCTTGTCAAAGGCCCTGCTTTGGGAGGAACCTAGATTAAGATACTATTATATATGATAAAGTAGTTCAGCCAGTCAAAGTTAGATGCCCTGTCTCCTCTGCCTGGGTCTTTAGGGGGCAAATAAGTTAATGAGAAATAAGTCTCGGGACTTCCCTGGCGGTCCAGTGGTTAAGACTCCATGCTCCCAATGCAGGGGACACAGGTTCGATCCCTGGTCGGGGAACTAAGATCCCACGTGCCGCACCATGCAGCCAATTCCCACACCCCAATTCTCCTGAGGTAACAGCCTTGGGAAACAGGGGCCGGTGAAAAGCTGGTCTTGTTCTGATGAAAGGATGGGGGGATAATAAAGGGTCAAACCTTTGATCAGATTTTCTCTTCAGCTTCTCGTCAGGAACCGGGACCCACACAGCAGAGCCATTGGCAGATAAGTTCCAAATCAGTCACCTCCCTCCCACAGCAAAGCACCTTGAGACCTGCACATGTCTTCTGTTCCATCAAAGGGGCTGCGCCTGATACATGGTTTACCTTCTTCCTTTCTTTTTCTTTTTTAAATGTCAGGGTTAAAAGAGTGATTATTCAGTTGAACTATGAAGGTGGCTGGTGAGAACCGAAATAGCCCGCCAATTGCTGAAGGGCACCTAGAAGAGCCATTGTGAAACAGAGGAGAAAGGAGTGTTCCTTGTGAGGGACCAGCCTGGGCAGGAACCCCCGGGGTGGGAGAGAGCAGAGCACACGGAGGCACAGATGGCAGCCTGACCAAGTGGGGCAAGAGTGAGGTGGCGAAGATCAGAGAGGGGGCGGCAGAGGTGCCCTGGAGACAGCTCACCTTAGAGCCTTGGAGACCTGCTCAAGAGCTTAGAAGTCATAGTCTCTCAAGAAGTTTACTTTGATAGGCAGGAGAAATAAAGGCTGGAGGTGAAGGGAAAACAGGGTAGAGGGAAAGTTTTATTTCTGCTGATTTTTTGAAATTTTATTGAAGTATGCTTGCTTTACAACGTTGTGTTAATTTCTGCTGTACAGCAAAGTGATTCAGTTATACATATATACATTTTTTTTCATATTCTTTTCCATTATGGTTTACCATAGATAGTTCCCTGTGCTATACAGTAGGACCTTGTTGTTCATGCTGTTGATTTTTTTTTTTTTAATGGGAGAGATTTGGACATATTTAAATGCCGGGAAGGGAAGAAGCAAGCGGGGAGTGAAGCTGCAAGAAAGAAGGGAGATGGTCAGTGGAGCAAGGCCTCCTCCACCACCCCCAGAAGTTGGGAGGGAACTGGGATTCAGAGAACAGGAAGAAGAACCAGTCTTCGATTGCAAGATGGCCCTTCATTATAATAAGAAAAGATGATCAGAGATGCAGGTAGCATCTTCTTTGTCTGTGGCAAGAGGTTAAGGGGTGTCCTGTCATGTGGCTTCAATTTTCTCTGTAAAGTGGAGGCAAAGTTACCTGCTGAAACTGAAGGTTTAGGTGGGTGTGTCAAAGGCAGGTATTTCAGGAGAATGGGCAGTGTCTGAAACAGATGAAGTGAGTCCGGGTCCGGGTTTCTTAGGACAGTCCCAGCTTAAGTCTGTTGTCCTGGCCTAATTATTAATCATGCTCCTTTTCACTCTTAGAAAGTATCCTGGTTTGTAGGGTAGATTATGTGATTACCCTAAAGCAGGAGCAAAATCTTAGAAAAAGAATCACAGTGAAATAGCTAAGCTTTAAGAGTTCAAGGCCACCCTTAGCTTTTCTGGTCAACAAATTGCCCTAAAGATCTGGAGAAAGATAGTGGGGTGGGCAGGGGAAACGATGACATATCTGGAACCAAACTGCTTGGTTTGGAGCCTTCGTCTGCAGAATGGGATCCTCACAACACCAGCTTTGTAGGGCGGTTGTGAAAATGAAGAGAGACGATGCCTGTAAAGTACTTAGCATAGAGCGGCACAGAGCGAGGGCTCAAAGAGTGTGAGTTGTGGCTGTTACGGAAGGTTGGTTAAGTGTTGAGATGGTGGGCTTGGGGACTGTGAAGACCTGGGAAACCTTCGTACTTGGCCAGGGTCTGTGGCTATTGAAGAGAATAGGTAGGAAGTCTCTAACAGAAGATACGTGAACAGGCTGATTTGAGACTGTTCTCTGGCAGCACCAATCAGCCCCTGATCTGAGGACACAGAGGGCTTTGCTGCCGGCAGGTTCAGCCCAGCTCGGTGCTTTCCATGCCACCTGCCTGCTCACCAGATCAGCCCGTTATGTACGCAGAGACGCAGCACGCTGGGCTGAGCCTTATTTTATTTTATTTTATATTTTGGCCATGCAGCAGCTTGTAGGATCTCAGTTCCCGGACCAGGGATTGAACCCTTGCCCCCTGCAGTGGAAGCGTGGAGCCCTAACCACTGGACCACTAGGGAATTCCCTGAGCCCCTTTAAAACACACTGCCTGACGACTCATTCCTTATCTCTCTCTTTTTTTTTTTCCTTTTTTTTTTTAGCGGTACGCGGGCCTCTCACTGCTGTGGCCTCTCCCGTTGCGGAGCACAGGCTCCAGACGCGCAGGCTCAGCGGCCATGGCTCACGGGCCCTGCCGCTCCGCGGCATGTGGGATCTTCCCGGACCGGGGCACGAACCCGTGTCCCCTGCATCGGCAGGCGGACTCTCAACCACTGCGCCACCAGGGAAACCCTCATTCCTTATCTCTTGGCCATCCAAATCCCAGAGTGGTTCCTATACCCACACCCTTCCCTCAACCTTCCTTGTAAGTACGATGCGTCTGCCCTTCTTTCCTAAAATCGACTCCCCACCATATGCTCTGTTTATTGTTCTCACAGTGCAGGTTTTGTATCTTCTGCATCAGAGTCACACAGAGGGCTGGTTACAATGCTGATTCCTTGGGCTCCACTCCAGACCCGGGGAATCACGACGGCAGTGGGACCTGGTGGTGGCTGTGAATCCACCTGCTCATCCAGGTCCCCAGGGGATTCCGCTGTACGCTAAAGTTTGAGAATGCCCCACGCTGCCTGCTCTTGTGTTTTGCTGAAGCAGAGAGAAAGTTCCCCAGCCTGAGCTGCCTTTATCTCTAAGCACAAAATGCTTCTTTCCCAGTGAGTAGAGCTGTGAAACGCTGCCTTCTTGGGCTGGGCTTCCTAGAACATGAGATGGACTCTGGGGCCTCTGGATCTGTCCTCCTGGGAGTCTCCCTGGGAACTGGGAAGCACTGTGTCCAGGACTGCCAAGGGAAGCAGGTCTGGGCCAGAGCTTCAACCCAAGACGTGTGCCTGCATTTATTCCTTGACGTGCGGGATGCTGATGCAGAACTCGTTTGAAAATAGGAAAGAAAAAAAGTTCAGAACCTACTAATCTTGTCCAACCCCTTATTTTACAAAAAAACACAAAAAATAAAAACCAGGGGTCCATGGGGTGGAGGGACTTCTCCGAGGCCACACAGTTGCCAAAACCCAGGTCCTCTGGTACCTTGGTGGCAGGACTTGAAACAAATTTGGGATGTAACACACTCTATCTGTGATGTCCCAACACAGAAAACCCTCAGTAAATGTTAGTATTGCTGGTGTCATTATTAATTTGTATTTGTATTCATTCGTTATTGTTAATTTCTATTTGAGACTGGAGGCTCTCAAAGAGAGCCCTACGGGAACAAAGTGGGGTGGCCCGAGGGAAGCCAGCTGGCCGCCCAGACAGCTCTGCACAGAATGACCCTTTTCTCAGCAAATTCAACACTGATCAGGTTCCAGCTCTCCACACCACCACAGGCTCAAAACTCCAGCTCATCAATGTCCCAGAGTTGATCAGAATCTGGGAGGCTGCCTCATCTTATCAGAGCTGTCATCAACTGATATATAAAAGTAGCCACTCAGCCTACAAATATTTAGGAAGTTCCAACAAAGTGGCAGAAACTTCAGGGCCCAGGGCTGTTTCCCTGAGCAGTCTTGTGACCGTATAGCTGACGTTACTACCCCCTCAGAGTTGCTGCTATCAAGTAGAGAGCCATGTGGGTGGCCTCCCATGGCCAGGATAGAACACTGAAGCATGCAGTTCGGATAGGACTGTGTTCCTGGCACTGGCTTATCTTTCTACCCTGCTTTCTTCTAATCTCATTTTCCTGATTGGTGTCTTATCTTGCCACATTGTATGCATTTTGTAAAACGTGTGTGAGTTTAGCCAAGCATAGTGTTAGAGAATAGAAGACCACCCTCACTTCTGACACCAACTGCAAGTTTCAGGGGTTCCCCCAAACCATCCTCAGGTTCAAAGATTTGCTAAAGGGATTCATAGAACACACTGAAAGCTTTTATTCTCACAGGTTAAAAACCAGCCTAGGGGGCTTCCCTGGTGGCGCAGTGGTTGGGGGTCCGCCTGCCGATGCAGGGGACGCCGGTTCGCGCCCTGGTCCGGGAGGATCCTGCGTGCCGTGGAGCGGCTGGGCCCGTGAGCCGTGGCTGCTGAGCCTGCGCGTCCGGAGCCTGTGCTCCGCAATGGGAGAGGCCACAGCGGGGAGAGGTCCGCGTACCGAAAAAAAAAAAAAAAATCAGCCTAGGGAGGAAGTGCAGAGGCCCAGGAAAAGTACCAAACATGTCCTCTCTCCATGGAATCCTAGGACAGTGTTACGCTTCTGGCCTCAGTGTGTGACAATACACACAGAGAATCTCGCCCAAGCCTTGGTGCCGGTTTTGTTGGGGCTTGATGACATGTGGCCCTCATGACTGATCTTTAGCCTCTAGTCTTCCAAAGGTTGCGGGGAGAAATGATACTGCATGGCCCAAAGCCCTCATCATACATCACATTGTTAGACAGTCTGGTGGCCAAGGTCCCCATGCAAACGAAGACGTGCTTATCGGACCTGATATTCCAAAGGTCTAAAGATCACTTCCAGTAGCCAATGGCAAAAGCCAGACCTCTCTTTGGGAAAGTTAATTCTTCACGACACAATGTGTTAAATTCATTTTTCCAGCAAGGGGAGAAGGAAAGAAGGAATAAACCAACCAGTCAAATCGAATCAGTCCAGTCACGACCAGACTCCTGACTACAGTCCCCTATTGACAATAGGTGAGAGACCTCAGCAGGGACTCTAGCTCACAGCCTGAGCCGCTCTGTTGTGCTTCTTGTGGTACCCAGAGTTGGAAGAGGGAGCCGAGGGTGCTGCCCTGCCCTGAGTGAGGGGAGGAGAGACAGTGTCCTCTGAGGCCAGGGAAGGCAAGGAGATACTGATGAGACTGAGGTGGATTCAGACTTTGCCATCTTCTCACGTTACTAGGGAAGGGATTCCAGGTGGAGTAGGCTAAGATGGGCACGCATGCAGTAGAAGGGTGGGGGTCCTGGCAGCTTTGCAGAACTGTTTGGGAAGGATGCTGAGTCAAGGTCATAGTTGGCACTCAAGGTCCAGAGCCTCAGAGCCACTCTCACAAGCCTTCAGCCAGCACCTGGGCAAAGCAGCTGCCATTTCTCCCCTGGTGCTCCGGGGAGTCCTGGGAGTTCAGGTTCCTGAAATGCCTCCAGGCTGTGTGGTCACAGGGTCCCCTTGGCAGAGAGGTATGCAGACCGTGTGACTGCCCACCCCAGTAGCAAGGGGAGGAGGCAATGCAGCCAGCTCTGGGGAGAAGAGCATCGGCAGATACGGGGCGAAATGGGGGCCAAGCTGAGGTTGTGGGGCTTCTTGTGGGTCTCTGGAGCTCATCTGCACCCAGGACTCCAGCTTCTTCCTCTCTATTCGTGTCCCTGTGTGTGCCTCGGTCAGGCTCTCCGCCTCTCTGCTCTCTCTCTAACACACACTGTCTTAGCTCGGGATCCCATAACAAAATGCCACAGACTAGGAGGCTTAAAGAACAGAAATGTAATTTCTCACAGTTCTGGGGGCTAGCAGTCCAAGATCAGGGTGCCCAAGGTAGGTTTCATCCTGAAGCCTCTTCTCTTCACTTGTAGGTGGCTGCCATCTCGATGTATCTTCACACGACCTTTTCTTTTTGCACACCTAGAGAGAGAGAGAGAGGAGGGGAGGGGGAAGGGGTGGGGGAGGGGAAGGGAAGGGGGATGGGGGAGAGGGAGAGAGAGGGGGCTCTTGGTGTCTCATCTTACAAAGGCACTTATCACATCATGAGGGCCCCACCCTCATGATCTCATCTAACCCTAATTACCTTCCAGAAACCCCCATCTTCCAATACCACCATATTGGGGGCTAGATATTCAACTTATGAATTTGGGGTTTACACAAACATCCAGTCTATAACACACTCCTTAAGGCCTATCCACAGGAGACAAGTTGCCTGTGTCTGAGGCCAAAATCCAAATGGCTCACACTTAGTGAGATCCCAGAAAAGTGGTTCTTTAAAGGGTCCACAGCATCTGTGACTGTAAAAAGAGGACCCATCTAACTGCTTATTTTCGTGTGACCTGAGGTTCCTCTCCCTCTACACATCTCCCTCCTCCGAGTTCCCCATGCTCTGTACCCAGCATGGCGGGAGGAACACAGAGGAGTGAGATCTGACCCTGGCCAGCTTGCTGGGGCTCACAGCCCAGTTGGGGGACAAGACCTACCATCCACGGAGAGTGTCTCAGCCTTGCTTGTCTCTTTGGAGACACTGTTCTCAGCCTCGCAGGTGTAGTCCCCAGCATTCTGTTCTGACATCACCGGGAAGAGGAAGGAGACGGCTCCACCATGGGGAGCCACGTGGTTCCGCAGGGTGTCCCCATTGAGGTAGAATGAGGATCGGAGGGGAGGAGCTCCACAACTCGGCTGGGGGGTCTCAAGGTGAGCAGAGGACCGGACACAGGAACCAGGGAAGCACACAGTTTGGAAGGGTCAGCGGGACCCCCCAGGCTCCTCCCTTAGGGACCCCTCCCCACATTCCCAGGGGGCCCCACTGCCCAGGCCCCTGGGGAGGGTCTCCCTGTCCTCCCCTCACCCTGACCTCCAGCTGGGGACTCTGTTTCTGGACCCAGCCACCCTCAAGGGCCGCCTCACACCAGTAAAGCCCGGAGTCTCCCTCCTTGGCTGCTGGGATGCAGAGTGATGCTAATGAGATAGTATCTAGAAGACTATAGAAATACATACATATATAATATATATAAATATATAAGACTATTTATATATATACATAAAACAGCAAAAGAATGAAAGCAACTAAAATGTTTATTAATAAGGGACTCGTTAAATAATTATGGCCCAGCCATATAATGAAATATAATGTAGCCATGAGAAAGAAGTATGTCCATAAATACCAAGTGGAGTGAGCCCAAAGATAAAGCGTTGGTGAAAGAAAATCAAAAGCAACATGTGAACCCACGTGTACAGTACACCTCCGTTGTGTATAAAAAGGTATACACATATATATTCACACATCTATAAGTTTGCATATGCATAAAAGATTTTAGCATATAGGGGGTAGACTGGGTAACTCATGGGCTAGGTCTGGGAAAAAACAGTTTTCACAATGCGCTTCTTTGTTCTTTAAAATTTTTTTCTAATGTTTTTACCGCACTCACATTTTTTTTAATTAAAAAAACTAGATAAAACAAAAGATTCTAACCTTTATTTCCCATTTTCCATCCTTTCATAAACCCCTCCTACCTAAATTACCTGAGTAGGGATCCGCTCCCTGCAGCAGGAGATCCTGAGGAGCTGAGTCTCTCATCGCACAAGGAGGGTGCTCAGGAGAAGGTAAGGAACAGACTCTGGGATCGAGAATCTGGGGGAGGGACTTCCCTGGTGGTCCACGGGTTAAGAATCTGCCTTCCAATGCAGGGGATGCAAGTACAATCCCTGGTCGGGGAATTAAGATCCCACATGCCACGGGGCAACTGAGCCCACGCACTCTGGAGCCCGCGCGCCACAACTAGAGAGCCTGCACACCGCAAGGAACGATCCCCTAACAAAGATCCTGTGTGCCACAACTAAGACCTGATGCAGCCAAATAAATAAACAAATAAATACAAAAACGATTTTTTTTAAAGGCAAACATTAAAAAAAAAAAAAAGAATCCGGGCCACCTCAGCTTAGGCAGAGCAGGGTGAGTAAATGAGAAGACTGACAGCTGACCATAGGCTTGCATTCTTGTTGGTGGCAGAAGACAGGAGAGACACAAAGCAGGGCTGGGCCAGAGTCCTTGGAGTTACAGGCCGAGGTCCCAGGTAGTGCTGGAAGACACATAAGGTGAGCAGATACAGTCTTCACTCAGAGACAAAAAGAAGGGTTTTTTGCTGGCATCAAGCTCTCTCTCCAGTTATGGGAAAGATTTGTTCTGTCCTGTATGCTGAGCTGACAGCAAAGCTAGTAACGCATCTTATAGCTCCTGCAGGCAAGGCTAGGACTTCAGTTGGTGGAGAGGCCTGGTGTGAATGGGAGAAGGTGGCTGAGAGAGAAAAGCAGAATGTGCAGAGGCACAGAAGTTCGTCACTGGGCACTGGGAAGGAGGGGGTGGGTTCAAGGCCATTCGCAGGAGGGAAGAGACCTTGAGACCTCCCATGCCTTCAGACCTGGCATACGGCTCAGCACAGATGGGCACACAAGCTCCAGCTCAGCACCATGAAGCCAGCCTTACTGACTGATTTAGAGTCAGGGGCTGTAGCGACCTCAGCGGGATGGTTGTCCCCTCAGACAGACATTTCTAGTCTGGGTGGTCAGAAGGGGACGTGAATACTGCCATACACACAGAAACAGCAAGGACACGAAACTAAGGACGCACCAAACTTTCCATCACAGGGCTCTGCAGTGGGGAAAAGTGATGGGGGTTAGATTCGACAATAAGGACTTCCTGATGGAAAGAGAGATTCAACATGGGAATGTTGGATACAGGAGGATGAGTGAGCCCCCTTACTCCCTCTTCCTACACACATTTGGGAAGTGCCAGCCCCCACAGCTTCCCCACCCCCAGCTGGTCATAGTTCCTGAGAAGCTTCATAGAAACATTTCCGCCCAGCATCTGGCCATCATGGCTTTAGGGTGTCTACGGAGCCAGCTCATGGCATACCTCTCCCCACTCCCTATCCTCCCTGCTTCAGGAGGAATGAGGAAAGGAAGCCAGATGGGACTTAAATGACAACTGCCTCGTCCTCTAAGAAGCAGCAGGCAGGACAAGACTTGGGGTCGGGGTGGGGACTTTAGAAAGGATAACTGACTTTGTTGTCAGTTATGAAGGTAAACGTGGATCTTCATACAGGACACCAGATCTGATGAGATGGCGCTCAGCACGTGGAAAGGACTCTTCATCTCTTAGGAGCCTGGCTCCAACTTGAAGGAGGTAAATGGACGACTGTAGTCACCTGGGTAACAGATGCTAGGATGGCATCCAAACAGACCAGGACCTAAGAAGGGAGGCAGATAAAGATGCCTAAACTATATCTTACAAGACAGATTCCTGGTACTTTTTTTTTTGTTTCCCTTTTGCTTACCCTAGCCTTTAGTAAATAGCTGTCTAAAGGTTTCAGGCCAGCTCAGTTGTGTGTTGAAGAAGAAGCAGAGCTCTCCAAAACCCAGCATGGTAGACACTGGGAGTGGTCACCAAGGAGAGCCCCCAAGAGAAGCTGAACCTCAAAAGCCAAAAGAACCTCAGATCTGTGGCCCAGTTGGTCCTCTCACCAGGAGATTCTTGTTCCAGGCCCAGCTTCAGAGGTTCTGAGTTTTGTTACTATCACAGAAGGCAATATTTCCTTGCAATCTGAGCTGTAACTGGCTCTCTCCTCTTATGGGAAGGGGAGAGTCTCCCATTCCAAACCATCGTTTCCCAAGCTGACCCCAGAAAATACTTCATATGACGATGTGAAAATACAGATTACTTTTCGTTTTGAAGGACAGAGGATTCACTTATGCTTATTTATCATGAGACACTACATGAGCCTTGTACATCATTAAATGCATCTCATCAATGCTGTTGATATTGTTTCCTTTTAACTTCTATTTGATGGTGTTCAATTTTCCAAGTTTTTGTCTCACTTAGTGTGGCCATGAGTAGAAACCCTTGCAAAATTGGTGTGGGTAGGCAGAAGTTATAATACCATTTACAAATCAGAGGGAGTAGAAGGCTACCTAGGTGGTAAAGTTTGAGTTGTTTTAGAGAAGCCCTTCTCAAGCACAACTCTCTTAGACG
>NW_020172011.1:1644843-1673735 GCF_003031525.2 Neophocaena asiaeorientalis asiaeorientalis
CCACTGATTTCTTTTTGGTTGTCACTACTTTCCCCCAAGTTCTTCTTTAATATGCAAATACTACTGGGAAGATAAGAGGAAACTACAGCATATCTCTGCTTAAAAACTGTTCTAATATGTTTGTAAATGTTTAGAAAAAAATGTAAATCTCCTTGGGTAAGCAGGATGAGATGAAGCTATGAGCTCATTTTGGTAAATGTGCAAGTTTAAGCATTTCAAGCAAAGAGATTTAAATCAACCTAAGCTTCCAAGACCAGGAGTTAAGCGTCAAAGTATCGTAGCCAAAAAAATATTTTATCGACTGGAAGAGACTCTCATGGGACTCTTTACCATGAATGACCTAGAGAAAATAACATAAGGCACTTTTTTTCTCCTTCAGTTTAACTCAACAAAGATCTGTTTCATTCTACTATATGTAGGACACTGTGCCAGGTGAAACTGGGGACACAAAATTACATATAACAGTCCCCTCTCCCAGACAGTCTACCATGCAGGACAAAATACATATGGAGACACAAAGCAAAGTGTCAGAGTACTGGGAGAGTTCAATGAAGGGAGATAACCCACGCAGCTGCAGGGCTCAGCAGGCATAGGAGGGATTTAGAGGCAGCTATAAGTAAAATAGATTGTATGTGAAGGAACTGACATAAACAAAGGCACGGAGATGGGAAATCGCAATATATTTTAGGAAATATCAGGTGGTCAGGTCTGGACGAATCATAAGGTAGGAATGGGAAGTTAGTGGAAGATGGGAGAGAACATTAGGGCCTCTGGGCAAGACCAAGGCAAAGGAAGTTTAGAGCCAATTTACAATGAGTCTTCCGTTCTTTCCCATTTCTGCTTCTGAGAGCTCATCCCTAACCACCCAGTAGAACCATGATTCCTAGGCACACTTCCAGGATGGGCTTGTGGGGCACAGACATCTCTCCACAAGGAGCTGAGTCTTTGGTTCTGCTCTTAGAAAGACTCACCTTCTCAGGTAGCTTGTGTTCTTCCTTTGGCCACTCTTCCCATTTGCTGTATCCCTAAGCTCTCCACCAGCCTTGGCTAGTGGAGCAGGGTGGTGGATGCTGGCAGGGCAGGTGTAGGGTGGTGAGGCTAGATGAGCTTTTAGGTCCCTTGTAAGAGGATAGAGGTGCCTCCTCTCGTTAGTGATTCTGGTCAGTCTCCTCTCTCCGCTCCCCCAAAATGAGAAGCAAAAGGCAGGAAGAAGGCTCCTCACAAGTCACCAGTTCCCTCAAGGAAGAGACACATGGAAGTCCCAGCAGGCTTATTCACAGCGGCAAGCGACCAGGACGCCAGGAGAAGCATGGCCACACTTGTCCCAGCAGCAGCCAGTGATTCATATTTGATGGAGCAAAGGAGATGGTCTCTAGGAGCAGGGTGAGCTGACCACACAGACGGTGAGAAGAGGAAATAGAAGACGTGTGGCCTCAGTGCAGCGTTTTCCTTACATGATTATGAAAACAAAGTCCACTCCGTGTGGGCTGAACAGTGTTCCCCCAAGATGCCCACACCTTAATCCTGGAACCCGTGAGTGTTACATTACATGGCAAAAGAAACTTTGCAGATGTGATTAAAATAAGAATCTTGAGTTGGGGAGGTTATCCTGGGATTACTGGGAGGACCTGAGGTAATCACTAGGGTCCTTACGAAAGGGACTCAGTAGAAGTCAGCGTCAGAAGAAGGCCATGTGATGATGGATGTAGAGGGAAGCAGATCAGAGACAGAAGATGCTATATCACCAGCTTTTTAAAGATGCAGGAAGGGGGCCACAAACCAAGGGATACATCCGTATTCCTTAGCAGATAGCAACTACTTTGGAGTATCACTATGAGGGTTAAATGATTTAATACATGTAATAGTAGTTGTGCAATAAATGCCCGCTATTATAAATATCCTTGGATCTCTTAGAGCCGCACTGTCCAATATGGTAGCCACAAGCCACATGCGACAACTGAGCACACAAAATGCGGCTGGTCTGAACTGAGGTATGCCACAAGTGTAAAATATACCCAAATTTCAAAGACGTAGTCCAAAAAAAAAGAATGTAAAATAATTCAATAATTATGACATTGATTACAGGCTGAAATGATAATATTTTGGGTGTAGTGGATACATAAAATATATTATCAAAATTAATTTCACCCATTTCCCTTTCCCTGTATGTTACCTTTATATCAAAGTGGCTATTAGAAATTTTACATTTCTGTGTGTGGCTCGCATTGTTTCCACCTGACAGAGCGCTCTGAGTTTCTGAACCTTGCTGAATAGAACACACAAAGGCAAGCCCTGAGCGTTCAGGGAAAGCAGTAAGACACACTGACTTCTTTACAAATGCCCCTGGCACTCATCTGCTTCCTCTTTTTTGTATCTTTATGATGCCGTCCAAGAGACATTCCTGGGAGCACCCTTAATTCTTGACTGCCAGGTCCAGCTAAACCAAGAGAGTAAGTTCAATTAGCCTCAGACACAGTGTGGGTCCCTGCCCCAGGGCAGAAGGAGGTAGTTGTCACTTTCTCTTTGAGATATCCAGTGAGCTCAGAGCACCATCCTCCCGTGTGGCTTAGCAGGAGCCTGTTCCCTCCATACCATACTATTATTTAATCCCTGCCATCTGCTCCAAAATGTTTACCCAGCAGTCTGCCCCTGTTCTTGAAATTCCACAATTTGGGTGACTCTTTTGAATAGAAAACTTAACTCTGTCCAGAAACGGTGCATGGGTCTTACAACTGTTAAACCTCTGCAACCATCAGGGATTCAGCTTGCTTTCCTTTCTTCACCCTCACCCCAAGAGTGGCCCTAGACCAGAAAAAGGCCTCCCAGCTTCCTTCACCAGTTGTCCCTAAGGCATACACACAGCTGGGACTTCCCTGGTGGCACAGTGGATAAGACTCCGAGCTCACCATGCAGGGGACCTGGGTTTGATCCCTGGTCAGGGAACTAGATCCCACATACATGCTGCAACTAAGAGTTTGCATGCCACAACTAAGGAGCCCATGTGCTGCAACTAAGACTCAGTGCAACCAAACTAATTCATTAATTTTTTTAAAAAGACAATACACACAGCTGACCCCCATCTTAAAGACTCTACTGCCAATCATTACACTGATACTGACAGCAAAGGATGGCAAAAATAACAAAGCTTGGCAAGCTGCAAGGCCTCCAGAACCTTCCTCAAGTCCCACAGCTAGTCCCTGGATGATGGGGACTCAAGTGGACTCCAGTCCCTGCCCTCATTCCTGAGTGTGGAGCTCACCACCCCATGCCTAAGGAGCACGTGGGCTCCTTTCCCCGAGAAGCCGCTTTCCCACTTTGTGGGCTTGAAGAGGCAGCAGAAGCAGACTCAGGGCCAAGTGGGCAGTTTGTACCTAAGAGGCCTTTAGACTGGGTGGTGTGCACTTCACAGGCTCTCTGCCCGTACCTCTGTATACTCTTCACAATCCTTATCAAATAGAATTACCAGAGGGACTTCCCTGGTGAGCCAGTGGTTAAGAATCCACCTTTCAATGTGGGGGACATGGGTTTGATCCCTGGTCGGGGAACTAAGATCCCACATGATGGGGCTTCCCTGGTGGCACAGTAGTTAAGAATCCACCTGCAAATGCAGGGGACATGGGTTCGAGCCCTGGTCCGGGAAGATCCCACATACCGCAGAGCAACTAAGCCCATGCGCCACAACTACTGAGCCTGCGCTCTAGAGCCCGGAAGCCACAACTCCTGAGCCCACGTGCTATAACTACTGAAGCCCATGTGTCTAGAGTCTGTGCTCTGCAACAAGACCACCACAATGAGAAGCCCACACACCGCAACGAAGTGTAGCCTCCACTCGCCGCAACTAGAGAAAGCCTGCACACATCAACAAAGACCCAATGCAGCCAAAAATAAATAAATAGAATAAATTAATTTTTAAAAAAAGATCCCACATGCCGTGGAGCAACTAAACCCATGCAGCATAACTACTGAGCCCACGCTATCTGGAGCCCACATGCCACAACTAGCGAGCCCGCATGCTACAACTACTGAGCCCGCCCGCCGCAACAAAGAGCCTGTGCACTGCAACGAAAGATCCCACATGCCGCCACGAAGATCCCGTGTGCCGCAACTAAGACCCAATGCAGCCAAATAAATAAATGAATAAATTTTTTAAAAAAATTACCGTATATCTAGCAATTCTACTTTTGGGTATATACCCAAAAGAATTGAAAGCAGGGACTCAGACAGGTATTTGTTCACCCATGTTCAAAGCATGTGAATTGTGGCATTATTCACAATAGCCAAAAGGTAAAAGAAACCCAAAGGTAAAAGAAACCCACCAATGATGAATAGATAAGCAAAACGTGGTATATACATACAATGAAATATTAGTCAGTCTTAAAAAAGGAAGGGTATTCTGACACCTGCCACAACATGAATGAACCTTGAGGACATTATGCTTAGTGAAAAAAGCCAGTTATAAAAGGACGACCATTGTATGATTCTACTTATATGGCTAGAGTAGTCAGTTTCTGAGACAGAAATTAGATTATAGGTTTCCAGGGCACAAGGGAGGGGGTAATGGGTACTTCTTGTTTAATGGGTACAGAGCTGTAATTTGGGAAGATGAAAAAGTCCTGGAGATGGCTGCCAACAATGTGAATGCACTTAATGTCACTGAACTGTATACTTAAAAGTGATTCAATTCGTAAATTTTATGTTATAGATATTTTACCACAATCTAAAAACAATACCTCTAATTAAGAGAAAAAATAATCTGTATTTCTACAGCATCTCTAACCAGAGCCAGATTATGATCAAATATGCCTCCAAATCTCCTCACCTTCTCTAGTGGAGGACCCTCTACCAGAGAATACCCCCAGGCCCCTCTCAGACCCTTCAGGCACTGTGCCCAAGGGTGGGCTTCACTTAGATGTTTCTCTGTCTCTTATTGGAACTTATGGGCTGCCTGAGAAAACATATTCTCATGAATCCACAGGGGAAGCCTGAAGCTTGGGGCAGGAAGTTTGGGTCTGGGCATGTTTGCAAGCACATTTGGCTACATACCTGACAACACAGACTTTGTTAGTTATAAAGCTGATATTTTTATCTCCATCTTCTAACTGCTGATACTCTGACTTGGTTGGTTCAGAACTCAAGCAGGGAAGAGAGAGGTGTTACTCATTGACCACCTAAAATCCCAGCACTGCCAGTATTAGACAGGAGGCCAAGGCCAGGATTTTCTACTGGACCTAGGTTTCAGCAGTCTTAGCTAGGGAAGGTATATGCTGGTTATCAAGCTATTGTGTGCAGGTTCCAAATCTATCCTTTCATATTTGTTTTGTGATGCTGAGTACTTTCCAAATTATGTTTCTCCTTTGCTGGCTTGCAGCTGTTAGGTTCTTCCAGGAGGGATGCTAAAGAGAGACTGGAAGACAGGAGTAGGGAAGATGCTCTTCCTATTGGCTTGCACCTCCTGGCAGGTGGGCCCAGCAGCAGCCCTTCATCCGAGCAGCAAGTCAACCTGGTACAGCTTCTTTCCACACTCCCAGGACAAGCCTCATGACTCCACCTCAGAGGTACCAGCATGAGCCAGCCAGCATCCCCTCCTCAGAGGTCTGAGCCAGCTCTGCTGCCTCCTTGAAAAACAGAGGTATTCAAAGTGGGACTTTACTCTGAGGTTAAGGCTCAGCACTGTGGGCCTCTCCTCCAAGCTCATAGGTCCTGGTAGCACTGACCTCACCCCTCATCCCCCAGCCATAGAGGTAGATGTTTTCTGCACTTATTTTCTTTCTTACCTCACTATTCCTTTTTTTTAGTCCTCTAGTAACTATTTGACCAATCTCTTACATTAAATATTTTCTGTTAGGATACCTAACATGGCTGCTGTTTTCCTGACTGGGCCCTGATTATTTTGGGGGGTTAAGGTCTGCGGCAGATAGACCCTAAGGGTGATCCTTATGACCCCTGTCCCCTGGTGTCCAGGTCCTGCATAATCCCCTCCCCTTGAGTGTGGGCAGGACCTGTGATTTGCTTCCAGCCCATAGAACATGGCAAATTGAAGGAAATTTGCAGAGGTAATTAGGGTCCTCAAACTGCTGACTCTGAGTAAATAAAAAGGGAGATCATCTGAGATGGGCCTGACCTAATCAGGTAAAAGCCCCTAAGAGAGGCCTAGGCCTTCTCTGAGGTGAGAAAGACACTCCTTACTGACTTGATAAAGTAAGAGCTGTCTTAAAGAGGCCCACATGGCAAAGAACTCAGAATGGGGCCCTCAGTCCTATGACCACAAGGTAATGAAATCTGCCAACAAGTGGAATGAGCTCAGAAGCAGATTGTCCCCCGGTTGAGCCTCCAGATGAAAACACATCCCAGTTGAAACCATGATTGCAATCTTGGGAGACCCTGAGCAGAAGACTCTGCTAAACCACACCTGGACTCCAGACCCACAGAAACTGTGAGCTAATATATATGTATGTGTTCTTAAGCTACTCATGTGGTGATCTGTTATGTGGCCATAGAAAACTAATACCATGTCTTCAGACTTTGCATGCGGCAAATCAAACATAGTGTTAAAATTACCCATGAAAGTCCTTTAGGAGAGCTGACACTCACAGCTAGATTTTTTTCTTCTACACTGGAATTTATGGTACCAGTTGAAGTAGGTAACTTTCATTTAGGGACCATGTGGTTCCAAAATATATGTGTTTTTTAAACATGAGAATCACACTCGGCATACTAAGATATTCATGCAAGAAAACTGAGATTTATGAACATGAGAGCCAATTTGTGTCTCCCTCTCACCCTCATTCTGTGGTACATATTCATTGAATCTGAA
Source organism: Neophocaena asiaeorientalis asiaeorientalis (assembly GCF_003031525.2). Classification (NCBI taxonomy): domain Eukaryota; kingdom Metazoa; phylum Chordata; class Mammalia; order Artiodactyla; family Phocoenidae; genus Neophocaena; species Neophocaena asiaeorientalis. Next base: position 1,651,658 of record NW_020172011.1, read on the forward strand.
GTAGCACATGGAAATTCTCTTACTATGTAAACTATTCTCTTGCTCAGTATATAGTTGGACTTATTTAACTTCAATGAGTATATAATGTAATTCTTCTTTATTTGAGTTTTTGTGTTTGCATGTTTAAATTAATAAGACATTTGTGTTAAATTTTGGAGAAGCTTCTTTTATAATTTAAGACCCCTAGTTTAGCTAAGACTCTACTGAGTAGAGTAGATAATAATCCATTAATAAGAGAAATGAAAACACTCTCTCGGGAGGTAGCTGCAGCAGAACAAGAAATACTCCTTTCGGTCCTCTGTGTAAGACGGCCACATAAAGACTGAGGACACCCTCTACCTCTACCCAGTCCAGAAATAATGATAGTGATAAACAGCACGTGTGTCACAAAAACAATCCGTATCTTGGAACTAGGCAAAAGAGATATTTAAAATGTTCTTTCAGTGCAGTGCCGAGCTTGGTTTCTATTGATTAGGTTATTTTACAATACTTAAGAAGTTAACTTGTAGTTTTTGTCCACTAAAAAATGTGAATAATTTATCGTCGAATAGAACAGATAACCCCAAAGGTTACAGTTTATTGCCCTATCACGCTTTAAAACATTTTGTGTCTAAATTTAACCCAGCATTCTAAACCTAACATTTCTTTATTAAATTGCCTGTCTATACATCTGCATATTCCGTTTCTCAAATGCTCTTTGAACCAGCTTTGACATCTTACTGGTTCCCACATTAATTCATGAGATAGTTGAATAAAATTTTTGACATGATTCATTTCATATATGCATGAGAGTTAGGCTTTTATCATTTTGAAAATTATACTTTGACCGGGGTCCAAAGAAGAGTGCCAGCCACACTCCAGAAACTTCAATGCATTTACACTAGACGAAGTTCAGTGGGACTAGACTGAAGAAAAACTTCAGGGTGATTTTTCCCCTCTGTTTCCTGAAGAAGAGAACTTCCATCATCATCTAGTTCTGTAACAACAGAAGGGAAAATCTTGAGACACTCCCAGTTTGAGAGGCAAAGGCTGGAGACAAGGGCACATCCTGGTACAGTCTGGAAAGGGGTCAGAGGGAGTACTTCTGAGCTCTGTAGCATAGTAACTTCCTGAGAAGCCAGGCTTAAAAGCCCAGGCATGAACAACTACTACAAACAAAAAGCAGCGGCAGCAATGAAGAGCCTTCTTCCAAAGCAACGTGAATCCCATCTGGTTTCCATGTAGCACCACCATCAACAAGGCTGTGTAGGGACTGGTCTGGGCCAATCCCTATAGTCAAAATCTGTTATGTGGCCATAGAAAACTAATACCTGCCAAAATAGCAAGTATTTATAAATATTAGCAAACACTTAAACTGAAAGTAGATTTCCATCTTTGCCAAGCATGAGGTTTTTTTCTCACACCAACCAAATCGCTGATTCTCTGATGCCAGCTGGTTGCCCCACAATTCATTTCTGACACTAAGTACACAGAGCCCATGCAGACTCCTCAGGTTTCAGCCCTCAGTTCCTGAAACACCAGCCTCAAGACTGGGGTCTGTCCAACACGTCTGTCCAACCTGACCACAAAGTCAGGGGTTCCCACAACCCACCCCCATTCCCACCAGGTTCCATGATTGGCTAGAACAACTCACAGAACTCAGGAAATATCTACATTTATTATTACAGTATATGTTAAATTAATCAAACAAGGAGGCCATCAGACTGAGATGGCTCTAATGTCATGGCAGGCTATGTAAACAAACCAAAATCTAAGCCTGGAAATGCCTTCAGGTTATGAAATGAAAGCCTAAGGACAACCGATCACCAACAGCCAATCAGGCTTTAAGCTACAGCCAATCAACTAATTCCCTTTCTTTGTTACCTTCTCTAAGTCACTCCCTGAGCTCGTACAGGCAGAAAGCACCTGACCTCTTCCGGTTTGGCATTGCCCCATTCCAATGGATTTTTTGCTCAAACTCTTAAAACTTATGAAATGTTTCATTTTATCTTTTATCTTTATAAAGCACACAAATGAACAGTCAGATGAAGGGATACGTAGGATGAGTCCAGAAGATTCCCGAGTACAGGAGCCTCTGTCCCCATGGATTTGGAATGCGCCACCTTCTCTGGTTGTGTTTGCCAACTGGGCAATTCCCTGAACCATGTAATTAAGGGTTTTTGTGGAGGTTTTATTATACAGACATGATTGATTAATCACTGGCCATTACTAATTAACTCAACTTTAACCCTTCTCCCCTCCCAGGAGGTTGGGTGGAAGACGGTGAGAGGGGTCAGAGTGGGGCTGAAAGTTCCAAGTGTTTAATCCTGCCTTGTTCTTTCTGGCATCAACCCCCATCCTGAAGCTATCTAGGGGCTGGCCAAGAGTCACATTATTAGCATGAACTTAGTTGAAAGGGGCTCCTTATGATTATGGGAAGATGCTCTTATCACCTCTATCACTTGGGAAATTCCATGGGTTTTAGGTCTCTGCCAGGAATCAGGGACAAACATCAAATAGTTTTTTCTTATTATACCTCAGTAAGGGGTCCAGATAAATTCATCAGAAAGTCAAACACATTAGTCGTGACATGATATATCTAAATAAGTTATATTTCCCTTTGAAGTGACAAAGATTCTTATATTTGATCCAACCATATATTGTCCACAAGAGACACATCCAAAACAAAGTGACTTGGTATGTTTAAAAATAAAAAGATGGGAAAAGATATATTTAGAAAAGGAAAATTATAGTCCTAAACTATTAAACAAAATAAAAAATAATTAATGAAGACCAAGATCTGGAATGAAGATATGTTTATCATAAACCTTTAGTTTCTGAATAATAAGAGGAAAATGACTGAAAAACAATTGCTGTGGGGACTTTGTCAGTTCTTAACTGATCAAGTAAACAAAGATGTAGAACCTCTGACCAAACTCATTGCTGAGATACATTTAGCAAATATGAAAAAAATAAAAAAGAATACACTCTCTTTTTCAGTGTCTACGGAATATTTTTAAAAATGGATTGTGGCGCTTCCCTGGTGGCGCAGTGGTTGAGAGTCCGCCTGCCGATGCAGGGCACACGGGATCGTGCCCCGGTCCGGGAGGTTCCCACATGCCGCAGAGCGCTGCGCGCGTGAGCCATGGCCGCTGAGCCTATGCGTCCGGAGCCTGTGCTCCGCAACGGGAGAGGCCACAACAGTGAAAGGCCCGCGTACCGCCAAAAAAAAAAAAGGATTGTGTGCTGAAGAGGGTGTGGAGAAAAGGGAACCCTCCTGCACTGTTTGTGGGAAGGTAAATTGATACAGCCACTATGGAGAACGGTATGGAGGTTCCTTAAAAAACTAAAAATAGAACTACCATATAACCCAGCAATCCCACTACTGGGCATATACCCTGAGAAAACTATAATTCAAAAAGACACATGTACCACAAAGTTCATTGCGGCATTATTTACAATAGCCAGGACATGGAAGCAACCTAAATGTCCATCGACAGATGAATGGATAAAGAAGATGTGGCACATATATACAATGGAATATTACACAGCCATAAAAAGGAATGAAATTGAGTTATTTGTAATGAGGTGGATGGACCTAGTGTCTGTCATACAGAGTGAAGTAAGTCAGAAAGAGAAAAACAAATACCATATGCTAACGCACATGTATGGAATCTAAAAAAATGGAACTGATGAACCTAGTGGCAGGGCAGGAATTAAGACGCAAATGTAGAGAATGGACTTGAGGACACAGCAGGGGAAGGGGAAGCCGGGACGAAGTGAGAGAGTAGCGTTAACATACATACACTACCAAATGTAAAATAGCTAGCTAGTGGGAAGCGGCTGCATAGCACAGGGAGATCAGCTCTGTGCTTTGTGACAACCTAGAGTGGTGGGATAGGGAAGGTGGGAGGGAGGCTCAAGAGGGAGGGGATATGGGGATATATGTATACATATAGCTGATTCATTGGTTCAATCCCTGGTTGGGGAACTAAGATTGTAAAGCAATTATACTCTAGTAAAGATATTTTAAAAAATGGATGTGTATTAAACCACCAAAAAACTCTCTAACAAAATTCCAAACCCAGAAATTACACATGGCTATATCCTTTACCACATACAATAAAACTAGAAATTGGAAAAATCTGTAACCAAAAGAATGTCTGACTACTTGGTATGAAAAAACTCTTCAAAATAATCCATGGATCAAAGAGGAAACCTAAACCACAATTTAAAGAACGCTTCAAAAATAATGATAATAACAATACCACATATTAACACCAAGAGGAGACTGCCAAATCTGTAATCAGAGGCTACTTCAAAGTAGCCAATAAAAATAGTAATTAACATTTGTTGAGCACTTACTATGTGACAGACACTGCACTAAGCACTTTTACATGTAGTTTCTCAATTATTCCTCATAACCAACCTGAAACGCTTTTATTAATATTATCAAATAAGAAAGTAAAAATATATGAAGTAAGCACATAATGCAAGAAGTTAAAAAGAAGAACATTAAAGTTTAAAAAACAGAAGAAATAGGGAATTCCCTGGCTCTCCAGTGGTTAGGACTCCATGCTTTCACTGCCGAGGGCACAGGTTCAATCCCTGGTTGGGGAACTAAGATCCCATAAGTTAAATGGCGCAGCTAAAAATAAATAAATAAATAAATAAAATAAGATAAAAAAACAGAAGAAATAAATTAATAAAGCCAAATGATGAAATTAATTAGAAACCTATGAAAGAATTGATAAATAAGCCCCAGAGGGTGTACATAGCAGAAGCTGTTGTGCCTGTGCCAATGCCCAGGGCATCATCACTTTTGTGTCTTCCAAAGGAATTCCAGTGTCAGTATCTGCATCCCTTTGTATGACAGATTTTTTTTTTTTTTTTTTTTTTGCTGTACGCGGGCCTCTCACTGTTGTGGCCTCTCCCGTTGCAGAGCACAGGCTCCGGACGCACAGGCTCAGCGGCCATGGCTCATGGGCCCAGCCGCTCCGCGGCATGTGGGATCTTCCCGGACCAGGGCACGAACCCGTGACGCCTGCATTGGCAAGTGGACTCTCAACCACTGCGCCACCAGGGAAGCCCCCTGTATGACAGCTTTTTCTAAGACTGTGGGAGGCCTTTCTGCTTGTGCCCAAGACAGGCTTAAGTGCCAGGGAATGAACACCCTGACACTCACGACCCACCCCATTTCTACACACAGTAACCCTCAACCAATAACGGTCAGGAGCTGTGTGTGTAAATACCTCCACGCCACCGCACCTCTGGCGGGATCCCCCTGAGGCATGCCTTTATTCCCGAATTCCCCAGGATCACGTTCCCATCCCCACAGCAGTAGCTGGCTGAAAACTCATCCTTTATTGGCTGACTTCCTTCCCCTGGGTCACCTCCCCGCTCCCCTCTAGTGTTTTCTTGCATCAACCAAATAAACCAAATAAACTACTTGAACTCAAATCCTTCTCAAAGGAAAACCTAAACGTACATTGAATAAATATCCAAAACAAACCAAGTGTTGTACCCATAGAGGGAGAAAAAATTACACCAAATTAAAAATACTTTATAGCCACAGATCAAAACTAAATATTATAACCACACATATAGAGACTAAATTTTTTTTAATCTATATAAAACTTCATGCCAACTTATGTGAAAATCTTCATGAAATGGTAAATTTATGGGAAACTAAAAATTATCAAAATTGACTCAAGAGAATGTAGAAGGTCTGAAAAGACTAACAAACATGGAACAAATTGGAAATCATTGCCAAAGAATCCATCCTCCAAATGTGGTAGGTCTAGGTGTAATATTTTAACATGACAAAAAAACATATATTTCAAACCAACAGCCAGTTGTTCATGCTAACAAAAAATATCTACAATATTAATAGTAGATGAACTAGATTTCAAGTCAAAAATCTGACTAATGAAAAAAAAAAAATCTGACTAAAATAGCACCAAAAAGAGAAAATTACAGACTAACTTGACTTATGAATATAGATGCAAAAATCCTGAATAAAATATTAGCCAATTAAATGCAGCAGTGTGTTAAAAGAATAATGCACTGTGATCAAGTAGGTTTATTTTTATAAGACTACAAGGACTAAAATTAGAATATCTATTAATATGTTATTACCCATAAGGAGAAAAATAAAAAGATTAACTCAATACAGTAAAAACATCATTTTCTGATATTAAAAGAGGAAAACCTAAATAGACTGGAGATGAAAATATATTTATTTAATAGAAGAGGGAATATCCATTTCAAACCACTAGACAATGTTGTTATATAAAGGCAAAATGTTACAGACTTTCCCAATAATGTAAGGAGTAAGATAACGATAGTTGCTATTGTCATTGTTATATGACTTTGTAGAAACTCTATGCAATAGGACAGAAAAAAGATATAAATGTATAGCTATCAGAAAGAGAGAAGTCTTTGTTGCAGTTCACATAGTTGCCTACCTGTAAAACCCAAGAATATTGTGAAAATAAAGACCACCCAAATGAAAACAAATTGGAGGCTATGGATCCAGAGCTTGGGTTAGGAGGGGAGTCAGTCACATTCACTTGGGTTTGGTGGAACTCAAATGCAAGCAGGAAAGCTTTACAGTGAAAAAAATAAAAAAACAAAAACGGGAGAGGGGAGGTTTCAAGAATGCTCAGATAGGAGGTTGTTGGCATGGGGACACTGTAGCCAGGCTAACTAGATTCATCCTATGTGATTGATTTGGGGAGCATATTTGACTTTCTCTGGTTGGTCCTGAGCTGGAATTGTAGCCGAAATTCTGCCTCTGTACACTGGTACCAAACTGAACCTTGGAGACAGAGTTTTGGTGAAGTAGAAAAGAATAGCTTTATTGTTTGCCAGGCAAAGGGGGTCACAGTGGGCTAATTAATAATGCCCTCAGAACTGACCTGGAGTGGGTAGTGAGGAGTTTTATAGCAATGGTTCAAAGAGGAGAGCATGATCAGCTTGTGGACATTCTTCTGGTTAGTTGGTGGTGAGGTAATTGGGAGTCAGCGTCATCAACCTGGTTCCAACCGGTCTGGGATCTCATGCTAGTGGGCAGCAGACAGTTAACTTCTTCCAGCTGGTGGGGGTTTCAGTATCTGCAAAACAGCTCAAAGGTATTGTTATGTATCTCCCTTGAGGTGGAACCAGGACCCTGCCCCAAGGCTGCACTATTGTTTCTTGTCTGCTCCTCCCTTGTCTCTGCATCCCCTCCCTTTCCTGATTAGCAACTGTTTGAACCTGCCCTTTGAAACTCAGAGAAGGTCATGGAGGCTGAATGAAGCCTATTTCCTACAAAAAAGAAACAGGGACACAGAAAGGCTTTTGTGCCAAGGAGCCCCACAGGGTCCCGCTCAGTTACAGAATCAGGAGCAAAAATTTGGGGAACTGGCCACCATTGACCAAGTCCTGACTTTTCTGGTCTGACTGCTGCAGAGAGTCTGGTTTGACTTTCCAGGTTGGTTGCTACAAAGGTTATGGGTCAGAGTGTTATGGTCATCTATGGTCTGACCATTTCCATTTGTATATTTTTTTTCTTTTCTTTCCTTTTTTTTTTTTGGCTGCTTCAGGTCTTCGTTGCTGCACATGGGCTTTCTCTAGTTGCGGTGAGTGGGGTCTACTTCTCATTGTGGTGCACGGGCTTCTCATTGCGGTGGCTTCTCTTGTTGCAGAGCATGGGAGCTAGGTGCGTGGGCTTCAGTAGTTGCAGCACGTGGGCTCACTAGTTGTGGTGAACGGGCTCTAAGGTGCGCAGGCTTCAGTCGTTGTGGGGCACAGGCTTAGTTGCTCCATGGCATGTGGGATCTTCCCAGACCAGGAAGATCCCTGCATTGGCAGGCGGATTCTTAACCACTGCACCACCAGGGAAGTCCCCCATTTGTATATTTAGTCTCTTAATATCAACCAAAAAATAAATGAAAATGAACCACAAAATAAGGTAATGAAGTATAGTTGTAACCCAGATTTCTGCAACCAGAATATCTTGAAGTCACCAGCCTTCTTGGATTACCGTTCTCTACAATTCAAAGAAAACAGTTCGGTCCTCCATCCCATGTAGAAAATCCAGGGTCCCTCCTCTGAAACAGGAGGGAAGGGGGCAGGGCACAATCTTTATAAGAGTGACATAGCCCAAGGACACAACGTAAACTGATTAGAACCAAATATGTCCAAGATGGTCCAAGTTGACTTCCACTAGACCTTGAGCCTCAGTATGCACTCAGTGTAACATACCCACAGGCACCTTGGCAGTTCCAAGGCCGACCATCAAAGATCAAAAAGTCTGCAGTGGCCCAATTCCCAGAAACCTCCTCCCCTACCCCAAAATAGCTGGAATATTCCTCCCACTCATTAGCCTGTGAAATCACTCACCTCTATAAAAACTGACAACCCTGTACCCTGGGGCTGCTCTTGCCTTCTGAGATGGCCCACACTCTGTCTGTGGAGTGTGTTTCTCTCTAAATAAAAAATCCACTTCTTACCTATCACTTTGCCTGTCACCGAATTCTTTCTGTGATGAGACATCAAAAACCTGAGCTTCACTAAGTCCTGAGACCAGACGTGTGATCTCATTTAAAAGACCATGGGTTCAGGCTTCCCTGGTGGTGCAGTGGTTAAGAATCTGCCTGCCAATGCAGGGGACATGGGTTTGAACCCTGGTCCGGGAAGATCCCACGTGCCGCGGAGCAACTAAGGCCATGTGCCACAACTACTGAGCCTCCGCTCTAGAGCCCACGAGCCACAACTACTGAAGTCCGCGTTCCTAGAGCCCATGCTCCGCAACAAGAGAAGCCACCACAATGAGAAGCCCACGCACAGTAACAAAGACCCAACACAGCCAAAAATAAAATTAAAAAATTTTTTAAAAATAAAAAAAAAGACTATGGGTTCAAGTCCCAATCTCTTAGTTACACGATTTCACTTCCAATTAAATAATATTCTCAGGGGACTTTGTATTTCTCCTGGTTACCTCTTGCTGTAACTCCTGGACTTCACCAGGTTCTTAGTCTTTGCTGGAGCTTCCCTGGTGGCATAGTGGTTAAGAATCCGCCTGCCAGTGCAGGGGACATGGGTTCGAGCCCCGGTCCGGGAAGATCGCACATGCGCGGAGCAGCTAAGCCCATGTGCCACAACTACTGAGCCTGTGAACCACAACTACTGAGCCCATGTGCCACAACTACTGAATCCCACAGACCTAGGGTCCATGCTCCTCAACAAAAGAAACCACCTTAATAAGAGGCCTGCGCACTGCAATGAAGAGTAGCCCCCACTCGCTGCAACTAAAAAGAAAGCCCACGTGCAGCAACAAAGACCCAATGCAGCCAAAAATAAATAAATTTATTTTTTAAAAAGTATATGAACTGATATAAGGAAAAATTATATTAAGGAATATAATAAAAACTTTGAGAGAAATGTACCATATTCCTGGATGGTAAAATGCAGTATTGTGAAAATGTCAGTGATTTTATATTAACTTACAAATTTAATGCAATTTTAATCAAAATCCCAAATGAATTTTTTGTGTGCAAACTGACTGATTTATCATAAAATGTATCAAGAAGAATAACAGATGAGAATAACTAACAAAACATTTTGAGAGGTATATGCGTTGTCACATATTAAAATACGTTACAGTGTTAAAATCTGATTTCATAGCCTTGTTACATGACTATGCAGATACCAGTGGAATCTAATGAAAAGTTCCATCAGTTAGAATTAGGTTCAACTGCAATGACCAATAAAAACAACGTAACAACGATTTATACAAAATAGAAGTTTACTTTTCTCTTGTTTATTAGAAATCTAAAGATAAGCAATCCACAGCTGATAGAAAGTCACCAAGACCCCTTCAGACACCAAGACTCCTTCTATTTTGCAATAATGCTCAACAAGTAACTTCTACTTATGGTCCAAAATGGCTGCCAGAGTGCTTGTCATCACATTTACATTACAGTTGTCAGAAAGCAGGAAAAGACCTAAAGAAGAGCATGGCCCTTTTCATTCAGGACATATCCTGAAATCTACAAACAAAATTCCCCTTATATATCATTACCAGAACATAGCCATGTGACCACGCCTATCAGGAAAGGATGCTGGGAAACATAGTTTTGATTTAGGGGAATCAGGTGTCCAGCTAAATTAGAAAGTTTTATTACTAAAGATGAAGGGGAGAAGGGATATTGGGGTGTCTCTGGCAGCAAAGCACAGACCAACATACACATGAGCGTTTAATATAATCTAGTATAATGTAGAGGTGGCACTTACAATCAATAGAGAAAGGTGGATTATCTGATAAAGGGTGTTGAGATATTTGGCTAGCCTTTAGGAGAAAAGTTAAACTAAAGCTCCACCTCATTCCTTATATCAAAATAAATTCCAAAAGGAATAAAGAACTGAACGTTTTAAAAAATGAAATCACAAAAGGACTAGACAAAAACTCAAAATCATGGATTTGAAACTTCTTTTAAACTATAACATCAAATGTAGAATCCATAAAGGAAAAGACAGACAAATCTGACTGCATGAAAATTTAAAGCATCTCTTGGTCCCAAAACACCATAGCTAAAAGTAAATGCAAGTGACAAATTAGGACAAAATGCCTGCAATATATTAACCAACAAAGAGTTAATATCCTTATTTTATGAGGTTACAAAACTCAATAATAAAAATGTAGCAAAAATATCCTCTTGTTACAAAATTTTACTTATCAAATGTAAATACCTTTCACTTCATCTTAGCTTCCTTTACCCCCAATGCTCACCAATACATTTAAGGGGAAAACAGATTTATAAATACCTATCATGGGCTTCCCTGGTGGCACAGTGGTTGAGAATCCTCTTGCCAATGCAGGGGACATGGGTTCGAGCCCTGGTCCGGGAATCCCACATGCCACGGAGCAACTAAGCCCGTGCACCACAACTACTGAGGCTGCGAGCCACAACTACTAAGCCCACGTGCCACAACTACTGAAGCCCACGCACCTAGAGCCTGTGCTCCGCAACGAGAGAAGCCACCACAATGAGAAGCCCACGCACCACAACGAAGAGTAGCCCCCACTCGCTGCAACTAGAGAAAGCCCGTGCACAACAACGAAGACCCAACACAGTAAAAAATAAATAAATAAAATAAATTTATTTTTCAAATAAATAAATAGCTATCATTACAGTATAAAATATGTATTTCAAAGATGTGGACAGGCAAAGGTGAAATAAAAAACAACCACGAACTAATGTGCAACACTGATCCTTAAGTTCAAAATGTGGACGAAGACTGTCCTGGATTTACACCATGCATTTCCTGGATTTATACCATGGGTTGCCTCTCAGCAGTGCTCAATCAGACTTGTTGACATTTGACCAGATTCATGGCCCATGAATTTTAACCAGAGATAAAATTTGATAAAATCTATCAGTCTTGATTTTCAGTTTTTAAAAAATATTTATGTCAGCCATCTGTCTACATAAAGTACATAAGGAACAATAGACTGTTAGGCTGAGATCAAATATGTAGATGATATCATATCTGGGGGAGGGCACAGTGAGTTGAATAGTGTCCCCAAAATTCATAGCAACCTGGAATCTCAAAGTGTGTCCTCAAAATGTGCAGATGTAATTAATTAACTCCTCCATTTATTGTGAATTTGAAAGAAAATAAGTGTAAGACAAAAAGTGTAGTTAATTAGTAGGAGAGATTACACTAAGGTCCATAGATGCAGGAGGTTCTCATTGGGATGTCCTCATCATTAAAACGGGGAGGGGATGTGAATATCATTGAGTTGGAAGAATTAGCACTTAGGCCTAGGTCTGGGTACTATTTAGCCCCAAACAGCATGGTATTTCCTTAAAGAAGGGAGCAAAAGAGTCCAACTGCACAGCCTTGGCAGCCCTGGTCAGCTGGATGAGAAGGGCTGAGGCCTCAGGGATCAGGGTGGATGGGCAACTGAAGATCACAGACTCTCATCACAGAGGAGAAAGCCCAAGAACAGAGAGGAGTCTGGAGGGCATGTCGGTGATGGGAGAGGTGTGTGGATATTGGAACGGTCTAAGAAGCGAGCTCAACAGCTTCAGGGTCCAGCTAGGACGTGATTAATATGGCATGTGCCAACTTGAAATACTCACCCAAGGGCACATGAATCTGGCCCACCTATATCACCAGCTGCCTTGCCTGTCTGAAAAAAGATTGTGAATAACTCAGGGTCATACGCAGTTTTTATATTCAACACATTCTGCATGGAAAGTATTCAATTCATAAATGATGATAATGCAAAACCTTCCTACCTTCATCGGAGGCAGAAGCCAGTGGCCCCAGGACCAGGAGGACTGGGTACCCAACATTATTAATAACACTCAGCCTGGAAGAGATTTATACCAGGTTCCTAGATTCAGAGAATTTACTTGATTAAGATGGTACCAATCAAGTCTCAATTAATTCCAGTTGATAATGTGGATTATTCCCTTTGTGGATCACGAACAGTTTTTTTTTTTTTCTTTTTTCATTCTAGGCAGACTTTTCCCTATCATCCCAGCAGAACATTTGTGAAATGATGCCTCTGTCCAAGGAACCCAAAGTAATTTAATTAGTAACTTAAAAAATGCAATACAAGACGTTTAAAAAAATCTGCTGGGAAAAAAGATCTATCTGCTAAAAAGAAAAAATGGAAATAGAGTATAACAGTGAGAAATGATAATAATATTACTCTGTTTATAGCTTTTGATAGAGTAACTCTACTTTCAAAGCGTGCTTCTCTCACGGTTTGGGTCTTCGAGTCTGTGTGACAGAGATGGGGTGGGGCTTATACTGTTTTCACTCTTTCCTAGCTTTGCATATGGATTCATTCTCTTTCTGTGAAGAAGCAGTGCTATTGCAGACACTGTCAATTACCCTCCAGTCTTTCTGGGGAATCTCCATTTAATTGGGAGAGTTGTGTGCCTCGCTTTCAGGGACACTGGCTGTAAATTTCTCTGGCTTTGGGACTCTCCAGGACTAGGTAGCGTGAGTGAGACATCACCTTAGGTATTGCCAAATTTAAGGAACTGTCAAAAAACTCAGTAGTCAAGATAAATAATATTTTAATGCAATAATTTAAAAGATCTTATATCAATGCCCCCCAACCCATTGTGAACCAAATACCAAAATTTGGAGACAGGATCAGTATTATTAATTTCCCCTTTGGGCTCCAGGCTCCAGTATGGCTCTATAGGACACTGCTCTGGTAGTCAGCAGCTGGACCCCAAAATGAGCCTTCCCTCTCTGCCCCCAACCCGATCTAGGGAGTATTTTCTGAGGCCTGATCTCCCACAACATTTGGGGTGTCCAGTTCTCCATGTAAATGTCCCAGCAGATGATTCTGGGCCTGATGGCGGCCCTGTGCTTATGTGCTATGACCATGGTTTCTCATCCCTATCAGGTACATACAATTTCTTTAGGCCCCTCTTCTGAGTTACAGTCATAAAGAGGCACCTGGAAAAGGATAGTTGAACTTGGGGCTGTCTTAGAAAATCTAGACTGAATGGTTTTACTTGGCAGTCGAGATTAAGCTTGAAACTTGGCCCCATGCCCACCGTTTCGACCCATTTCCTCTAAGTGACAGGAAGATAGAGGTGGAATGGAGATTCCTTTATGCCAGAAGAAGAGGTAGATGGGATCTCCCTGGGAGAGTTGTGGCCTGGTCCTCTCCTCCAGGTTCCACAACACCCCAGCACCCAAATGCCAAGGACTCAGTGGGGAGGTCACACATGCTTCCATCCCAATCCTTGAGAGTCCATAGCTTTGGATGGGCCTTTCTCCAACACTCTATCCCCAGCAAATCCCTCGCACCTCCGGATCTGGTTCTGCTTGAGTCACCTGGACCCTTTGGCATGACAGACCCCTGAGTGTTGATCCTTGAGGACATGTGGGACCGTCATCAGTGATGTCAGAGATGTCCATGCTGATTGGATGAACAGGGAAAGCCACAGAGAAGAAGAGGGAGTCTTTCCCCTTCCCTTGCTTTCCTTTCTTTCCTGTGCTCACAGTCTTGAGGGGTGTTGCAGTGAGTCAGCAACAGAACTTGAACGGCCCATACCTTCTAGCAGAACCAAATCCTGGGCAAATCAGTAGTGGATGTCCAACCAGCCCTACCACCTTACCCACCCCTCCCCCAATTTTCCTTTGCCACCTTCTCCTTATATCCAGTAGAATTCGGGTAGCTTCTCCAAACCAGAAGAAAAGCGTGAGGTCGGCAAATACATGTAGTGGCCCAGTGGGAGATGGAAGCTGGGTTCTTAGGACAATGCAGAGCTTGGCTGGCCCACATTACACTCTCCTTTGGTGATTGATGAATGAATGTTTGGCCCTTGCAGCTCTAATCTGCTCTAAGTGAGGCCTGAAAATACCCAGATGTACCCAGGAGAGGAAGTATTGAGACCCTAAGGATGACCATGTATGGCCTGAGAGATGTCTCCACAACGCAGCAGAGGAAACAGGTCTCCAGTCTCCCCTGCTCATCTATGGGAAATAACCACCACACATGGGTCAACCCGTGCCAGTTTGTGAATTGGTTTCACAACCATTAACACATTTGTTCCTACAATAATCTGTGAGGTCATCAGTGGCAGAAACCAAAAGGGAAGAGAAACACAAGCTATTATTTATTGAACTGAACACTTGCTCTGTGCCAGACGCCACGGCTGGCACTGGGAACACAGGACAGGAGACCAAGTCCTAACCCCAGGCAGCTTTAGCCACTCCTCACCTCACCCTCAGCCCCAGTCTATCACCAGGTCCTGGCACATTTGCCTCCCAAACACTGCTCAGATCGACCTGCTTCTCAGCGCTGCCACCACCCTGCTTCAGCTAGCAGTGACCCCAACAGGATAAGTGCTAACCCAGTCTCCCCATGGCCACCTTTGCTTGCCCATGTTGAATTTTCTACATTGCAGCCAGAGGACATCTATCACCATGCAAATCTGATCATATTATCTACTTGATTAACATTTCAATAGCCTCCCAATGCTCTTGCAGTATGAACCAAAACTCTTATTATGACCTCCAGACCCCACAAGGTCATCCCTTCTCCACCTATCCAGACAAGGCTCACACCAGGCTCCCTTGGTCTGTTCCTTCTGGCCACATGGGTCTTCTATCAGATCCCCCGAAACACCATGCTCCCTCCTGACACAGGACCTTTGCACAGGCTGTCTTCTCTGCCTGACATGCTCTCTCCTCCTCTTCAAACTCCCCTGCCCCACACACACACCTGACTTATGTGCCCTGTCCTACCCTTTAGATTATTGCTCTTCTGTCAAAGGAAGCTTTCCTGACCTCCCAGATTAGAGCAAGGGTGCAGTGATGGTAATTTTATGTGTCAATTTGGAGGCTGTTTTTGGATGAGATTAACATTTAAATCGGTGAACTCTAGGTAAAGCAGATTGCCCTCCATTATGTAGGTAAGCCTCATATAATCAGCTGAAGGCCTGAATAGAACAAAAAGACCAGCCTCTCCAAACTAGAGAGAATTCTCCAGGAGTCTGTCTTCAGACTTCACCCGTACATTGGCTCTCCACCTGCCAACCTTGAGACTGGAACTGCACAATCGGCTCTCCTTGGTCTCTAGCCTTCCAGCCCACACTGCAGTTTTGGACTTGCCAGCCTCCATAATCCCATGAGCCAATTCCTGATAATAAAGCTGTTTCTACATATATATTTAAATGTCTATATCTATATCTATATTACAATTCTAACACCACTTCCAATGTGTGTGGTGTTCTCCATAACACCAAGAATTTATTCTGACATTATCTACTCAGAGACAGCATCAGATCCCATAGGTCTAGGGCTCAGTCTCGCAAGACTGTCCCCCACAACACACACACACACATACACATTTCAGGTACCAACTGCAAGTCCAGATTGTCACCTGTGCTTCTGGTCAACCAGCTATAGATCAGACGTTCCCACAACTCCTTCCTCTGGTTCAATTAATTTGCTAGAGTGCTCCACAGAACTCAAACATTTTACTTACTAGATTACCAGTTTATCATAAAGGATATAACTCAGGAACAGCCTGAAGAGATGTGTAAGGCAAAGTATGAGGAAAGCATAGAAGCTCCATGCCCTCTCCAGGAATGGAGCATGACACTCTACCCAAACCTCCATGTGTTCACCAAGCTGGAAGTTCTCAGAACCCAGTACTTTTTGGGGTTTTATGGAGGCTTCATTACATAGTCATGATTGATTAAATCATTGGCCATTGATTGAACTCAACCTCCCTCCCCTCTCCCCTCCCTGGAGGTCAGGAGGTGGAACTGGAAGGCAACCAGGCCCCATCCATAGGTCACCTAGGGGCTTTGTCTCATTAACGAAAGACACTTTTATCTTTCTTATCACAGGAAAGTCCAAGGGTTTTAGAAGCTGCATGCCAGGTACAGGAATGAATACCAAATATCAAGGGGCAGGGGGATAAATTAGGAGCTTGGGATTAACAGATACACACTACTGCATACATTTTTATTTTTATTTATTTATCTATTTGGCTGCACCGGGTCGTAGTGCAGAACGCAGACCTTTGTTGCCAGGTGCGGGATCTTCTTTGCAGCATTCGGGATATTTAGTTGCAGCATGCAAACTCTTAGTTGCGGCATGTGGGAGCTAGTTCCCTGACCAGGGATCGAACCTGGAGCACCTGTAGTGGGAGCATGAAGTCTTAGCTACTGGACCACCAGGAAAGTCCCATACTATATAAAAAAATAGTCAAACAACAAGGTCCTACAGCACAGGGAGCTATATTCATTATCTTGTAATAACCTATAATGGAAAAGGATCTTTAATATATGTATTATATATATATATATATATATATATATATCTGAATCACTTTTCTGTACACCAAAAACTAACACAATATTGTAAATCAACTATACTTCAATTAAAAAAGAAAATTAAAAAGTATCACCTATATCTCTATCATTTATCTATCTATCATCTGTCTATCCATCCTATTGGTTCTGCTTCTCGGAGAACCCCAACTAACACAGAAACCTCCCAGGAGCTCTCATAGTGTAGTGTTTCTCTCCATCATAGCGCAATTCTTCAGTTAACACAGACTCTAATTTCCATGACTGCACAGCTGGTGCCCATTTTCCCCTCACCTTTGCATCTCGAGTACCTAACTCTGTTTCCGGCTTACCAAGTTAGGCTCCTGGTAAATATGTATTTAATACCTAATGAGTAAGAACAGAACTTTCACTCATGGAGCTTACAGTCTAGTAGGAAAAGACGGCAAATGAGACAATTTCAGTGCTCTATGACGAGCAGTTACTTTCAGCTCCAAATGCCATAACAGCTTGGAGGTGCAGCTCCTAACCCAAGCTATGGGGAAGGAATAAATCGCAAAAGTCTCTCTGAAGGAGGGGACACTTGAGCTGTGCCTTAAAGGACAAATAAGGGTTAATCATGAGAAACAGAGAAAGGAAATGTGCTAGGCAGGAGTAACAGCGCGTGCAAAGACTCCAGGCATGAGAGTCCTTATGGGAAACGGACAAGTCTGACACGGGACCTTTGGATGCAGGGCTAGTGTGCTCGTGTATTATCCCAAAGGTGAGGGGGCTGTCGAGGTAGGCGTGACATGCTCGCTTTGTACTTTAATCAGATCGCGTGGAAGATGGATTGCAGCCAGGGAGGGAATGGAGTCAGGGAGCTCTGCTGGAAGGCTTTGCCCTAACCCAGAGGAGAGGTTGTGACCACCAGGGTTGAGGTGGTGTTAGCGCTGATGCTGAGAAGGACCAATCTGAGCTAGAGGCAGAGCAGATGGGACTTGGGAACCCAGGGGAAACAGGGCAGGAGGAAAGAATGACTCCAATTTCTGGGCTGGGCAGCTGGGAAGTACAGAAGGGGCGAGTATGAGGTCATGGGTGGGGGAGGAGGAGGGAACTGAGGGGAGTTGGGAATAAGCTCTGTTTGAAATTTGAGTCACACGGGAGGGAATTAACATTTGTTGAGCAGCTGCCATATCCCAGATCCTGCGCTGGGTGGTTTTCGTTGATCGTCTCAGTTATTCTCTGTAACTGGCCATCTAAGAGTCGAGTGTGTGGTTTGGGAGCAAGGTCTCACTTTGAACTCACAACCACACATGGGTCATATCTCCGTCTCACAGAAAGAAACCCGGAAAGGTCAGGTTCCTTCCCCAAGGCCGCAGAGCAGAGCGGGGAAGTGGCAGAGCCAGGATTAGAACAGAGGCTCCATCTCCCAGGAGAGGGCTCGTCCCCCATCCCAGGCTGCCAGCTGAACCCCACATTGCCAGTTCCATAGTGGAGAAGGCCTGAGGCCTGTTCTTGGGAAACCACAGGTACATGTGGGGTAACTCCCGTCTCTCCTTTCCTGTCTTCCCCATAGGGCCGGCGTCTCCCCGACTGAGCCAGTCTTGCTTCCCTGCTCTCCGTGACCTCTGACTTCCCACCCCACCCCCAAGGCTGGATAAAGGCCAGCAGCGATATTCCCCGGAAGATCCCTGGCAGCACATCACACACGCAGGCCTTAAAATGACCACACAGGATTGGAATCTTTTTTTTTTTTTTTGCAGTACGCGGGCGTCTCACTGCTGTGGCCTCTCCCGTTGCGGGGCACAGGCTCCGGACGCGCAGGCTCAGCGGCCATGGCTCACGGGCCCTGCCGCTCCGCGGCATGTGGGATCTTCCCGGACCGGGGCACGAACCCGTGTCCCCTGCATCGGCAGGCGGACTCTCAACCACTGCGCCACCAGGGAAGCCTGGAATCTTACTCTGTATTTGAAATCAGGAAAAAATCAGGGAAAGTCACCGCTTTGAGCTCAGCTCCAAGGAAAAGGTGTGTTGGGAAGGAGGACATTTGTCCTGGCCAGGTGGGGAGGGAGTTGTGGGGGGAGGTGGGCAGCGCTGGGAATTGGCAATCAACTTTCCGGGCTTTTGGAGCTACGGCCAGGATATATGATTCCTTAATCTTCTCCTTAACAGCCCCTGGGGGTCAAATGCAAACCGCCCAGTGACTCTGGCCCCAGACCCCCCAGCCGGGCCAGGAGGAGCAGCCCCTCACCATGACAACCCACCTCACCCCGTAGGAAACAGGGGAACAGAAAGTGGTCTCTGAGCCTGGAACGGAAAGGGGAAGGAGAATGCATTCTGTGGAACATACTCACAGAACACCCACAGGCCTCACATAACTCAAAACCGTCGGCACAGAAGCAAGGCACCAGAGGCAGGGGCCTCGGGAATGATGAATGATGAATGGGAGAACCCTAGAGAATACTTCAGCACTTTCACGGAATGTGAGGGCCTTCAGGGTTCTATTTCTTGTCCAACTCCGTCACTGTGTAGAGGAGAAAAAGCAATTCCTAGAAAAGTGAATAGATTTATCCAAGGCCACGCAGCTGAGAACAGAGGCAGGATCAGGCCCAGAACGACAGAGTCCAGGGTCCTAGTCCCTGAGAAGGATGGATCCCTTCCTCCCACATGTCGGCTGCTCTGAACCCTGAGCTCTTGGGCCTGCTTGTGCAGGATGCCCACCCCCATCAATCCCAATGAGTCTGGAGTGGGGAAAACAACGACCCAGGGCTGACATTCACTACCATCCTCTGGTGTCTTCCTGGGGGCCAGTGAAGTGCAGGGACCAGAGGGCCAGCCCTTCTTGGAAAAAGGGAGAAGCAGGCACTGAGTGGCGATTAAGGTAATTAAAGCTCTAAGCACGTTCCATGCCACACGGAATAAAGGATGCGGGCGTGTGGGCACCTGGCTGTTCAACCCCCTCCCCAGTCACACCCCCAGCCTCTGACTCTGAAGCCTCAGTGACAAGGGTGTCCCTGCCCTTCCTGGGAGCTTGCACGCCTGAGTCCAGTCACTTAGGGGTCTGCTGTTCTCTTCCTCTCGCCCCCAGAACAGGCTGACGCCAGGTCCCCCCGCCCTTCCCCAGGCCCTTGGTCCACCTGGCACTAGGATGGTACAGGGGGCTGCACTGAGAGTGGCTCCCCGACCAGCGATCCCACCAACCCTCTCACCTTCCCAACCCCACCTGAGAGGTGGGCTATTTGCATTTTGCTGGGGGAGGAACGGAAGCAATTTGAGGACAAGTTCACCGTCCCAGGGCTTGTGAACCAGACTAAAGATTATGGGCATCAGAAATGGGAGAGAAGGATGGGTGTGTGCAGGAGGGGTCCGAGGTGACTGAGAGGCAGAGGGGGGCTTCTAGTCTACTCTCTTAGCTTATCGTTTCCTACTTGGAATTGCCTCCTAACAGGCTCCCCTGTCTCCGGCTTCCGTGCCCTCACCTCTCCCTACTCGGTCTTTGTATAATTCAAACCTGACTGTGTCTCTACCTTGAGGAAATCTTGCAGTAACTCCCCCACTCTTAGCAGGGGGAGCCTGGCTCTTGGGCAGAGCCTGAAGCCCTGCCTCTCTGCATGCTTATTTCTCCTCAATCCCCAACACGTCCCATAAGCTCAGCCTTACGCAGTGTAGGCAGGCCCCAGCACCCTGTGTTCTGTGGCATCAGGGCCACTCACGCCCTTCCCTCCCTCCTCACTTGGCTTGTTCCTGCTTGCCCTTGGAGACTCACCTTCCCAGCCAGGCCTGTCCTGCTCTGCCCTGCACACACCTCACAACTCCTGCCACCCTGCTGGGCAGACTTCTAGTCCAGCAATTGTCACTGTGTGCCAATGGTCTATTTGCTTTTTTCCCCACCTTTGAGCTGCCTGAAGGCAGGGACCGTATGTTACTCATCTGTGTACCCAGGCCTGGCTCCATAAAGGCTGAAAGATGAAACCATAAATGAACACAGAAATGAATGTGGTAGTAACACTTCCCCCTGCCTCCCACCAGAGCCAGCCTAGTGAACGGACCTAGAAGAGGCCAGAGGGTGAGAGCCGCCTTGGTGACCTCAGTGGTGGTCAAATAACCATCACCGAGTCCTGGGATCCTGACATGATGGATGGACCTGTTCGTTCTCCACACCCCACGAGGCTCACAGTGTTTTCCGGGATGGGAGGGGCTGCTGGCGCCTGCCCAACGCCACCTGGTGGGCAGAATCTCCACTGCATTCCCCACCCAGGAGCCCAGCAAGCCTCCCCCACTACCACCCTGCCCCACTCCCCTCCCTTCCCGGGGGAACACCCTCGAAGGCCCCAGCCCCGATCGGGCAGCCTAGAGGGTACAGGCGCCACCCCCAGGATGCCAGGCAGTAGGGCGTGGAGTGTCAGAGCACAGTGTCACTGGCTGGAGAGGGAAGGCTGGAAGAAGAACCTCCCCTTCTTGCCCGCCGCAAGAGTTCCTCTGCGTCAACCAGCAAGGCTTGCAATTCACCCGGGAGGTGGTCTCCTGTATCCTCTGAAGTCCAGGTAGAGACACCTGCTTAGAAACCTCAGAGCTCCTCCGACGGTCACTGCCCGAGGAGGGAAAAGTCGATTCAAGCTACTAGTTTGTCTGAAGCACTGCTCTCCTCTCCGCACCCCCACCCCCAGCCTGTATGAGAGGAAACGTCCAGTTCCCCACCCTGTGCCCACCAGTCCAGATGTGTGATGTCATACAGATTGCAAGGCGTTTTGGAGACCACAGCAAGGGGTAAAACGGTCCATTTATGAAGATTTGGGAGGCAGGTCAGAGGCTAGAAGCTCCTGGCTGTGAGGTCAGGAAGGTCTTTGTATGACCAGTTTTGTCATTTAAAATAATTCGTAGACGCCCACGCCACCTCCTTTACAGTCAGTCCCAGCCCACATGGGCTCAGACTTCTTCACCCATTGTCCATCTCAGGCCCCAGGCCAGTGTTTGCCCTCCGGACAGGGATTCTCCTCCTCCAACTTTCTCCCTCTCACCCAACAGTCAATTTAGGACTCTCAGAATTTGGAAGTATAACTCAGGGTTACATTACGACTTTCGTGGGCCCTAGGCAATTTGGTCTTTGTCGGCCCCTTGTTCCGTTAAAAAAAAATTGTAAATTATATTTCACAACTGTCAGTATAAAAACAAATGTAATCTAGGCTGGATTCATTATTGTATATTCATTGTAATTATATTTATTTTTTATTTTGATTTCAAAAGAAATTAAATTCAAATCATTTTCATGAGCTCCCCTCCACCCCCCCCCA
>NW_020172011.1:1673784-1693298 GCF_003031525.2 Neophocaena asiaeorientalis asiaeorientalis
ATAGTGGTTAAATCGGGCCCCTCGGGACTGAAGCCCGAACTGAACAGGTGCGCAAACCGGCCTTTTCACCGGGGCGCCCACGCCTGCGCCCTCTGTCGGCAGCGGCCCCAGCGGACATCGAGGAAGCCCAAGTTGCTTTTTTTTTAAGGGACCAGTGACCGTGACTCTAATGGTCTCTCTGCTCTGCTTCTCCCTGGATACCATAGGCACCCTTCAAAGTAGCCAGCACATCATGAGTCTCATCATACCAGTCCTTGAACTGTTTGGTTCCATGATCCAGAGGTTTCTCTGACTCTGGATTACGGAGCACGTGGAGTTGCAATGGGATTCTATCATAACAAAATTGCATTTCCTTGCAAATTACTATTTGAAATCTTAGGAATTCTGAGAAACAGAAGTTAAATGTTAGTGTAAGGTGGATTTCCATAGGAAGGTAAAACGAAATTTACATTACATGTGAGGAAGAGATCCACAACGCTTTGAATTATTCTTTCAATTAATAATTATCAAAGCAAAGAATATCATAAGGCCACAGATCCATGAATTCCCATTTCATTAAAGCCTCCACTTGGCAGCCTACACAGCTAGTCAGTGAATGTGAAAGTTCCCAACCAAAATCCTGCCAAATCAGTTGAATCAAAGCATTAAATCTGTGGCTGAAAAGTTATGAAACCATTTATATTTATTTATTAAATGATGTTTTGACTGCATTAAGAGAATCATTAGTTAAGCACATCCTTTGTTTCAATTTTCCAGACTTGTTCTGGATTACTTTTGTAAGCCGAACAAATAGAATAAAAATTAAATTTAAAAATAAACTGAACTATTTGGCATGTTGGATCATTAAGTGAAGAATTGTTTTGCATTTCATCAGTTTTATAAATTCACATGGTGATATATCAAGTTTCCCCGAGTAGGGAGGAAAGATTAGAACCAGCATGTCTTGTTTTACATAAATAATTATGTTACGTTATGAAATTGTGAAACTCAGAGAACTACTTAGCCTCTTAAGTTCCAGTTCCCACATTTTTTTTTTTTTTTTTTTTTTTGTGGTACGCGGGCCTCTCACTGTTGTGGCCTCTCCCGTTGCAGAGCACAGGCTCCGGACGCGCAGGCTCAGCGGCCATGGCTCACGGGCCCAGCCGCTCCGCGGCATGTGGGATCCTCCCAGACCGGGGCACGAACCCGTGTCCCCTGCATCGGCAGGCGGACTCTCAACCACTGCGCCACCAGGGAAGCCCTCCCACATTTTTTAAATGGAAGCTTGGACTAGTCTGTAGTTTTCAAACGATTTTAGCTATAAAAACATTTCTATCAAGTGAAATAATCATAGTTAATAATAACAGGTAATGTTTGTGTTTTCACTTTTCGTCCTCACAACACCGTATGACCAGTGTCCAATTTATATTGCAGTTGAAGAAACAGAGGCCAGAAGAGGTTAGCTAACATACTCAAGATCACACAGCTAACCACAGAGCTAGAATTCAAACCCAGTTCTCTCAACCTCAAGTCTCATGCGCTTTAATCATTTGAAGCCCTCTCTGTGAAGCAAAGAGGGAGGCTTTGCTGACTGAAGACCAAGTGGGGACTCCCCAGAGCCCCACTAACTCTACTTCTCATCCTAAGAGTTCGGTTTAGGAAGTGCCTGTTTTTTTCCTTTAAAAAAAAAAAATTTCAACTAAGAGTTTTGCCTTTATATCTGGTCAAATTACTAAAAAAATTGTTCATCATGATTAAAACAGATTTTTAAATTCTCATAGCTCTCTTTGGTCATCCGGTCCCACGTCGTCGCCCCTCCCCCCCAGCTCCCCCATCTGCCTTCTTCAATAGATTCAGGGATTCCCAGGAGTCTGCAGACCCACAATTAAGAAATTCAAGTAAAATTCAGGGGGAGACCATATACAGAATATATGGCATATAGTGACATCTACTGGTAAGTTGTGGTATTGCATTCAACTTCCTCTTACCGGAAATGAGGATCCCACGGCTAAATTCTACCCAGTTGCAGATGTAAATCAAAATAGGAGAAATTTCTGTCATACAGAGAAAGCAAGGGGGAGATCTTGGAATTTCCCAGCACAGTTAAAAGTCCGAGGTATGGTCCTGACTTTGCAATCAATACGCTTGGTGCCTTAGCTCCAGGACCTCACCTTGAATCACCTGGGCTTTACCATTGTGCCCCCAAAGCACTAAGGGTACCCCAAGGGGCCATGTCAGAGAGGCAGAGCCAAGAGAGTGTGGCTCCTCTCCTCCTCCTAATCTAGGCACTTCTCTTTTTATCTCTTCATATGCTAATTTAAAAAATAATGTTCTGTTTTCAAAAAGAATTCCACATCTCTTTTCAAAAGTTTCTCAAAATTCTGTTTGTACTCTAAAGACCTGGCCAACTTATGTCGGCATTTACTGTGCCTACCACATTTTAAGGTCCTGTACTAACTCTTTATGAGCTACAACATAGGAGTCCCAGCCCGCTTCTCTTAAAGAGCTTACAGGGACTTCCCTGGTGGTGCAGTGGTTAAGAATCAGCTTGCCAATGCAGGGGGCACGGGTTTGATCCCTGGTCCAGGGATCCCACATGCCGCAGAGCACTTAAGCCCGTCCACCACAATTACTGAGCCTGCGCTCTGGAGCCCACGAGCCACAACTACTGAACCTGCATGCCATAACTACTGAAGCCCGTGGGCCATGCTCTGCAACTGGAGAAGCCCGCGTACTGCAACGAAGAATAGCCCCCGCTCACGGCAACCAGAGAAAGCCTGCGGGCAGCAACGAAGACCCAGCGCAGTCAAAAATAAATAAATAATTAATTAATTCTTAAAAAATAAAGAACTTACAATACGATTGTGGAATAAAACAAGCACATAATCTGTTCCTTCCTTAACTAAGCATTTTTGTCAAACCAATTAGGATATTTTTTCCATGTGATCAGAGAGAGAATTCTTTTTATAGTCAATCTTGCTGGAAGGCGTCTTTGCTATAAAATGAGTGTTTCAGGAGTCTCTTGGGAAGAAACTGTTATGGACTTGAGATCCACTGTCATTACTATGTAACAGTGTTCCTTCTCATGGGAAGTGTATCAGATTAGAGACTTGGCCAGTAGCGTGTTTTTCTTAAGCAAAGTACATAAGGCTCTGAGGTTCCCAACCCAGACAACAGGCTATATATCTGCAAATTTGCCATTCAAAGTCCATCTTCATTTTGTAATCAAGTTGTTTGATTTTTAAACAGTTCTATTAAAGAATAGGGAGCAACGTACTACTCAATGATCCAAATAAGGTAATAATATTATGAATTATTAGTGTTGATTAAGCACTCACTCTGGCCCAGAAATTGTTCTGAGAGCATTAACTTATTTTATCCTCACAAAATCCCTAAAAACTACATTTTCTTCTTATCATCATTTTACAGAGGAGGAAACTGAGGCACAGAGTCATTAAATAACAAGGAAGTTATCATTGTCTGACACCACTGATCCAGACTTCCTGCCCTTAGGGAAGTTATAAAAGGGAGTCAGACTAGCTCCATCCTCCCCGCTAGCCCACTGGTTACTCTCAGAGGCCTTGCTGTGGACCCCCTGCTGCACCCAGCTCTGGGCTCTGGTATTATCTGGACAGATGAAGAATCCCACCTTCTGCCCAGGGCCAGCAGTGGCATGGGCAGTGCCTGAATATTGCTTAGCATTGTGTTCAATAAGGAAAAGGAAATTTAGAAAGAGAGAGTCAAGTTTTTGGACTGTCTCTATCTCTTAGCATCCTGTATAAGTCTATATTCGATAAGATTAGATTGATCAGATCTAATCCTCCTTTAGATTAGACAAAGAGGATTATCTAATCCTTTTCAAGTTGGGCCCCCTTGGATGACATTTAAGGCAAAAAGATGAGAGTTTCAAGACTCTAATGGGCATTAAAAAATCAGAATTATTTTACTTTCCCCTTTTTCCTCTATCCAAGAAAATCCAAGAAGTACTTGATTGTAATATGTATATTTTCCAGATCTTGGTTGAAGATGAGATTTTCTTTTCGAGAATCTGAGAACTCTCTGTAAGACTACCTTCCCTACTCTATCCTATCCTGGCCTTGCAAGGAAAAAGACCCCCAAACCAACTACAGCCAAGCCCTGTGGGCACCGTAGGATAACTCTCAAAGGGAAGTGTTCTCACCTTTTAATTATCTTCCCAACAGCAGGAATGATCAGCTGGAAACTCCCAATCATAACTCACTGACATCGTAGAGCAGCTGAATAGACAGGTCTGCTCTGATAGATACATTATGTGTCAAGCAAGGAACAAAGAAACCAATCATCACCATGTGTTTTCACCCTTCTTGTAATATGTATAATTTATCTTCTTTTGGAAAGGTGCATATAAATTTCAATGCAACTTGCTTAAGAATAATAAAGTCACAGTTCGCTACTCCCATTTGTTTCTCAGGAGAAAGGGGAAAACCTTAACTTCATGATGAGTATTAAGGGGACTTCAGGCCCATGATGAGATCTCCCCAAAGGGGAGGCATCTCTGATATGTTAGGTCCTTAAAACAATAAAAAAAAAAATCAAAATCTATGTGATCCCAAGACAGCCCCATCCTTCACACACTGACTAAGAAGCCTTAGGTGACATTGAACAAGGAGGCACATATCTCAGGATTTCAGGATTAGCGAGATGGATTCCCCCTAACAGCAAATGAAAACACCAGGCACAGAATTTCTGGAAACGAAGAGTATTAAGGACATTGTCTAACAACCTCCCATCCAGTGTATTTTTCTCTTCCACAATATCCTTGGCATATGGTCGGCCCTCCTTTTTGTTGTCCAGAAACTGAGGAAAAGGCTATCTAATTCAACATTAGAGACAAATGCTTATCTCCTGGGTGACTATAAATCCCAGGCAGCCTTCAGGCAGTAACCTGCTGAATAGGCTACAACATTCTCAAAGTGTGGACTGGAAAACAGAAGCTGCCTATCCATCTCTGTCCTCCACGCCGGGCTCTGAGAGACCTCATAGATGCACAGCAGGCCCACTTTTCAATCTGAGAGTCAATGCAAGTGAAATAGGTAGTGTTTCCAGTCCAAAATGACAGTCTGAGTCAATAAATTTAACACTGTCCCTTCATAATTCCCAGATGAAGTGTGACATGGGCCAGAGATGAGATGAGGAATTTGTGGAGGGTGGTACCAGATTCGAACCCCACAACCTCCTTGAGAAGAGGACAGATGCTGGAGTTCTCAAGGAGGGGCAGGTGGCCAGAGGTAGGCCCAAAGCTTGTTCGCAGCACAGAAAGCATGAGAATGGAGCAGAGGTACTGATGAGGTCTGCTCTTGGTGCGGGCCACCATGCTAGTTGGAGAGATACAGCTGCCTTTTCAGCCTCAGCGGCCACAGAAGGAACCCTTGAGTCAGAGGTGAGACTGGCTGCCCTTGGCCACCTCTCTCTCACCCTCACACACCATGAAATGTCTAAGGTGATTAAAGTCAAGAAGATGTAAACTTGTTTCCTTTGCTGAAGGGACACATAATCTCTAACAGAACATCTATCCTTTCCCATATTGGACAAGCACAGACCTTCTTCTTTAAGGATGAGAACATGGAGGGAAATTACCAGATATAGAAATAAAGCGGCCACTATGAGGAGTGCCAGGCAAATTCAATAAAATAAGGCTCATGAGGGTATACTCTAAGCAAACACTGAATGTCAAAGATAAAGAAAAAAGGCCTATAGCCATCCAGGTAGAAAGCAAAACCAACGGGCTATTTATACTGAAAAGCAGCAGATTTCTGCTTTGGAAACTTAAATGCAAAAATGTCATTCGGTAGCTGAACAGATGATTCATTTGTGTAATGGAAGAAGATACTGCAGGGAAAATAAGTGTGCTTCAGCTATACCTTTGGCACAGAGGACTCACACTCATAATATGGGGCAAAAGGGGTTTCATAAAAATACAGTATGATTCTATACATGTAAAGATCAAAAATAGTCAAACTAAACACTGTATTATTAAGGATACAAATCTCAGAAGTAAAACTATAAACAAGAAAGTGAGATTACGTTAACTCAAAATTCAGGATAATGGTTCTATTTGGGGAACGATTAGAAGGATGCCTTTGGAAACTTTGGGGTGTTGGTGAAGTTCTGTTGATATTCCTTAGGCCAGTGGTAGCTTCATGGGTGTTTGCTTTATTATTACCCTTTAAATTGTACAAATACATGTTGTACACTATTCTGTATATATAACATGTTTCAAATAAAAATTAGGAAAAAAAATGCATCTAAAATAGAAAATAAAGAAAATGTATAAATGAAAAATTAACTTTTTTAAGATTTAAAGAATGTACCAGTTAATGCAATTTAAAAAAATTAAGCATGGGCAGAAGTAGGAATTTTATATAAAGTATATTTTAAGAAAAAAGTCTGATAAAGCACCAAAAAGAGAAAGAGAGGAAGACTACAATGGATGAATCTCATTTGTGAAAAACAGATGAAAAATTCCTAATAGGTTTTTTAAAAAATAGTAAATTAGACTAAGAGGCATATTATTAAGGCTAATCTGGTACTGTTAGGTACTGTTAGACTTTATAATAAAAATATGCAAATGGTTTGACACCAGAAAATGTCTTATACTGAATTCAGAGAAAAGTCTCAGGATAACAGTAGATGCCAAAAAGTCATTCAATCAAATTCAACACATTTTACTTATATTAATAAAAAGTCAAAACATCAGAGAACTATAAAAATATACATCTTTGAAGTCAAACACTAGGGGCATTCCTACTAAAATCCAATATAATACAAAGATGTCTGCTATCATGACCATTATTCAAAATTATTAGGAAGTTTTAGGCAAGTGTAATAAGGTAAGAAAAAAGAATAAAGAAGTATACATATTGGAAAAGACAATTATAATTTTTTGCATGATGATATAATTATTTGAAAAATCAAGAAAGAAAATTAACAGAAAAATGATTAGTACTAATGAGAGAGTTCTTGTGTTGTGTTCGATTGCAAAATAAATGTACAAAACTTAATAGTAAAGATCACAACCTCAAACACCTTCAGGCAGACAATAAAAATGAATGACGCAAAAAAAAAAAAAAAAATGAATGACGCAGACTGGTGGGGACCTTCTGTGACTATAGGAGACAACAGCTTCCCAGCTCCCAATTCATTCTTATCAGGAAAGAAAGTGACCACAGAGTTGCTAGATATTCTGATTTTTCAATAGAATTTGGAAAATTATATTTTTGTATAAAGTTTTCTGATTTTTATGTATATAACTAATTCAAAAATTACATGAGCTAAACATATCCATAGGCTAGATATGACCATGGGCCTCCAGTGTGCAACTTTTGATCAGCATTTTCCTATATAACTATTCTGCAAATATAATGGAGGGAAATGTGAAATGGGACAAAAATTGATTAACTTTTCAATAGCTCACCATTTGAAATAAATAAAACGAAATTTCTACTTCTAACAGCACACCAAATAAAGCCCGGAGGATAAAGATTTAAATGTAACATAAGAAACATAACAAGCACTAGAAAAAATATAAAGCTGAATATTTACATAATCTTGGTGTGGGGAAGGCTTTCTAAAACTAACAATAAATAGAGAAATTATAAAAGAAAAGTCTGACCTTGATTACATATACTTTTTAAATATTTCAGGTCTCAAAAACTAAAAAGCTGGTGGCAGACTAGGAAAAATACTTAAAACACAAAGGATCAATATATCTTATATAGAAAGACTGGTCTTACAAATCAGTAACAAGCACCTTCAGAAAATATCAAGCACAGGATGTGGAAAAGCAAGTTGCAAAATAAGAAATGCCAACAGCCGATGAATATATGGTAACATCCCATGTCACTAGTAATCAAAGAAAGACAAATAAAACCAGTGACTCAATGCCATTTTCCCCTACTGACTTGACAAAGATTTTTTTAAATTGTTTTTGAGGTCCAGTATTGACAAAGACATTTATTGTTGGTAGAGGTATTTTTGAATACAACTTGTAGAAACATCTGGCAATATGTGTCAGAATGCTTTAACTCAGCAAGTCCATTGCTGGAGGTTTAGCCTAAGGAACTAAGAATATATACAATAATTCAGTTGCAAAAATGTCATTATTGATATAATAGCAGAACCCCAAAACAAACAAAAAACAGAACAATGCAAACACTAATTGAGAAATAGCTAAATTAGTACATTCATACTGGGAAATTCTTCGCAGTCAATTTAAAGTCTGAAGAAGTCCTGAATACATTGCTAAGAGTTTTGTTTTTGGTTTTTGGTTCTTTTTTGGGGGGGAGGGATATGTCTTTTAAGTCTCCTTTATTTATTTTTTAAAATTTTTATTGGAGTATGTTGTGTTAGTCTCTGCTGTACAGCAAAGTGAATCAATTATACATATACGTAAAGCCACTCTTTTTTAGATTTCCTTGCGAAGGGTTTTTTTAATTTATTTTTAATTACATTTAAAACATAAAATTAAGTCTATTTTTATTTTAGATTAGTGTGACTCCAAACTACACAGTGTATGTACAGAGATCAGAAAGGATATATATCTCAAGATGTCAACATTAGTACTAACAGAGGTTATCTCTGGCTTGTGACCTTATGATTATTGTCTTCCAAACTTCCTTTTCATTTTTTTATTTATTGTTTTTTATTTTATTTTTTTGGCTGTTGGGTCTTTGTTGCTGTGCATGGACTTTCTGTAGTTGCGTTGAGCAGGCTTCTCATTGAATTGGCTTGGCTTCTGTTGTTGCAGAGCACAAGCTCTAGGTGCGCGGGCTTCATTAGTTGTGGTATGTGGGCTCAGTAGTTGTGGTTCGCAGGCTCTAGTAGCTCTGGTTCGCAGGTGCACAGGCTTAGTTGCTCCACGGCATGTGGGATCTTCCCGGACCAGGGCTCAAACCCGTGTCCCCTGCACTGGCAGGCGGATTCTTAACCACTGTGCCACCAGGGAAGCCCCCAAACTTCCTTTTTTAACATTTTGTTTTTCTATAATGAGTATCTTGTTTTGATAACAAGGGGGAAAGCTTTATTTTTAATTAAAAAATAAGGAAACCTGGGGGTACCAGGTGGACTAATTATTATAGTTACATAGCTATAAGTATTAGAAGGAGCTAGATAGAGTTCACATAGTTCAGTTTGCTCTGTGTGTGTGTAAATATGTATACTGTATATAATCATCAGGCTCACCTTTCTACTTATGTTTTGGTTAGACTGCTTTTTTTAAAATAAATGTATTTATTTATTTATTTTTGGCTGCATTGGGTCTTTGTTGCTGCACGCGCTCTTTCTCTAGTGGGGGCTACTCTTCGTTGCGGTGCACGGGCTTCTCATTGCAGTGGCTTCTCTTGCTGCAGAGCATGGGCTCTAGGCATGCGGGCTTCAGTAGTTGTGGCACATGGGCTCAGTAGTTGTGGCTCGTGGGCTGTAGAGCACAGGCTCAGTAGTTGTGGCGCACGGGCTTAGCTGCTCCGTGGCATGTGGGATCTTCCCGTGCCAGGGCTTGATCCCATGTCCCCTGCATTGGCAGAAGGATTCTCAACCACTGCACCACCAGGGAAGCACCACCACTGCTTTTAAAATAAAGTCATTTGCTAAACGTTGGTAAAGAGAGCCACCCCAGAAATATGCAAAATGCCATAAGAGAGCTTAGGTAGGATTTAATGTAACACTCTGAAAAATTAGAATTTATGGCAAATAATCCACAAAGTGGATTTTCTGCATGTGGTTTATTAGAGTTGCCTATAAGAACCTGGTTTATCCCCAGTAACTTAATGGACCTTAGACAAATATTTACAGGCCCAGAGAGAGATTTACTGGCAGACTTGGCCTTCCTGCCAGGCCTAGTTAACAGTGAATCCCTGCCAATCCCTCAGACACACATAAAGAATCTAGAAATATCTTGCCAATGATTTAGGCAAGGAAAAGTGTGGAGCTGTGAAGGGTCTGACATTTACCAGATAAATCTGTAGTGTATTCACAAACAATGCAAGTGTCCAAAATAAACTAAGTGCGACATGTAGAACGTACAAATTAAAAGCCTGCACTTTAAAAACAAAATGGCATTTCTCTGACCTCACTGCCCACTCCCTGTCTCCATTGCCTGTTGCTGCCCAGCTAGACTTTGTAATGTGGCAGTGCCCAGGGCTCGGTCTTAAGTACCTCCCAAGTGACCTCACCCTGCCCCTTGTTGTAAGTAAAGCCTGTAATCTGGTGGCTCCCAGATGTACATCCAGCGGCCCCCATGCTTCCCCACTAAGACATCCGACCCCTCAAACGTGACACGAGATTGATCGATTCCAAACTCCATCTTCCTCCCTAAATCTGCTCCTTCTCTCAGTCTTCACAGCTCAGTAAAGGACATTACTGTCCTTTTAGTTGCTCAAGCCAAAAGCCTAGGATGTGATTTGGATTTCCCTTTTCTTCTCCCTGACCTCAGTTCCATCAGCAAGTCCTGTCAATTCTCTCTCCAAAATACAAAAATACATGCTGAATCCACCCCCTTCTCACCCTCTCCAGTACCTACCCCTTGATTCAAACCACCATCGCCTCTCATCCGGATTATTGCAATAACGTCCAAGCTGGTCTTTCTAGAATCCTTTCTCTATCACCAAACTGAATTTTTTAAATGTAATTTATATGTGTTTAAATCCCTCCAGTGGCTTTCTATTGTACCTAGGAAGAAAAAACCTGAACTGCCCACAAAGGCCTACAAGTTCTGTGAACGCCCTTCCTCTACTCCCCACTCCTTGCAAATTACTCTCTAGCTACAAGGGCCTTCTTTCTATTTCTGGGATTCCAAGTTCATCCTACCAGAGGGCCATTGCACTGTTTGTTTCCTTTGCCTCAAAGTTCTCCCACCCAACTCCCACCCCATTCCCATTCATTAGTTTTTAAAACAGTAGGAAATTAAGAATATGCATTGAGGGCACATAGTGGTAACGGTCAAATAGAAGACCTGGGTACTTGTCTCCCACTATTTTCAAGGTATAACACCTACCCCAAACCAATAGTGATAAGGACTACAGTCAGCAATAACTGAGCAAATACCTTGGCTCACGGTTTCCTCTTCTCTAGGACCAGTATCAACAGTTAGCTTCTCTCTTGGAAATTTAAAACCTGGACCCAGAGTTCTGCAGACTGGAGGTCACTGGAGCTGGTCACCAGCTGTGGAAGTCCCCAAACTGCCCAGTTTCTTGAGTTCCCAGATTTTCTTGTTCAGCTCTTTCTTTGGAGTTTATGAACTATCCAGTACTCTCCAAATAAGTCCCTTGGCTGACATTTGTTTCTGTAACTTACACCTGAATTTTGACTAAAATAATGAAGGACTCCATCTTAATTGCCTACTCTGCTTCCTAGAACTCAGCCTCACAGAATTCTTCTTTTACAGGTGACTATTGGCTAACCCAGGACATCCTTGGAACCCAAAATCAGCACTGATGTTGGCATACTTGGACAAGTTAATATTCATCCTGTCCCCTCTGATACATACGTGCATACACACACACACACACACACACACACACACACACACACACACGATCCTGAATTCTCTCCAGGTCCCCTCATCATTCTTTCTCCGGCATCCTTGAGCATGGACTCTGCTCTGCCTTGATGTTTGCTCACAGCTCATCTCTCCACTGCGTGCTTGTACCTGTACATGAAGGGGCCTCATGCAAACACAGCAATAAATGTGAACTCTAAGAAGGAAACAGCTCTCTCCTAAGAGGAATTCACTTCCCTTGCCTTTTCTGGTTAATCTTCTTTCTATTTCCTTTTCCCCAGCAGTTATATTTTCATCACCAGGGGAGTGGGCTTCACTTTTTGGAGGTCAAGGACCCCTTTGATGAAGTCTACAGACATTTCCCACAAATAAATGCGCATCACCCCCCTGCGCGCACACACACGGTTTTGCGTTACAACAAAAGTTATTAGATTCCTGATTGAGAACTTCACTAGGAATGGTACTTCTGTGACATTCCACAACCCCATACACACACACACCACTAATTCCTACCCTTCTCTAACAATGACTCATCCATGCCTCTGCTGCCGGAGATACTGATAAATTGAACGTGGTTCCTCCCTTCTAGAGTTTATTCTGCTGTAGGAAAAAAAAGCATGCAAAGCATCCTTAACAATTATAGGCAGTTAAACTCATGAGTCATCAGAAGCTTCCCCCTTTAGAACACTTCCCCGTGACAAACATTTTAAAATTTCCTAGATTACAGTTTATCTCACACAAGTTACATTTTAAATGCTTTCTTTCAACGAGGAGGCACTCTTGGACCCTGGCTGAGAGTAGGAAACAGCCACGTCTTATCAGCAGCACACTTATCAAGAAGTTCTTAGATGGGTTATTTCCTGGGAAGATTACCACAGTAATTACTCTCATCCATTTTTTTTGTTGCTGTCAATTTCAGAAGGTGACATTTTTGACCTTGTTCCCAGATTCGAGGGATGTTGTCAGTTTGAAACCTGCAGCTTCTTATATAGTGACTCTACCTTCTAATCAGAAGAGAGGTCTGAAAACGTTGGAGTTTTCTGGGTTGCCTTCTCCAAGCTAAATTAGAGTCTGCTGAGGAGACGAAAAGTTGGAAAAGAGAAGAAAGATGGAATGAAGAAAGACTGGGTGAATGCAGTAGAGAAAGAACCATAAGATCGGAGGCAGGTCAGGGACTGGGCAGAAGAGTCTTGTTTTCTCATTAGAGCCAGTAGCTCACGATTGGCTTCAAGCCCCTAAGACATCTCTTCAGCCCGGTTAGCCTCCTAGCAGATGCATTTACTTCGTTTGATTTCTTGCTTTTCAGTAGAGTCAACGTGGTCTAGAGTGGGGTTTCTCAACCTCGGCTCTGTTGACATTTGGGGCCAGAAAAGTCTTTGCTGTCAACACTGTCCTGTGCATTGTAAGATGTTTAGCAGCATCACTGGCCTGTACCCAGTACAGTACCCAGTACATGCCCAGCACCCAGTAGATGCCAGTAACATCTCCCAGTTGTGGCCACCAAAAATGTCCCCAGAGTGGAGGGCAAAGCTGCCCCTGGCTGAGAATCACTCAACAGAGGACAGTTGCAAAGTCAGATTTAGGTTCCAACTCTAGCTCCATCCCTTACAAGCCTATGACCTTAAAAAAAAAAAAAAAAACTATTTACTTGAGTCTGTTTTCTTGTCCACAAATAATACTTATATAAAAAAGTTGTTTTGAGGGTTTCCCTGGTGGCACAGTGGTTGGGAGTCCACCTGCCGATGCAGGGGACACGGGTTCGTGCCTCGGTCCGGGAAGATCCCACATGCCGCGGAGCGGCTAGGCCCGTGGGCCATGGCCGCTGAGCCTGCGTGTCTGGAGCCTGTGCTCCACGATGGGAGAGGCCACAATGGTGAGATGCCGCGTACTGGAAAAAAAAAAAAAAGTTGTTTTGAGAATGGAATGAAATGTGTGAAAACCACACATTAAGTTCCCAACAGGTATTCAATAAGCATTTGTTCCCTCCCCATTCCAGTTTCATTTATTTAACAAATATTTATTGAGAATTTATGCTGTATACTAAGGATACAAGCACAAAACAATTCTTGTCCTCCACAAGGTAACCAACTCTGAGAGAAGACAGATACGCAAACAACTATACTAGACCAAGTGCATTAATAAAGTTTACCAATCTTACAACTCTGGCCCTATTTTTCTTTCTTTTCTTAATAGTTAATGTCTCTCCATAAGCTCACCTTGCATGCCTCCTGGTAGAGGAAGAGGCCTGTGAGTTGGGTCTTAAAAAATGAATGGTAGTTCATCTGAAGAACAGGAGAAGCACACACGGCAGAGAGACAGCATGGGCAAAGGCTCAATAGAGCAGTGATTTCAGGAAACTATGTATGATCCAACGGGCTAGAGTGAGGCTGAGTAGGAGAAATTGGCACAAGATGGAGGATGCTACAGAATTTAGACTTTTTCTCGCAGGTCACGCATGGAGTCCTCTGGGCTGCTTTTATCAGGATGCTGACAAGATCAGTCCGCTTTGGAAAGCATACTCTGGCACCAGTGGGGAGGATAAATGAGAGGCGCAGTAAAGGATGGGAGAGATGGGAAGCACGAGGACCAGTCAGGAGCCAGATGAGAGATGATGAGGGCCTGAACTGTAGAATGGCGAGATGCCTGCAGGCTCCAGGTACATTACAAGGTAGAGCTGACAGGAATCAGTGACTCATTAGATGGGAAGGCAGGTAGCAAGGGAGGAAGAAGTAATAGGAGGTGATTGTAAGATCCTAGCTTAGAAAATCAGGTGGATACCGAGGGCATTGAGAAATGACAGGCACCCAGAAACTGCTCCCTTTCTTTTTCGCAGCTGCCACCATTGACACTGGGCAAAGAAGCTCACTTTCCCCAGTTCCCACTTGACAGATTCATGTACAACTCAATTCAACAAACCTAGGAAAGTATGTGGCACACCTAACAGCTTGATGACATGGGTTACTCCCGTTCATCTTTGCTTGGTTCTGGGAAAGCCCGAGGAAAATAATATCAATGACTAAGAAATAATCACTATCCCTAGGGAACTCACAGTCTAGATAGCTCGGACACACAAATGGGAAATTACTGTGCAATGTTATCCACTCTATATAATAGAGGTACTAAATTAGAGAATGCTTCATTAAGGTAATCATTAAACTGAACAGGAGGGACTTCCCTGGTGGTCCAGTGGTCAAGACTCCACACTCCCCATGCAGGGGGCCCAGGTTCGATCCCTGGTCGGGGAAATAGATCCTGCATGATGCAACGAAGATCCTGCGTGCGGCAATGAAGATCCCGCAAGCCGCAACTGAGAAGAAGAGCAGACAAATAAATAAATATCTAACAAATATATATAGCTGAATTAGGAGCTGGTAAGTGAGACAAGGGGATGAGAAGGACGTTTTAACCAAAGAAACGGCAGATGCAAAGGCATGAAGAGGTGATGTGATTTGGTATAACTGTAGGGTGGGGTGAGGTAGATTAAGCTGGAGATATAGACCAGAGCCCCAACATGAAAGGTCTTGGGAGCTAAGCTAAAGATGATCAAAAGTATAATCAATCACCTAGTGATTTAAGCAAGGGAGTTTCAAAGAAAGCCCTCAATATTTACTCAGTATACGGGAAAACAGGTAAGGTAACAAACATCTCAGTACGTAGCGTTAAAAGATAAACCAAAGCACATTAAAACTTTTAAGATTATTTGAGCAAAAATTGATTCGAATTGGGCAGCATCAAACTGGAAGTGGTTAGGAGGGCTCCACCGACAGGAGCTAGGGAAGAGACTTTTATAGGGAAGAGGCAGAAGCAAAGCAAAAATTATTTGATTGGCTATAGCCGTTGCATTATTTAGAAAACCTACTTGGTTGTTCATGACTTGTTGTCCCTAGGTTTCGGTTTCTTAACCTTTGAGAGGTTAAGGCTTTTTTAACCTTTACAAGCTTAGGTTTTGGCTTGCTTATGCAGGCTGCTAAGGTATTGGAACCATCTCGGTCTAATGGCCTCCTTGTTTAATTAATTTAACACTAGTATGCACCATGTTGTCTGCTAGCTTTGTCAAATGGATGGATTAGTGAAATGCTCCCAATTACTTTATGTATTTGCTCTAGCCATTGTCACACTGAATTATAATCACTTTTCCATCTGTGTCCTCTATTAGACACTGTGAATTCCTTGAAGCAAGGACTGTTGTCATAAACATCCTCATACCCACAGCCTAGCTGAGTGTCTGGAACAAAGTAAACCCTTAGGAAATGTTTACTAAATGAACGAATGAATGATCTGTTGGAAAACTTTTCCCCAAACTTCCTACCTTCTAGGGTCAGTCTCTAAATGACAAGGGTAGTACAGAGAATGGAGTAGTAAATTTTGCTCCAGAAGATATGGGTTCTGGTCCCGTCTCACGTACTAACTCTGACCTTGGGCAGAGTGCATATATTCTAAGGCTTAGGCTTCTCATCTGTAAAAATGGATTTAAGACAATCCTCAACATCTCAAAGTAACATGTGAATGTACCTTGTAACACTGCTCAACTTAGTTGTTTGTATATATTTCATCTTCCTTACAAATAACATGTGCTCAAACGTCAGGAAAAACAGGTTGAGCTCAAAGTTATTCTATTACAGGCCAATAAAAATACTAATGTTGATTGTATTTCTCAACTAGCATTCATGTTCTACTGGATACGGTAAATTAGATTCTGGGTGATCCTTGCTCACTCCAACCAATTATACTCCCCTTCCTGCTGTTCTTTAAACATGCCAAGCTCTTTCCTATCTCACCTTTGCACTGCCCTCTACTAAGGTATGCTCTTCCCCAGAGAGCTGCATGAATGTCATGTCTTCGTTCTTTCAGGTCTCTGCTCAAATGCCACCTCAAGATGCCGTCCCCAATGGCTTTATCTACAACGGCACCTACACCTCTCCTCACTGCCATCACTACTTCCTTAGCTTACCTTATTTTTCTTTATGGCAATCGTCACAATCATGTGTTTGCTTCTTCTTTGCCTCCCGTGGAAATGTCAGCTCCATGAAGACAGAGTCTTTGCACTCAGAGCTGCATCCGCATTGCCCAGAACAATGTCTGCCACATAGAAGATACTCGGGGCCTTTTGTTAAATGATTGACATTTGGTAAACAAATGAAGCCTTTCACTGTGATCGCCTGCATCATATGGAATTAAGGAGGACTTGCAAAATATAGAATTAGAATCAGAAGACCTACTCTTTTCTAAGAGTAGGCCTACAAGCTGTGTGGCCTTAGAAAGTCACTTGCTCTGAGCCTCGATTTTCTTATCTGTAAAACAAGAACAGTAATACCTTCTACGGCCCCATTTTACAAATCACAGGATTGTGGTGGAACTTAATGAGGTCTCATATGGAATTTTATTATATTAATGCTTCTGTCCTTACTGTCAACTCTTCAAGAGCGTGGACCTTTTCTTACTCATCTATTATAGGACTTGGCATAGGCCTGGATTTATAAATAATCACCAAAAGAATAGAGAGCAAAGAAGGTTAAAAATTCCCTTTGTGAAATCACTGAGCTTCAAACATTCATGATCCAAATTATCTTTAAATAGTCACTATAAGTGTCATTTCATTTTATATAGCAGACGTAACAATTAGCAAAGTGTCTGAGCAGCTAGAAATATTCCCATTTAGCCTGGTTTTTTTTAGGATAATGAATATGAATGCTGTTTTGACTAAATGAATGGTTCCCCTGGATCAGCGCTGAATAAATGCTTGTGCTATTCTGATGACTCTGATCTAGGCAGAGGACATGTGCTTCCATCAACAGAGAACCAACCCTTGAATGACCCCTCAACACAATGGAAAAAAGAAGTGCTGTGTAACTTAGGGGCAAGAGCCAAACCTCCACTGCATAGAGCCAGCCAATGTATGACAGGAATGCACAAACACAAAATTGTCAAGCCAGAACTAGACATTTAAAAAACCTGTGCATACATTTTCACGTATAACTACTATCTTCTCAGAGAACCAGACCAAAGTTTAGAATAAAGTTTATATTAACAGAAGGAATAAAGTTTATATTAACAGGTAGTTAAAACAAGTATTTAGAAGGAATAAAGTTTAGAAGGAATGAAGTTTATATTGACAGGTAGTTAAGACAATTATTTAGCACAAATGCAGGTTCTTTTCCTAAATCCTAGTAAATTGGGAGGAAAAGGCTTAAGCCTGAATTCCAAAATGAGCTCCTTCCTTAAAGGCTTGTAAACAGATATTAAAGCTGGGGAGGTGATAGGGAACGGCTTGTCCTGGGCCAGCATGAGCACTTTGGGTTTATTAACTCATTTAATTCTTACAAACAGTTCTATGAGTATTACATTATCATCCTCATTTCACAGATGGGATACTATTTCATCTAGATAAAAGAATTTTGTTCAAGGTTACACGCTGGGATTTGAACCTCAACTATATGAATCTGTGTTCTCTTATGCTAAACTATCAGTATAGGACATGAGTTTTAACTGTATGAATGCACACTGCAGAAGGTACATTGTAGAGCAAGAGAAATTTAACAATAATCATTTGGAAATCATGGTCACATAATTTCCATGGCTTGATTTACAAATAGATGGGCTAACATGTGCTTCAGCAAATCGGCTTCTTAGACCAGGCTATGGAGGGAAAGGGCATTGCAAAGTCAGCAGTAACAAAAAAGTTATACAATTTGGTGAGAGGGTTTGGATGTGGGAGGGGGTTATTAAAGGTCTGGAAATATTAAAGAGAAACGTTCGGGGATGACAGAAGCTTGCACAACTGCAAGGGACTGCCCCTCAAGCAAATACCTAAAAGATTAAGGACAAATTGATTGGCAAGACATTTGTTAGAGTGGTGATGAGTTTCATTTATTTCGCCACAATCTTTAATCATTGCAACTGGGCACTTTAGAAAAATCCAAAACCTAATATAGTGGAAAGAGTATGACATTTAGTAAGGCAAAATTTGCTTCAAATTCTAGCCCTGTCGCTTATTTGTGCCTTTGAGCCTCTTTGTTCACCTTTGAAATGGAAATACAAATATCAACTCTAAAGTGTTGCTGTGAAAACAAAATGAAACCATATGTGGTGGAATAGGTACCCCAACTCATGTAGTCATGAAAAGCCAGAACTTATAATCAAGATTTAAAATCAGTTAATCACCTGTTGTTGGAGGAGAGGGGTAGGCGTTAAGAATCTAAACGTGGGACTTCCCTGGTGGTGCAGTGGTTAAGAATCCGCCTGCCAAATCAGGGGACATGGGTTTGAGCCCTGGTCTGGGAAGATCCCACAGGCCACGGAGCAACTAAGCCCGTGTGCCACAACTACTGAGCCTGTGCTCTAGAGCCCGTGAGCCACAACTACTGAGCCCACGTGCCACAACTACTAAAGCCCGTGCACCCAGAGCCCATGCTCCGCAACAGAGAAGCCACAGCAATGAGAAGCCCACGCACCGCAATGAACACCGAAAACAGCCAAAAATAAATTAATTAATTAATTTTTTTAAAAAAAGAATCTAAACATGGGGAGTTCCCTGGTGGCCTAGTGGTTAGGATTCCGGGCTTTCACTGTCATGGCCAGGGTTCAATCCTTGGCCAGGGAACTGAGATCCCGCAAGCCGTGCAGTGCAGACAAAAAAAAAAAAAAAAGAATCTAAACATATATAACCTTTTATTAGGAAAACTTATTAGGGATGATTACCACCCTGTATTTTCTTAGGAGGGAGACAGAAAGATGTGCACAAAAAAATTGTTTGTTCAACTTTGATGGAAGGTAAATCCCTTTAGTTCTCACTTTGTTTTAAAGATCAGGGAGGGCTCCCCTGGTGGCGCAGTGGTTGAGAGTCCGC
The DNA here is from genome assembly GCF_003031525.2 of Neophocaena asiaeorientalis asiaeorientalis. Classification (NCBI taxonomy): domain Eukaryota; kingdom Metazoa; phylum Chordata; class Mammalia; order Artiodactyla; family Phocoenidae; genus Neophocaena; species Neophocaena asiaeorientalis. The sequence continues at coordinate 1,693,143 of NW_020172011.1, forward strand.
CTGCCGATGCAGGGGACATGAGTTCGTGTCTCAGTCCGGGAAGATCCCATATGCCGCGGAGCGGCTGGGCCCGTGCGCCACAACTACTGAGCCTGCGCGTCCGGAGCCCGTGCTCCGCAATGGGAGAGGCCACAGCATTATACCGCAAAAAAAAAA
>NW_020172011.1:1693849-1859461 GCF_003031525.2 Neophocaena asiaeorientalis asiaeorientalis
AGATCAGGGAAAGTTCCAAACTTCTTAATCATAGATTATTTATAATCTCTTTCTTTCATGGAATCTTTGAGATCCAAGAATGTCTATTCTTTAAAGTTAAACACAAAATAATTGGAGAGATTTGAAAATGGACAGGATGTTAAAATTGTATAACAATATACTAGTTTTGTAAGAAAAGACTTTTTAGGAGATGCACGCTGATGTATTTAGTGCTGAAGTTCAATGTTGTTTGCAACTTTGCATGGTTCAGAAAAAAATTATATAGAAATAAAAATTATACAAAGCAAACATGGCAAAATGTTAATTGTTGAACTTAGATAGTAGGCATATGGGTAATGTTTAAAATTGTTCATAGTAGAGCATTGGGGGGAAAAGAAACAAACAAGAGGTTGCGTTTAGGGACTGTCCCATGTGAAATTTTCCATTTTTTCCGTTTCCACTCATTGCATAGATGGTTGAGGTAAGGGTGGTTAGAATAGAAAACAGCTGGAGAAATAACAATATATTCAGCCACAAGTCAACTAACTAAAAGACAAGTCCTACAAAACTTTTGAAACAATGTTATGTCACTTACAGAGTCATTCAGCTATATAAGTCAGTAACTGAAACAACATGGTTTTAACAAAGAGATTAGCTTTTCCAATTGACCTAATCTAGGGACTTTATCTAGGGATATGTAGGGACTACATTTTGAAGACATTAAGGCAACTACAGAAGAAAATAAGTAATGCAGTCCCTCTGTTTAGAACACAGAGCATCTTGAGAACCATGCTTCATATGCTAATAATTAATGCTTATCTGTAAATGGGTACATCGATCTTAAGAGGTGGCATAAGAACAAAAAGAATCATATAGGAAATAAACCAAAGTGCTATGCAATTTTAAAGTGTTATTACAGGATGAATAAAGAAATCAAAGGACTGCAAGTAAAAAGAAGACAAAAAGAGATTTTACAAAACTGGAACACAAAAATAAATGAAAAAAATTAAAAAACCCAAGAGACCAAATGAAATCATTTCTTGAGTTAATTTACTAAATGTCTCACAGCATATAAGCTATAAAACACTACTCTCTGCATCGTTTTTTTTTTTTTTTTTTTTTTTGTAGTACGCGGGCCTCTCACTGTTGCGGTCTCTCCCGCTGCGCGGCACAGGCTCCAGACGCGCAGGCTCAGCGGCCATGGCTCACGGGCCCAGCTGCTCCACAGCATGTAGGATCTTTCCGGACCGGGGCACGAACCCGCATCCCCTACATTGGCAGGCGGACTCTCAACCACTGCGCCATCAGGGAAGCCCTCTCTGCATCTTTTAAGAAACACCTGCAGTTCTTTGGTAGAGAATTTCTTGTAAGGCAGGATCTGCAGTTCCCTCCAAATATCCCAACAGAACTCCACCGACTTCTAAGAATGTTAAGGGAGTGATCTAAAACATGCAAAATGTTTAACGTCTTATGATGCATTTACAATGTGAACATCTGTGTGATAGAATATTATTCAGCAATTTCAATGTAAGTAGGAAGAGTAAAGCACAACAAAGAATGTTAAAGTAAAAAAATAATAATAATAAGGAAATGAATAAGTAAGTACACTTGTGACTATTAAAAGACTAGTCAGGGGGGCTTCCCTGGTGGCGCAGTGGTTGAGAGTCCGCCTGCCGATGCAGGAGACACGGGTTCGTGCCCCGGTCTGGGAGGATCCCACATGCCGCGGAGTGCCTGCGCCTGTGAGCCATGGCCGCTGAGGCTGCGTGTCCGGAGGCTGTGCTCCGCAACAGCAGAGGCCACAACAGTGAGAGGCCCGCGTACTGCAAAAAAAAAAACAAAAAAATTAGTCAGGGATACCAAAAAGACAATTATAATGAGATGTTGGAATTCTATTTCTGTTTCCATTTTCCCACTAGTTCTACCAGAAAAAAACTTTTTTAATTATTATTATAAAGGAATGAAGGGAAAAGAACGGTAAGAATGCCTTGGCTGGAAGGCCACTAATGAACAATCACATACAAAGAGCCCTTAAGATAATACCTAATGTGGGATATGAAAAAAGATGTTATAAGCAAGGTCACCATCCTCAACAATTAATTGTCTCTGCTATTTTCACCCTAACAGCAATCCATGCAAAGCCACCCATTCATCCCTTCTTTCCAATGGTGGGTCCTAAAAGGTATCCATCTAAGAAGTGCTGCCAGTAATAGCATTCTTAATTGTGACCTGCCTACAGACATCTTATTCTCGGAGGCTTTTTAGGCCTGAACTGACATGAAATATACTACTTCTCTGGAGGTTTTTGTTATTCTGTTTAACTGTGAAAGAACAATGTTGTTAAATTACTCATCTTTTAATATCAAAATAATAAACTCAAACTCACTCATTGCTAATGCATTTTAGAGTGTTAGAGAGTCGCCACTTAGATAGGCTTTTTTTTTTTAATTTTTTTTTAGCTTGTTTGTTTGAAACTCACAAAGCATTTTTTCCTAGAAATATTATAGTAATAAGGTAAATGGATCTGGCCACCAAAGCCTCATTTCCACAATCTCTCCCTCAATTTCCTGGTCTAAAAGACTAATGGCTATTAGAATGCTTCTTATGCTTTCCAGGAGCCTCCCATGCAGGCCTCCATTCCTATCATGGAATTTTCACAAGTAAGGTATTTGTAAGCTGGGAAATGCCTTATTAACAATGTAACATTTTACCACCTAAAACCTACTAATCATTTTTACAACACTGATAACATTTGATTAACTTAAACTCTAAATGAAAAATGTTTTTTAGCAACCAGCAAATTAAAAACAAAGGGGTAAAAGCGAGTTCTAAAATGTCCTTACAGTGTGTGACCTCAAACATATAAAGCAAGATGCTATTTTAAAATATGTTGAAAAGTTTAAAGATGGATGAATTTAAATTTAATCCTTTTTGTAAAAAACCAAACAGCAGTCTATTACCACTGGGACTAAGCACTGAAAAACTAAGTTATAAAACAAGTACATGAAACATGACTACAATTTAAATTCTTCGGATTCTTTATCTTCTAAGCCCCCACTTTTAATACAGAATTAACTTTCCCAACCTAAGCACAGCATCATTATTTAACACTTCATATCTAAAAGCTGTACTTTAGGAACATTTTATGAGTTTTCAGTTATCAAGAAAGCTTCAGAACGAAAAAGTGGGAGTTAAAAGATAAGACAGCTTCAGATAGTACCTCAGTATAAATACTGGAACAAATACTGGCTTAGAATTTTATGTTTTTTGACTTTATGTTTCCTCTATTTTCTACAAAAAACCTTTTAGCATCTGATAATTTCATCAGCCCTTGTTTTTTTAATTGCTTTTTAATTTAGCCTAATAATTTTTTTTGGCTGCATTGGGTCTTTGTTGTTGGGCGCAGGCTTTCTCTAGTTGCGGTGAGCGGGGGCTACTCTTCGTTGTGGTGCACGGGCTTCTCATTGCGGTGGCTCCTCTTGTTGCAGAGCACGGGCTTTAGGCGCATGGGCTTCGATAGTTGTGGTTCACGGGCTCTAGAGCACAGGCTCAGTAGTTGTGGCACACGGACTTAGTTGCTCCGCGGCATGTGGGATCTTCCCAGACCAGGGCTCGAACCTGTGTCGCCTGCATTGGCAGGCGGGTTCTTAACCACTGCGCCACCAGGGAAGCCCCAGCTCTTCTGTATTCAAACTAGTAACCTTTACTTCCCATCATGTCCCAGATAAATGAGTCCTGAGATTTCCTAAAGGGTGGACCTCAGTTACTGAGTCCCCTTTATAAGGCAAATATTCATTTAAATTTGTTGGAATAGGGTTTTATGCTCTAAACTGAAGTTTCACTAGAGTGCTCAGGATGTTCAAAAAAATTCTTTCCAAAGCTCTCTTTGGTCCATTCATAACAATCAGAATGCAAGTTGCAGAAGAACTGGAGCATCTATCAGTCATATTTGGTTCTGTCTGTCAGGGGTTCCTCCTCGTAATGGGAAATGATTTGAATGAGGATGGAACAGTTGATAAGGAGGAAGAACAAACCAGCTAACCAGATAAACAGAAAGGTGTTCTTTCCTTGAAACTCAAGAACATAAGCAGGAGCCAGCCATAAGGCCTGCCCTATGAACCATAACATCAGGAGAACCACAGCTCTTCTCCAAGGCATTCTCACTAGTGGCATCACAAGAGGCAGGAGGCAGAGGTACCAAAGAAAGTACTGGGAGGTGCAGACTTTGTTAAATGTCACAAAAATAGACGTATGAAGAAAACAACAAAAGGCAAGGTCTCTGTAATAAGCGAAAGACACTGCTGAAAGCAAGATGAATTGCGGCAGGAATGCAGCAATTCCCAGGGAAAAACTCCACTTGCTCTCTGCGGTCAAATACAGCATGTAGAAGTATGGAGAGAAGTTGTGACGGATATCCCGCCTGGTCAGGTGATAAAGGTAGGTGTGCTCCAAAAACTCCCAACCATATTTATAGTAAAAACCGAAGCTCAGGGCAAAAAACGTGAGTCCAGCAATGGCTACGAAGTGTAGCACGGCCCGATTACACAGTCTCTTCAGGAATTCATACAGACGAGCCTGGGAAGAATACCGGGATTGACGGAGGCCTTCGTCACTGTCGCGTTCCGGAAGCAAGTGGAGTGCTATGGGAAGGATATAGGTCACCGGATACATCTTCAAATGCACTGCGAAACCATAGAACACAGCGGCACACGCGACGAGCCTTTTTTCTATTAGGTACAGGGTCATAAGCACCAGGGAGGAGACGATTGAGTCCGCATTGCCTCGGCTGGACACCGCCATAGGTAGGGGGTTAAGAAGCCAAAAGACACAGTAACCGCAAGCCTGGCGGCGACCCAGCCCCTTAAGAAGCAGTAGCCGGTATACGAGGTAGGCGGTGAGGAGGTCGAAGCTGACGAAGAGAAACTTTCCAAAGAGTTCATTGAGATAGATATTGGGAGTGAGGAACCACCCCAGCAGCGGAGTGTAACGGTACGTCGCCCTCAGGTAAGGGGAGCGCCCTTCCGTGACGAAACGCGCGGCGTCGGTGAAGACCTGGTAGTCGATGTCTGTATACCTCACGAGCAGGGTCCGGTCCTGGAAGAGCCCATAGAAAACCAGGGCCACTCGGGCAAGAAAGGCCACACCAAATACCCCGGCGGGGGACACCCACAGGTTCAGGAACCACTCTCCCGAGGGCGTGGTCGGGCTCATGATCTGACTGCACCACAGCAGCTCAGTCCCCAGCTCTAAACTGCCTTGGGAGGTCTAACCTTAGCTGCGGTTCCTTGCTTCAGCTCGCCGGCACTACTCCTACCAGCTAGACTGGCAACCGAAACAACTGCGGGACGACAACTTCCGGCAGGAAGGCCCGCCCCCGTCCTGTTTCCGGTCGCACGCTAGGCACTGGGTTCTTAGTGGCCCCAGCGGGAGAATTACCTTCCTTCTGGACAGGCTATCTCGCGTCCTCTCCACCTCCGGCGGGGGCGGGGTTTCCGGTCCGGCTACTTCAGTTTGCCCGGAAGGCCGGCGCTGGCAGGTATTTTTACAGAGCCGGGCGCGTGTTATTTGTGGGTGACCCTCTACTTCCCCCGCCTCAACTCCAGTTGATGGAGACTGACCCCTGAACCGGAACGAGCTTCGAGCTTCATCCCTCAGGCCTGGGCTGGTGACCCGAGAGTGAAAAAAAATAGGAGTGAAGGAAAAATAAACCTGTGATGGTTTCTCATGCTTTACCTCGTCAGCTCGTGGGTAATACCGGGGGGGGTTTGTGGGCTCCGGGGGCGGGGCGAGCTAGGATGAATTGAAGGGGGCCCAGAGTGTGTGCGATATTTGGGACATACTTGTATTTTGAAATTATTCGTTGTTTATCTAAATTTGAATTTAACTGGGCATCCTGTATTTTATCCCGCAAACCTTGATGGAGGGATGGGAAGGGAGAACAGGAAGCTTCGTAGGGTTACTAAACTATATCACGCCCTCATGCCTCAGTGTCATTGTACTTGCAATTCTTTCTGTCAACGTTACCTTTCCCTCCGCAGTCACTACGTAACCCTTCAGGCCTCGGCTCAAGTGTTAACTCCTAAAAGTATATCCTGGCTCTCAGCACACTTTTTCATCATGCACTGCGATATAGATGCCTTTCCGCTAACTGAGGGTAAACGAACAGAGGCCGAAGGGCTCTAAGCTCTAGAAAATCACTCACACAGAAGCCCCTGCCTTTCTATGTAAATATAGAGTCCTGTCCATTGACTGCCCTCCCATTGCTCCAAAATTCCCTTTTGGAATGACCATCCCTATATTTGTCAGTGATAACTTTTTGGTTTCATTTTCCTAGTTTTCTGTCAGGGCATTTTGAGTTTTTTGAGAACAGAGATTATCTTGTTTTCTGTACCTCAGTATATAACACATTACCAGACACAGGAGGCATTCTGTACAAGTTGAATTGATTTTTGAGGTTCCTCTTACCAGGATACCTCTGGAGTGGCATCTTTGGGGTGCTCCCAACTCCCAGTCCTTTCCTCTTTCAAATATCCTTTATCTATTTCAAGTTCTTCCCCCTTCACCCATCCCACTCCAACCTTACTCCCATGAATTTCTCACCAAGGACTCTAACCCATTAGCTCTTTCCCTTCTGTGGTCACTTATTGAACTTACAGTCTGCAATTCAGAATTTCATAATTTATTTTAGATTGTATTCATAACCCTTTCAATGAGATTGTAGGGTTTTAGAGGTTAGGGGTTATATCTTATCCTTAATTTTTAAAAATTACTCATAATTTATTGCAGTCTTAGGCACATGGTACGTGTTCAGTAACTACTGACTGACTTGATTTTACAGATTGATCCTGCTTCCTAGGGGACGTCTTTTAAACTAGCATCTACTAGAGTAGATGGCTCCATCCAGTCTGAACATGCAGCTCCCAGGACTACCCTCCATTCATCCATCATACAATTTACATTCATCCTTTGTATGAACCAAGTTAATCTCACACATTCCATATTCATATTCTGATATCTCTTTGTCTTTATCTGTACCTTGGTATAAGTATATGCCTTATGTTGATAATTACTTTTAGCCATTTTTTTTGCAGTACAGTAGCCATATATACAGTGGCAGCACATCATCATTCAAATAATGATGATGATGATTTCTTTTTTTTTAAATGCTATTCTCACATTTAGAAATCAAATCTTAAAGATTTATGAAAGCTATAGTTTTTTTTTTTTAATTTACTTATTTTATTTATTTATTTATGGCTGTGTTGCGTCTTTGTTGCGCACAGGCTTTCTCTAGTTGTGGCGAGCGGGGGCTACTCTTCATTGTGGTGCGCGGGCTTCTCACTGCGGTGGCTTCTCTTGTTGCAAAGCAGGGGCTCTAGGCACGAGGGCTTCAGTAGTTGTGACTCGCGGGCTCTAGAGCGCAGGCTCAGTAGTTGTGGCGCACGGGCTTAGTTGCTCCATGGCATGTGGGATCTTCCTGGACCAGGGCTCGAACCCAGGTCCCCTGCGTTAGCAGGCGGATTCGTAACCACTGCGCCACCAGGGAAGTCCATGATGATGATTTCTAATAGACAGCTTTGTTGAGAACTTATTTGCAGTGTGTCAGTCACTGTGCTAAATACTTAACCATGTAAGGTAGATATTCCCACCTTCACAAATGAAATCAAGGCTTATGGAGATTAAGTAATTTTCCGAAGTCATATAGTCAACTAGTGGCAGAGCTGGAACTCAAAAGCAGGTCTCTCTGGCCCAGAGTATTCTTAACTACTATGTGGCTAACCTGCAAATAAAATGTTGTTGATGAATTCTAATTTCCCTCTCTGCCTCCTCTCATTGATCTCTTGTTTGAATCTTTCTGATATTTTCTGTCACTGTGATTCTATATATTTATTCTTTTTTTCTGCCAGTGATAGATAAGTGAGGGTTAGTCCCAGAAGGTAGAGAATATGGGAGGTAGATGTCAAGAGGATTAATTAAGTGAGGGTTCCTCTGGTTGGGTTGGTTTAGGTAGTATGACAGAAAGGCCTCAGCTAATTTGTCCCTATAGAGCCTACCTAGTAAATTGGTGAGAGGCACCAAATTTGGGCAAATAAGGAAACAGTAAGCAACTCATCAAAAGAAACGAAGCTTGGATCAAAATGAGATGTAGATAGTGTTTGTGGGACTGAAGAGGGGACGGGAGTCCAGTAAAATTAACTGGACGTGGTGTGCCAACTACTGTTACTATTTCTAGGCGAGACAGAAGTATCACGGGGTCTGAGAACGCCATATTGAGCTTTTTGCATTGGGTGTAGGGGTTCTGTTTTCTCACTTCTCCCTGAAAGGGCTGCATTTTTTCAAATGCTCAACTGTTCATTACCTCTTGAATTATTACAGCCCTTCCTCATTCTCCCTTTCACTGTCTGTCTCTAGGTTTCCATTCTTTTAGAGCCAGTGGCTAGGGAAGGCACACACATGCATACCTCATCCCTAGCATCCTTAGCCAGGACCTTGGCCTTGGTCACTATGCCGTATATGCTGTCATTACCTTTTTAGATCCATTCGCCATCTCTTCTGCCCTGTTCTGTGCGTCATCACGCAGTCTCCCTTGCCCTCTGGCTTCTCATTAGAACGAGCCAGTGGCAGGCACTAGCTGATCTTCGGCAGTGGCTGAGTTCCTCTACCTAAGGCCAAGGCTCCTGCTAAAGCTGTAGCCCTCTCCCTTCAGAAACTCTCACCAGGTTTCAATGATGGTCCCTTCAGCTTTAATACCGGTAAAGGCTTCCTACTGTTGCAAGTCCCAGGGTGCTTCACAAGCCCTTGTTGGTTTATTGACCCTGCCCACACCTTTGTAAATACTCCCTTCATTAAGTCCTGTCCAATTAGCCCTTTGAGTGTACCATCTGCTTCCTGCTGGCACTGTAATTCAGTCACCTTCTTTTTTCTTTTTCTAGATCTTGCTTATATTTCCTGCTTTGTAACTTCTTTTGAATCTATCCCTAATTCTTTTTGGGCTCAGCGTCCTGCACCTTAGTCCAGACTTCAACAACTCAATTTGATAACAGTATTAACACCTGTACTCAACTAGGATCTGTGGCAATTACCTTTCCCCTAAGGTTTTGCAAGTCTCTTAACTGGTTTAGTGTCTCCTGTCTCTCAGTTCTACTGCCAGATTGTTATTCATAAACAGTACTATAATTAGATGCTTTCCTTTCTCAAACATCTTCAATAGCTCCCAAGCCTGTGGAAAAAAATAATAATTTAGACTGACATTTAATCCCTCCATGACCCTGCCTTTTCAACCTGTTCACCTAGAAAGCCCTCTGTTCTAGGTTTTTTCAATTTAATTTTTATTTTATATTGGGGTATAGTTGATTTACAATGTTGTGTTAGTTTCAGATGTACAGCAAAGTAGTTCAGTTATACATATACATGGATCCATTCTTTTTCAGATTCTTGTCCCATATAGGTTATTACAGAATATTGAGAGAGTTCCCTGTGCTATACAGTAGGTCCTTGTTGATTATATTCTAATATAATGGTTAGATGGTTAATCTCTTAAATATGCCTTTTGCTTTCTTACTGTGGTACTTTTGCCTGTGCTGTCCCACCTACAAAGAATCCTATTTCTCATCACTTATTTGTATACTATTTGTCTCTCAATGCTAGGCTCAAACCTGAACTCTCTGGACTCTTCCTAAATCTTAACTAGTGGAAATGATCTCTCCCCAAAAACGTTGGTGTTTATTGTCTGTTCTATTTTTTTAAACAGTTAATTTTGTCATGCCTTATGAAATATGTTGTCTAAATCTTTTACGGTTATTTAACCAATATACCACCTCCACTGCATACTAGCTGTGTGAACTGTAGGCAAATTCCTTCCCTCCCTCTTTTCTTCCTTTCCTTCCTTCTACATATATTGAGCATCATACATGCAGGTGCTGTGCTAAGTGCCCAGCTGTACTGGTGACCCACCACTGACAGGAATCCCAGTTACAGTTACATGGCACTTAAACTCTAGTGAGTGAGGCAGACATTAGTCAGATAAATTCACAAGTAATATAAAATTGCATCGGTGACAAGTGTAATGAAAGAGGGGTACATGATGCAATCACAGCTTTTAACAGGGTTTGGTCTAAGATGGGCATACTGAGAGTTAACTTGGGAGTTGGCAGGCAGTACAGAGAGTTCCCCAGAAGGAATAGCAGGTATAAAGCCAAAAAAAACCTGTATGTACCTTGCTGGCATGTGTCATGTCTTCTGTTTCTTTGTCACTTGAATGGTACATTTCATGTAATAGGAACTCCGTTGATTTTTCTTGAATCCTGTGTCAAATGTGTTCTAACCAGACCTCTTAGATTGATACCATCCCTTGCCTAGTGCCTATCCCTGGGGAATGTTTTCCACAGAGATCTCACTGTTTAGAACATGTTGTTAATGGCATATCTGGCCCTAATGTATGCTACTTGTTATTTTATCTTATTTTCTTCACAAGTTGGCAAGTTTCTTCATATGTTATGGGACTGTATATTTCACATATCTTATATATCTCTCATGTCTTATGACTCATCCCTAAAAAACAGTGTTTCCCAAATGTTGTAGATAAGTATTCACTGACGATGGTAAGAGACCCAGTTTTCTCCCTCTGTCCTTCCATTTCTGGGGAACAAGAGTCAGTGACCATAGGGGTCTGTTACTTCAATTCAGGGCTGGATATTGATAGCCAGGCCTTTTTCAGGCTATTGATAGATAAGAATAGAAGAGAAACCCACTTCTTTGAGAACTGGGCCAGGAAATGCCCAGTGATTAAATGAATAGGCATATAGAGCCTTGAGGATATATAAGGGACGACCTGCACTGTAGTGTGGCAGGGAAGTTGGGTGCATGATCACTGGCTGAAAGGGACAGTGCCTGGGTTCCAAAGCAACTTGACTTTCCTGGATTAACCTGAGCCAATTTTCAGATGTCTAGGTCTTAACTTTTTTTGTAATCCTTTAAAAACTGAGTTTAAAAGGTATTTGCTACAGGACCCTGAAGTTAATGAGGGGAGGTGTGGGAAGGGAGTTGGGGGAATGCATGATAGCACCAAAGGGGAAAGGCCTGGCTGTGTGGTCAGAAGCTCTTCCAGCACAGCTCAGTTCCACCCTCCTTTCCCAAAGGTAGGTCAGTGAGTTCAGGCCTTAGTAACAGGATTAGTTTTGTTTTGTTTTGTTTTTAACTTTTTTTTTTTATTATTTTTTTCTTTGGCTGTGTTGGATCTTCGTTGCTGCGCGAGGGCCTCCTCTAGTTGCGGCAGGCGGGGGCTGCTCTTCATAGCGGTGCGCGGGCTTCTCATTGCAGTGGCTTCTCGTTGCAGAGCACGGGCTCTAGGCACGCGGGCTTCAGTAGTTTGGGCACATGGGCTCAGTAGTTGTGGCTCACGGGCTCTAGAGAGCAGGCTCAGTAGTTGTGGTGCACGGGTTTAGCTGCTCCTTGGCATGTGGGATCTTCCTAGACCAGGGATCGAACCCGTGTCCCCTGCATTCGCAGGCGGATTCTCAACCACTGCGCTACCAGGGAAGTCCCCAGGATTAGTTTTCATTTCTAAAAGAAGCTAGAGTGAAGAACAGAGATTCAGCCATTTTATTTAGTAACTTGTTCTGAACAGACAAGAATAAAATAAACCAAAATAACTCACATGTCTTTTTTCCTAGGTACATTTGACCTTGTTTAGTCTTTAATGCAATGAATGGAAAAATCATCCCTAGATATTTCTCCTTCAGTAGAGTTGGCCATTACTGAGCCGGAGCCCAGGCTAACTTTACAGCAAAGGTAGTGTGTTATTTTACAAATAAGCTAGGTTAACTAGCAAGGGTAAAGGACCAGGGTAGCAGCCTTGGGAGGGGGCAGTGTCCCTGGCTTGTAGCAATAGTATAACTGGCTTCCTTCCTCTTCTCAGGCCTCAGAGAGAAATCCCTGGATGGTCTTATTAGCTGACAGGCTGGGGTAGGAGGTTGGGCAGGTAATGAGGTGAAGCACAGAGTAGGGATTTCAGAAGCCTCTCCCCATCCCCTAGGGCAGCTGGTACCCGCACTCCTCATTTTCATACAGAGATACAAAGCTAAAGCACCACGCCCTCCCCCATGCTCAGATGCCAGGATTGGGACTCTCCTAGCATAGAGGGCATTCTCTTTGGGCTGCTTGCAACCATACAGAAATCTGATCCTCTGCCTTGGGAGTATCTTGGGCCCAACAGCTCTTTAGTCCTGGCATTTAGACTCTAGAGTTGAGGCTTCCCTTTCGTGCCTCCCGCACACTGAAGTGTTCAGCTTCTTAGTTGAATAGCCATCACCTCCCGGGGCTGGAGCTGCAGTTGCCCCACCCCTGTGGAAGAAGGGGAAATACAGTGTACCTTAAGAGAGGGAAACAGGATTTTATTTTTTAAGTGCTACAGTCACAGGACACTGCTGGGGATGGGAGCGCACAGCCTAAGTAGTAGATTCTCCTAGATTTCCTCAGATGGAGTGTCTCCCTCCTCATGTTCCTCTTATCTCCCCTCTTCCTGGTCCTGTCAGCAGCACAGGGTTTGTCAGAAACCTCATTGGAAGCCTCTTTATTTCTGAAGAGCAGCTTCCACCCCTCCCTTTCCCGTCATCAAACCTGAAAGCCTTAGTCAGGTATCTCACTTCCATGTTGAAACCAGGATCACTGGCTGTAAGTCTGGGAATCTGGGGAGTCCTACCTCCAAACCAGAGCAAGATCTCTGCCCCCATGCTAAGCTCTCTGAATACTTTCTTTCTGTACATTCAGTATATTTGGTCCTATATACATCTATATACATCTCTCTACATATATATATATATATATATATATATATAAAATCTGTTTCTCTTTCTTAGATAAACCTTTCATTTATATATCATAGCTTAATTCCCTGAGCCTCCACCTACCTCTTACCTGCTAGCCCAAGTAACACTCAAGGGTTTCATTGATTTCACCAGATCCCGCAGCACCACCCTTCCTCATCTTCATACCCTGAGTATCCTCCCCCATCAGTTGTGTTGCCCGTCCTCTGAAATCTCCTCCCTTAAGATCTGTGCCCAGTGCTCTCCTGACATTCCAAGTCCATGGTTGGTGTGGTCAGGGATCCCATTTCTCATCAGACCTGGCTGCTTCTAAAGCTTGCCTGATAGCCTGAAAGATGATTTCAGCTCAGAGGAGAGGGGGGCTGTAGTCTAAAGAACCACTTAGGGTTGAGGGAGAGGGGCATTGCTCTCTGATGGGACTTATGGGAGAATAAGCCAGGTTGTATTAAGAGGAGAGTATGATTTAAAGTGCAATTTAAAGGAAAGTGTGGAATCGTGCAGGAGAGTCAAAAAAGTTAAGTCAGAAAGTGTTCTCATTTTGTTATCCAAGAATCTGAGGATTCTGGAGGCTTGGAATAGACAGCAGGGGAATGGGAAGAGAGTGTTTCCCTCAGGAGGGAAGCAGCTCTGTGCAGAAGAAACTTGATGGAGGATAACTTGCTAATGGATAAGAAGATACACACACACACACACACGTTGAAAGAAATCAAGTGAGTCTAACATTTGAATAAAGTTGAGAGCCCAGAAGCTGGCTCTTTGCCTTCTGTTCTCTGTCTCAGATTTTCAAGTTGTTCCGGTTCTTGTTTTCTTGAGAGCTAGGTAGTGATGGTGGGGTTTACAGTAAGTAGGGAATGAAGGGTCTTCATCTTCAAGATATAGTTAGTTGAGTTCAAGGAGAGATCAATATAAGAGGATCTTGTGCAGTTGTAGTAAATGGTGACCATGGGCCCAGCCTCCAAATTTCGTGGGTTTCTCTGTGAGGCTCTGCACACAGATGCAGGTACTCATTCTGGATAAATGTGTAGCTTATAACAACTGGCTGGTCCACCTTAAATAAACTGCCACTTGATTCATACAGGGACTCTGTGCCAAATCATTTGGGGTGGGGGAGAGTGTCCCTTGGTACCTAAATGAGAATAGGAAGCACTCTTGGGATTTGGAGCTTTAGAGAAAGTTCTGGTGCCCATACACCCTTCCTGACCCCATACTACAGTCCCCATCAGGGAACAAGGAGTGGCCTGAGTCTGATCTCGTAAAGTATGCCTTTTAACTTGCCTGAAACTGGCTTCATAGCAGAGGAGAGGAGAGATGAGACTGATATTCATTTTATACTGTCTCAGGAATGGCTGAGGGAGACCATGGTTATTTGATCAGGAGGTATAATTTCCTTCCCTCCCAGCACTGCCTAACAAAATAGCTGGCACTTTTCAGAAGGGCACTGGGAGGGGTAACAGGGTGAATAGTATCTGCCAGCCACAGAGTCCTGCCTCTGCCCAAACCTTAACAAAGCATTGCCAATTCCCAGAAGCTCTATACAGCAGTCTGGAAATCGGAGAATGTACTCATCCCATTTGGTTGGTTTAACTTTCCTGGGGACTCTGTGCCCTGTGAGTCTAGTTTTAGTGGTAAGAGAGGAAGGCCCTTGCATTTTCTCCCCCTTCCTCCAAAGTTGGGTTTAGGTGAGAGTGGGCTGGGCAAGAAAGAATCAGAGAAGCCAGGGACAGTGTAATCTGGAACACCATTTCCAGACCTTTCTGTGGGGCCTGGGCGTTGGATTTTTTCCAGGGGAACATATTGGGGAAGGTCATTACTTTCATGGGACACAGGGAAACAGATCCCCCCAGGGCTGCCTGGAGGCCAGGTTCAAGGTTTTAGACAATAGCTCTGCATTAGTCACCCCACAATGAAGAGTTCAGTATTCAGGTCAGGAGCAGGTGTGGTGGCTGTGCCTGTGTGCTTTATATCTCCCGGGTCAACTTCAGTTCTCTGGGAGCAGAGGCATCTATGTGGGAACTGGGTATCCTAAGAAAGTGTCCACTTGAGAAACTAGAAAGAGGAGAACAATGGGGACCAAGGTCCCAGGTTATAGTCAGGAGTTGCCAACAGAAATTAACTACACCATGAAAAACCCTGGCTTCTTTCAACAGGTTTTGGTAGAGACTTCAGAATAAAATGATTCTGGACTCCTATATTTCTGAGGGCACAAACCCCAAAGGGACCATCAGAGAGAGAGTCTTGCCTTAGGGAACTTGCTAAGTGGAAAGATAGGGAGGGGACTCCAGCCTCAAAGCACCAAACTTTCTGGTGGTGGTGGTGAGAGGTGGCGGGGTGGGGGGAGCCTATCCATCCAACTGCATGGTCCTCCTAATGTGAGTCTCCAGGCATGGCTGAGGCCTTCTAAGCCACTTCAGCCTAATCTTCCCTCTCCTTCCCCCATCCTGGCTTAAGGGACGTGTGCATCTTGGGGTGGAAGTGCGGTGAGGTGAAGGGAACAACGGGAGGAAGTCCAGTTGGCCTAGACTACTACAGGCCAACTGGGTTAAAGAAGAGGGAGTGGAGAAGGGTGCTTCTGGGGCTGTCCAGTAAGCCTGGGTAATATCCCTCACCCAGGATGCCAAAAGAGGAAAAGAGACCAGAAGTACGGGGAGGTGGGGAACCAAGCCATCAGACATTGCTGATGCGTACACTAATGGCACTGCCCTCCTTCTCATCCTGCTCCCTTAATGACTCCTCCAACTTGAGCTTTTCAGGGTCTCTGTAGCGTACACTGGTGTCACGGAGGCCACTCGGAGAGGCTACTTTCACGACTTGGTCAAAAAGGCTAAAGTCTGCTATGTATTTGCCACTGGCTGACAGCGAGATGGCGGGTGTGAACTCGTAGCCCCAAAGGATCTCCTCCGGCAGATAGGAAGTGCGCACCTGGCAGGTGGCGCTGGTGGATTCCACTGTCCCACTTAGGATCAGCACCAGCTCGAAGTCACCCTCACCACTGCGGAGGGGCAGGTCTTTCAAGGGACTGGTCTCATCCACCACATGGTAGAAGGTAAGGGGCAGGATGAGGAAGGGGCTGTCAGAAGCCGTGTCCACTTGGAAAGTCACATTGACCTGGTTGAGCCGGATGTTCTCACCCTCCTTCGTCTGGTGGGTCTGAAGCAGTTTGCCTGTCACCTGGCAGCCAATGAGGAGGCTCTTACGCATGTTGGCGACTCGGATCATAAGACAGGGCTTTCCATTGTGTGCAGCTACAACCGCATGCTGGCTGAAACGGATGGTCTCCGCCCGCTTCTTGGGCCGGGCAATCTTTGCCAGGAAGGTACCCGTGATGAAGATCTCCAGGATGGTGGTGAGCACCAGCTGGGCAATAAGAAGCACGATGGCCAGTGGGCACTCCTCACTGATGTAGCGGAAGCCATAGCCAATGGTGGTCTGGGACTCAAGGGAAAAGAGGAAGGCCCCGGTGAGCGTGTGCACCTGTACCACACAGGGGGTATGGTTGGCTGGGGGTCCCAGCTCCAGCAGGTCCCCATGGGCTACAGCTACCAGATACCACACCACACCAAAGAGGAACCAGGTGCCTGCAAAGGTTGCAGAGAAAAGCAGAAGCTTGTAGCGCCACTGCATGTCAATGAAGGTTGTCCACAGGTCCTTGAGGTAGAGGAAGCGCTTGTCAGCAATGTGCTCCATTCTCACATTGCTGCGGCCATCTTTTGTCAGGACTCTCCTCCGTCGTATCCCTGGGCCCATTAGGGGCCGGCTTTCTGTCTGAGTGGTTTGGCTGTAATACACCTTGGCAACCGACGTCATCTGCAGAGAGCAAGACAGCATAATGAGCGGTATTGCAAAAATCCAGCAACTCCCAGCCACCATCCAATGGGAAGGAAGAAGAAACATTCATTTTAGTGCCACTGATTTGTCCTCTTATTAGCAAATGTTTACTGAGCACTTGCTATATGCCAGGCACTGTAGTGCAAGATGCTGGAAGGTCAAAGATGAATCTGACAGCATCGTTGCTCGCCAAGAACTCACAGCATAGTGAGAAAGATTCATGTTCAGTAAGCAAACAATTGCAGTACAGTCTGACATTTGCAATTCTTAGGAGAAGCAGAGAAGAAAGAGTAATAAGCTCACAGTTCCTTGAAGGTGGGAGTGAGACTAAAGAGGGCTCTACTGGTCTCCATTCACCACAAAACCAGTTCCGTGAAGATCTCTCATTCCGAAATAGGATCCCTCCCCACCCTCAAGAATGGCAGCAGCAAGAAAGACTATCCTGTTGAACTCCTTCCAAGCCAGTCCCCCTTAACACACACATGCCCTTAATTTCTCCATTCTCTCCCCTACCTCCACATCAGTACTCACTGGTGATACAAAGATATTTGCCTGGCTCAGAAGATAGCAGAAACTACCCATTCTTCTACCCCTTAGGATGTTCTCTAAGCACCCTGCCCATTTCGCTCTTATTATGATCATTGTCATTCTCATTATTATTGTCATCATCTATTTGCATCTTCTGGGGAAATTAGGTCCGGGTTAGGCTCTGGGGTGGTGTTGGGAAGAGCACAGACAGAACTGAGCAAAAATAAACGAGTGATGGTGGGGGCTTCCCTGGTGGCGCAGTGGTTAAGAATCTGCCAATGCAGGGGACACGCGTTCGAGCCCTGGTCCAGGAAGATCCCACATGCCGCAGAGCAACTAAGCCCATGTGCCACAACTACTGAAGCCCGCGCGCCTAGAGCCCGTGCTCAGCAACAAGAGAAGCCACTGCAATGAGAAGCCCGCGCACCACAGTGAAGAGTAGTCCCTGCTCTCCGCAACTAGAGAAAGCCCGTGCGCAGCAATGAAGACCCAATGCAGCCAAAAATAAATAAATAAATTTATTAAATAAATAAATAAACAAGCGATGGTGGAGGAAAAACATCAAACTGAAGCCTCCTGGCAGCATAGGAACATTTTCCCAAGGACTGGGAGAAATGCCAGGTTGTAGGTGGCAAAATTGTCTTGACTGAGTGAAGTAGAAGAGTTAGGAGTGTATGTTAGTTTGTGGCTATGTCTGCACAAGTTCAAATTCAGGATTGCTATTTACTCTGATAGTAGAAAGTGGGACAAGGCTCTGAAATAGGAGACAACTCACTTAATACAAAGTGCCTGGCACCCCTGCCCAAGGAATAACTTGTACTTTTCCATCAGAGAAAGAATTGCAATCACTTGAGCCCTTGGACTCTGGATCTGATGGCCAGACCTTCTGGGAAGGAGCAGGTGACCTCTGGGGAATTTTAGTTCTTCTTGGAGAACACAGAGTGGTTCATCACGTTCTCCATTCCGAGAAGGCTATACCACTGCATTTTATCATTCTCCTTCACCCTGCCCTTATTCTATATTCCCATGGCCTTACCCCTGGGAAACTCTAAATTATTCGGGTCTATTCATATATCCACCCAAGCAGACACTAAATTGGAAATCACCAACAGACGAGAATCCCAGAATATTCAGAGGCAACCTGAAGCCCATTTTACACCACCCACTTGGAACTTCCATACACATGAGACTCCTTGGCCAGAACTGGATGCCATCCACTTCCCAATATCCTTGGCTACTTTGGAGCAAGAGGGAGGCTTTGTAATTCTGAAGTTTGAAGAATTCTTATTTAGAGCCCAAGTGAAGCCCCATTCAGTACTCAATAGTAGTAATATTAATAAAAGAAACAACCACCACAAAGCTTGCATCTATGTACCATTCAAAGTTTACACATTAGCATGCCTTCTCATTTGACCCTCAAACTCGCAAAAAGATGTGAAACCTCTACAGGAGATTTTGAGGAACAGGGGAATCTAAAACAGATTCTAGAGAACAAAGGAAGTGCTGGAAAGTTGTGGATAAGTGAACATAATTTTAATTTTCAAAAAGAAAAATGAAGTACATTTCACAAACTACAGACAAACAGATAAGGTATCAACCACAGGCAAGATTCTAGAATGGAACATTAAGATAGTGAATTCTTGGGCAGAGTGGGGGAAAGGTAGTTATCAGTAGGACCCAGCCTGGGGTTACTAAGAACAGGTAACATCACATCACGCTAACTTAATTTCCTTCTATGACAAGGTTACTAAATTGGCAGATCAGAGAAAGTGCATCTAAGCAAGATTTTAACAAGATCTCAAGTTAGGTCCTTGGGGATACGACAGAGAAAAATGAACAGAATGCTTCTCTAATTAGGTGACTTAAAAAATCAGGGCTTCCCTGGTGGCGCAGTGGTTGAGAGTCCGCCTGCCGATGCAGGGGACACGGGTTCGTGCCCCGGTCCGGGAGGATCCCACAGGCCGTGGAGCGGCTGGGCCCGTGAGCCATGGCCACTGAGCCTGCGCGTCCGGAGCCTGTGCTCCGCAACGGGAGAGGCCGCAACGGTGAGAGGCCCGCGTACCGCAAAAAAATAAATAAATAAAAATTAAAAAATCAGTGTTACTGGTGAGTGGATCATGATAGCCTGGAATCAGTTTTCTAGCGATGTACCACAGAGCATTATCTCTGGCCTTGCCCTAGTCGATGGTCTTAACACTAATTTTATTCAAAAATGTGGAACACATGGCCATCAGTTATGCAGATGACACAGAGCTGGGACGGACTGCAAATGAAAGGTCTGAGGCAGAATTACGATCCAAAAGGGGCCAGAGGAGTGGGCCAAATCGAGCAAAAAGGATAAACGTTGGATTACATTTGGGTCCAAAAATTACCTGAGCAAGTTCTGCGTTGGAAAGATGTGATCTCGTAAGCAGAACCATGAAAATGAAATTAGGCATTTTAGCAGAAAGTAATCCAGTGTGAGTTATCTACATGTTTTGGTTGCCAAAAAAAGCAATGCAATCTTAAGCTGCTTTAGTTGAATTAAAGTATCTAGAATAAAATAAGGATTCAGTTGATTCTGCTCTGTTGATCCCACATCTGCAGTATTGAGTCTCAAGGAGCAATCAGGACATGAGAGGATTCAGAACCAAATCATATGAGACGTGTTTGAAGGAAACGGGGAACTTTACTTGGGAGGAGAGACGATCTGAGGGATATGAAGGCTATGTGAGAATATTTGGTTTGAAGGGCTGCCATGTGAACAAAGGTTTGGATTTGTTCTTTGAGCTCCAAGGGGAACAACCAGGACCAGTGAGTTCAAACCACTGAGAAAAAGATTCCAGACTGATATGAAGAACATTGTAACAAATGTAGAAAGAGCATCTCAAAAGGTAGAGAGTACCCTGCCCCCCGTGGTGTTCAAGGACAGGTTGGATGAGCGCTTTGCAGAGATTCTAGAAAGGAGATTAAAGTTTTGGGTGGGAAGGTTAAAGATTGTTTTTAAGTTTCCAACTACATTCATAGAGGATCAAGATGCCTGCCTCCTCCCCATCTCTACCCTGCCCCTTCTACCATGACATCCAGAGATCCCACATCAAAGCCCTAGCTTTGTTTGTGCCGAAGAGAGACTCTGTATATCTGGGGAAATGGAAGCTCTTGGGGCCCAAAGAAAGTCTTGCTTATCGTTCCCAAGATAATAGTCTATGATTATATATCATTTTACAGTTTATGAAACATGTCATTTGACCCCCACACCATGAGGTAAGTAGGAGAGGCATCATTAGAAACTAAGGTTCAGAGAGATTTGCTCCAAGTAGTTTTGGAACCAGAACCCAGGTCTTCTGGCTTCTGATCCAGAGCTTTTAAATTGTAGCAACTGCTTCTGTGCATCCCAGGTTCATTCTCACAGTCTCTCGTTTTCAGGAGGTGCCTCTGTGGTCCCCTGTATAGAGGATCACAGCTGAGACAGAGAAGACAGAGCCCGGAGCTTCCAGAGCCCAGCGTTAAGGCTACAGATTCGGGGCACTGGAGATTTTGGTACTGGCTAGACCTCTTTGTTGTGATTGCCACCTCCAGCTGTGTGCCTGCTGTTGCCAGCCTTTGTATCTGCCTCCTCCAGCTATTATCTGCTGCTCCCAGCTGCTGTGCCACCTCCCAGAGCCAGGCAGCTTTGTTCTCCCCGGTAGTGAGAGTCAGCAGCAGATAAACAATCAGTCACACTCCACCCCCCGGGCCCCTGGGAAGGGAGCAGGCCAGAGTTCTGGAAATGGTTTGTTGCTGCCCCACCTGAAACACACAAACTCTCTCCTCTAGAGGGTGCTGTTTCCCCCAAAACAGTCCCAGCCAGATACCAGGGACAGTAGCTGAAGAATTCTGAAAAAAAAGCAGCCTCTGAGTGGTCAGAAGAGAAACAGACACAATCACCTTCCTTCTCCTCTAAAAATTAAACTAACGAGTCCCTAAAACAAAAGCCAGTCACACCTACAGTGATGTCCAGCAGGTTCCCTCAGCAAATAACTCTCCCTCCTTCTGCTTCCTGCCTGCAGACTGACCTAGAGCTTTCTTTACCTGAGTCATTTGTTCTCCAGAATGAATGGATTTATCAGAGCCCTTCTTGAGTACAGGACTGCTCTGCAGTACAGACACTCCTCTTGTGAGTAAAACTGATCCCCGGCTCCCCACTGCTCTGAGCGTGGCACTCAAGGCCCTTCATGATTTGGTCTCTGCCTCCTTCTTGGCTTTGGTCTTGCCACTCTTCCACACGTATCGTAGACTCCAGCTCCACAAAGCACCTCGCTGTTCATCCCTTCTACCCTTGGACCCGCTTTTGCACTGGACCCGCTCCGTGCCCACCTGATGACCTCCAGCTTATCTTTCAAAACTCACTCAAGTGTTAGTTGCCCCTTTGGAAGCCTCCCTGACCCTCGAAGAAATAGCTCATCTTCTCTACCTCCCCACCCCCAGCATGGGTTTACTAAGCATGGTTTGTACACATTCCTATTTTCAAACATCATCGTGCTTTGCAATGGTTTGTTTACCACTGTTTGCCATCTGTGAGTTCTCAATTTAAGCCCACAGACTGTGAACGTCACCTGTTTCCCCAGTACCAAGTGCAGTTTGTTAAGAAAGTCTGAGTAAAGGGATGACTGGAAGCCTGATTTAGAGAGACAGAGGCCCGAGTCAGAGCTGCAGCCTTGGTCTGCCTCACGGACTCTGCTCACGTGCAAATGTTGGCGATTTCTTTTTTCTAAGGATGGGAGAGATCAAGCCCCGAGACACTGGTCCCAGCTCCCTCTGGGTTCGCTGTCCCCTTTGCTGGAAGATGAAGGAGGAAAACAAGCCTTGTTTGGGAATAGCTGTGGGCATAGGGGCAGACTCTGTCAAATTGAGTGACCAGAAAGGAGGCTTCAGCCCCTCCGCAGGGCAGTGGTGGAGGGGGCAGGTTAGAGCTGTGCACCTTCTCCTGAAACCTGTCAGGCTGGGGTAGGGAGGGGTGGTGGGCAGGGAAGCAGCCCTGAGCAAAGAGCTTTATCTGTTCTCTCTGTGGCAAGAGCAACCTGAATGAAGAAGCTTTGGGGCACGAATCTTAAATGCATCCACCTCCACGTGTGAATGAATCCTTTCTTCTCTACCCCTGCCTCTCTTTGGTTTCCTAAATAGTTAACGGTGCCATCATCCTTTGAAAATCTGGGGATTATCTCCAACTCCCCTCCTTCCTCATCTCATCTCAATATTCATTGGATGCCACAAGCTGTGGATTTGTTACTTGTGTCTCTTCCCCTTCATTTCATTGTCTTACGTTAGGTCCTTCACACCTTTTTGCTGAATCCTCAGCCTCCTACACATCTCCTGTCTCTATTCTTTCTCTCCCCAAATCCTTCCTACGCTACTACTGGATCACTCTTCCTCAGTTACACCTCTGATCACAAATCAGTGCACATGTATCCACCACTTCACAAAGCACTTTCACATTTTATTCTCATGGAATTCCTATAAGGTATTAAGATTACAATCCTTAGTTTATGAATGAAGAAACTGAAGCTCCGAGAGACGATGTGACTTGGTAAATCGAGATCTTCGGCCTCCCAAACCTCTCTGCCTCCATACTCCACTTGTCGTTATACTGTAACTATCTCAAATCCTTCCCCAACTCAATCCCTTCTACCTTTGGGTTTAGGTTTGACAGATAATGTGTCCACTAGCTATCAAAGAGAAGCCAAACTCAGTCTGACACAGTTGCATGGTCTGCTTCTACACCTCATTCCAGCCTTATTTCCTGCCTCATCTCTCCTATGGCAAACTTCAGACAAACCAACCGTCCCCTGCGCCCTGTCGTATACACCCATGCTTTCCTGCCTTCACGTGATTGTTCACGCTCGTCTCTCTTCCCGACCTCCCTTTCTCCTTGTCTCTACATAGCCATGACATCTTTCAGAGCCCAGTTCAAATGACTCCTCTTCCAGGAAGCCTTCTCTGATCCCCACAGCCTTAAGTAAGGCCTCTCTTTTCTGAATATATGTATTATATATATATCTCCATCTATATCTCTTATGGCACATCTACTTGGTATAGCATGTGTCTTCTACTACAAAGAAGCTTACTAAAATAAGGATTCAGCCATAATATGTTTTGATGAGTCTGATATATGATTCACACAACGTATGACACATAGTAGGTGCTCAAGAAGTAGTTTATGAGTGAATAAATGAGCAGAAGGGGGATCCCAAATCACTCCAGGTGTAGGGGCCAATCTAAGAGCACTGGGAACGGACTCCATCCTCCAGGAGGACTAAGGATATGTGGAAGCTCTTGGCCTGGGTACAACAGATGGAACTTCACTCTGGTCCAGGGCCTCTCTCCCTCTGGGGCCTTCTCACTCCCCCTTCTTGTTTGTGTCTTCTCTTGATTTTTCTTATGATGCTTTCTCTTTTTCCTTGTATCCACAGAAACCCCAATAACTAATTATAGACACTAACAGATATACAAACAAACCAAATGTCCTCATCTGCAATGATGCTGCCCACCACACAGGAAGATCCATGCAGTCTCAGTTGTATTTTCATGCATTTATACAATAAACATTTACAGGGTACCAGATTCTAAACAAGACACTTGAATTATGGAGGTGAATTAGGTGTGGATTCTGGCCTTGAGGACCTTACAGTCTATTAAGGGAGACAACCACATAACAGGCAAGAAGTGATAAGTGCCATGGAATAGGGACCCATGAAGTGCTGAGGGACTTTGCAAAGGGAAAGGTGACATCTAGCTCAAGGGGGTGGGGCTGAGAAGGTAATGAAGTGTACTGATTGAGAACCTGTTAGGTGCTAGGCACTGGGCTAAGTTGTTGGGGATATTTTAATGTTAGCTCATATAATTCCTCAAACAACCCTGTAGGAATGTTATTATCCCCACTTGTTACTAGGTTGTTGTGAGTAAGTAACAACCAGGAGTTGAGTTTTTTCCTCCATACCTGACTGTCTCACTCAGGGGAGATTATATAGAGGAAGGTGGCATTGGGACTGGGCCTGAAGGATAGGCAAGATTTGGACCCTTGGAGACTGGAGTTTGGGGGTGTCAAAGAGCAGGCACCTCCAGGGAAGGGAGCAGTACAAGCAAAAGGTATAGCATTGAGTAGATTCAGGGCCAGCAGGGGATAGGAGCCAATCATTTTGGTTGAAGTGTTGGGAGCACATGAAAGACTTAACAGGACAAATCGGGAAAACAATGATGGGCTCTGATCCCACAACACCCTCCTGCCTTGTGGCCACTAGAATGAAGGGTGAGAGCCACACGGCGTGGGTGTGGAGCCCCATGCCTCCCACAGGGATCAGATGCAGGGACTTGTCCTCCTCTTCATGGTGCTCTAGCTGCATACCCTTTCACAGAGCCACTGGGTGAGTTTTCTCTTTTGAGCATGGAGTACTTCTTCCTGATGTTTGGTTCAAGGAAATGGAAGAAGAGAGAAGGAGAGCAACTATCATTTACTGAATGCCTAGTTTAAACCAGCACTTCACATTTCATCTTTGCAACAACTCTGGGGAACAGAGTTTTTATCTTCACATTTACTTATGAAACTGGGGTTCAGAGAGCCCAGGCAATGCAACATACAAGGAGCAGAGCTGAGATTAGTACCTAGTTCTGGCTGCATTACAAAGTCCTTTCCACTATAGCTTCAGGTTAATACTATATACTGAATTTGCCTTTGATGAGCAAATTCCAACTCCACAAGCAGAGAAGATGGACACCTAGCGCATGATAGGGGTCTAGCAGGAACCAGCCAGGTGTGATGAATTCACCAGCAATGACACCCAGGGCTCATCTGATGGTTAGCGGTGATACTCTTTTGTTATGATTGTTCCATCTCAGTGCTCCTCTCCTAGGTTTGCATGGCAGGTCTTTATCCTCCCCATTTCCTTCTCTTGGGCTCTGCTCCCAAGTCTCTTCTCATCTCTTCTATCATCTACACTGCCTTGCTCGTATTTCATGCTGGCCGTTACCAAAATGTGTCTCCCTGATCCTATCCTCCTTAACAGATTCTAGAGAACAAAGGAAGTGCTGGAAAGTTGTGGATAAGTGAACATAATTTTAATTTTCAAAAAGAAAAATGAAGTACATTTCACAAACTACAGACAAACAGATAAGGTATCAACCACAGGCAAGATTCTAGAATGGAACATTAAGATAGTGAATTCTTGGGCAGAGTGGGGGAAAGGTAGTTATCAGTAGGACCCAGCCTGGGGTTACTAAGAACAGGTAACATCACATCACGCTAACTTAATTTCCTTCTATGACAAGGTTACTAAATTGGCAGATCAGAGAAAGTGCATCTAAGCAAGATTTTAACAAGATCTCAAGTTAGGTCCTTGGGGATACGACAGAGAAAAATGAACAGAATGCTTCTCTAATTAGGTGACTTAAAAAATCAGGGCTTCCCTGGTGGCGCAGTGGTTGAGAGTCCGCCTGCCGATGCAGGGGACACGGGTTCGTGCCCCGGTCCGGGAGGATCCCACAGGCCGTGGAGCGGCTGGGCCCGTGAGCCATGGCCACTGAGCCTGCGCGTCCGGAGCCTGTGCTCCGCAACGGGAGAGGCCGCAACGGTGAGAGGCCCGCGTACCGCAAAAAAATAAATAAATAAAAATTAAAAAATCAGTGTTACTGGTGAGTGGATCATGATAGCCTGGAATCAGTTTTCTAGCGATGTACCACAGAGCATTATCTCTGGCCTTGCCCTAGTCGATGGTCTTAACACTAATTTTATTCAAAAATGTGGAACACATGGCCATCAGTTATGCAGATGACACAGAGCTGGGACGGACTGCAAATGAAAGGTCTGAGGCAGAATTACGATCCAAAAGGGGCCAGAGGAGTGGGCCAAATCGAGCAAAAAGGATAAACGTTGGATTACATTTGGGTCCAAAAATTACCTGAGCAAGTTCTGCGTTGGAAAGATGTGATCTCGTAAGCAGAACCATGAAAATGAAATTAGGCATTTTAGCAGAAAGTAATCCAGTGTGAGTTATCTACATGTTTTGGTTGCCAAAAAAAGCAATGCAATCTTAAGCTGCTTTAGTTGAATTAAAGTATCTAGAATAAAATAAGGATTCAGTTGATTCTGCTCTGTTGATCCCACATCTGCAGTATTGAGTCTCAAGGAGCAATCAGGACATGAGAGGATTCAGAACCAAATCATATGAGACGTGTTTGAAGGAAACGGGGAACTTTACTTGGGAGGAGAGACGATCTGAGGGATATGAAGGCTATGTGAGAATATTTGGTTTGAAGGGCTGCCATGTGAACAAAGGTTTGGATTTGTTCTTTGAGCTCCAAGGGGAACAACCAGGACCAGTGAGTTCAAACCACTGAGAAAAAGATTCCAGACTGATATGAAGAACATTGTAACAAATGTAGAAAGAGCATCTCAAAAGGTAGAGAGTACCCTGCCCCCCGTGGTGTTCAAGGACAGGTTGGATGAGCGCTTTGCAGAGATTCTAGAAAGGAGATTAAAGTTTTGGGTGGGAAGGTTAAAGATTGTTTTTAAGTTTCCAACTACATTCATAGAGGATCAAGATGCCTGCCTCCTCCCCATCTCTACCCTGCCCCTTCTACCATGACATCCAGAGATCCCACATCAAAGCCCTAGCTTTGTTTGTGCCGAAGAGAGACTCTGTATATCTGGGGAAATGGAAGCTCTTGGGGCCCAAAGAAAGTCTTGCTTATCGTTCCCAAGATAATAGTCTATGATTATATATCATTTTACAGTTTATGAAACATGTCATTTGACCCCCACACCATGAGGTAAGTAGGAGAGGCATCATTAGAAACTAAGGTTCAGAGAGATTTGCTCCAAGTAGTTTTGGAACCAGAACCCAGGTCTTCTGGCTTCTGATCCAGAGCTTTTAAATTGTAGCAACTGCTTCTGTGCATCCCAGGTTCATTCTCACAGTCTCTCGTTTTCAGGAGGTGCCTCTGTGGTCCCCTGTATAGAGGATCACAGCTGAGACAGAGAAGACAGAGCCCGGAGCTTCCAGAGCCCAGCGTTAAGGCTACAGATTCGGGGCACTGGAGATTTTGGTACTGGCTAGACCTCTTTGTTGTGATTGCCACCTCCAGCTGTGTGCCTGCTGTTGCCAGCCTTTGTATCTGCCTCCTCCAGCTATTATCTGCTGCTCCCAGCTGCTGTGCCACCTCCCAGAGCCAGGCAGCTTTGTTCTCCCCGGTAGTGAGAGTCAGCAGCAGATAAACAATCAGTCACACTCCACCCCCCGGGCCCCTGGGAAGGGAGCAGGCCAGAGTTCTGGAAATGGTTTGTTGCTGCCCCACCTGAAACACACAAACTCTCTCCTCTAGAGGGTGCTGTTTCCCCCAAAACAGTCCCAGCCAGATACCAGGGACAGTAGCTGAAGAATTCTGAAAAAAAAGCAGCCTCTGAGTGGTCAGAAGAGAAACAGACACAATCACCTTCCTTCTCCTCTAAAAATTAAACTAACGAGTCCCTAAAACAAAAGCCAGTCACACCTACAGTGATGTCCAGCAGGTTCCCTCAGCAAATAACTCTCCCTCCTTCTGCTTCCTGCCTGCAGACTGACCTAGAGCTTTCTTTACCTGAGTCATTTGTTCTCCAGAATGAATGGATTTATCAGAGCCCTTCTTGAGTACAGGACTGCTCTGCAGTACAGACACTCCTCTTGTGAGTAAAACTGATCCCCGGCTCCCCACTGCTCTGAGCGTGGCACTCAAGGCCCTTCATGATTTGGTCTCTGCCTCCTTCTTGGCTTTGGTCTTGCCACTCTTCCACACGTATCGTAGACTCCAGCTCCACAAAGCACCTCGCTGTTCATCCCTTCTACCCTTGGACCCGCTTTTGCACTGGACCCGCTCCGTGCCCACCTGATGACCTCCAGCTTATCTTTCAAAACTCACTCAAGTGTTAGTTGCCCCTTTGGAAGCCTCCCTGACCCTCGAAGAAATAGCTCATCTTCTCTACCTCCCCACCCCCAGCATGGGTTTACTAAGCATGGTTTGTACACATTCCTATTTTCAAACATCATCGTGCTTTGCAATGGTTTGTTTACCACTGTTTGCCATCTGTGAGTTCTCAATTTAAGCCCACAGACTGTGAACGTCACCTGTTTCCCCAGTACCAAGTGCAGTTTGTTAAGAAAGTCTGAGTAAAGGGATGACTGGAAGCCTGATTTAGAGAGACAGAGGCCCGAGTCAGAGCTGCAGCCTTGGTCTGCCTCACGGACTCTGCTCACGTGCAAATGTTGGCGATTTCTTTTTTCTAAGGATGGGAGAGATCAAGCCCCGAGACACTGGTCCCAGCTCCCTCTGGGTTCGCTGTCCCCTTTGCTGGAAGATGAAGGAGGAAAACAAGCCTTGTTTGGGAATAGCTGTGGGCATAGGGGCAGACTCTGTCAAATTGAGTGACCAGAAAGGAGGCTTCAGCCCCTCCGCAGGGCAGTGGTGGAGGGGGCAGGTTAGAGCTGTGCACCTTCTCCTGAAACCTGTCAGGCTGGGGTAGGGAGGGGTGGTGGGCAGGGAAGCAGCCCTGAGCAAAGAGCTTTATCTGTTCTCTCTGTGGCAAGAGCAACCTGAATGAAGAAGCTTTGGGGCACGAATCTTAAATGCATCCACCTCCACGTGTGAATGAATCCTTTCTTCTCTACCCCTGCCTCTCTTTGGTTTCCTAAATAGTTAACGGTGCCATCATCCTTTGAAAATCTGGGGATTATCTCCAACTCCCCTCCTTCCTCATCTCATCTCAATATTCATTGGATGCCACAAGCTGTGGATTTGTTACTTGTGTCTCTTCCCCTTCATTTCATTGTCTTACGTTAGGTCCTTCACACCTTTTTGCTGAATCCTCAGCCTCCTACACATCTCCTGTCTCTATTCTTTCTCTCCCCAAATCCTTCCTACGCTACTACTGGATCACTCTTCCTCAGTTACACCTCTGATCACAAATCAGTGCACATGTATCCACCACTTCACAAAGCACTTTCACATTTTATTCTCATGGAATTCCTATAAGGTATTAAGATTACAATCCTTAGTTTATGAATGAAGAAACTGAAGCTCCGAGAGACGATGTGACTTGGTAAATCGAGATCTTCGGCCTCCCAAACCTCTCTGCCTCCATACTCCACTTGTCGTTATACTGTAACTATCTCAAATCCTTCCCCAACTCAATCCCTTCTACCTTTGGGTTTAGGTTTGACAGATAATGTGTCCACTAGCTATCAAAGAGAAGCCAAACTCAGTCTGACACAGTTGCATGGTCTGCTTCTACACCTCATTCCAGCCTTATTTCCTGCCTCATCTCTCCTATGGCAAACTTCAGACAAACCAACCGTCCCCTGCGCCCTGTCGTATACACCCATGCTTTCCTGCCTTCACGTGATTGTTCACGCTCGTCTCTCTTCCCGACCTCCCTTTCTCCTTGTCTCTACATAGCCATGACATCTTTCAGAGCCCAGTTCAAATGACTCCTCTTCCAGGAAGCCTTCTCTGATCCCCACAGCCTTAAGTAAGGCCTCTCTTTTCTGAATATATGTATTATATATATATCTCCATCTATATCTCTTATGGCACATCTACTTGGTATAGCATGTGTCTTCTACTACAAAGAAGCTTACTAAAATAAGGATTCAGCCATAATATGTTTTGATGAGTCTGATATATGATTCACACAACGTATGACACATAGTAGGTGCTCAAGAAGTAGTTTATGAGTGAATAAATGAGCAGAAGGGGGATCCCAAATCACTCCAGGTGTAGGGGCCAATCTAAGAGCACTGGGAACGGACTCCATCCTCCAGGAGGACTAAGGATATGTGGAAGCTCTTGGCCTGGGTACAACAGATGGAACTTCACTCTGGTCCAGGGCCTCTCTCCCTCTGGGGCCTTCTCACTCCCCCTTCTTGTTTGTGTCTTCTCTTGATTTTTCTTATGATGCTTTCTCTTTTTCCTTGTATCCACAGAAACCCCAATAACTAATTATAGACACTAACAGATATACAAACAAACCAAATGTCCTCATCTGCAATGATGCTGCCCACCACACAGGAAGATCCATGCAGTCTCAGTTGTATTTTCATGCATTTATACAATAAACATTTACAGGGTGCCAGATTCTAAACAAGACACTTGAATTATGGAGGTGAATTAGGTGTGGATTCTGGCCTTGAGGACCTTACAGTCTATTAAGGGAGACAACCACATAACAGGCAAGAAGTGATAAGTGCCATGGAATAGGGACCCATGAAGTGCTGAGGGACTTTGCAAAGGGAAAGGTGACATCTAGCTCAAGGGGGTGGGGCTGACAAGGTAATGAAGTGTACTGATTGAGAACCTGTTAGGTGCTAGGCACTGGGCTAAGTTGTTGGGGATATTTTAATGTTAGCTCATATAATTCCTCAAACAACCCTGTAGGAATGTTATTATCCCCACTTGTTACTAGGTTGTTGTGAGTAAGTAACAACCAGGAGTTGAGTTTTTTCCTCCATACCTGACTGTCTCACTCAGGGGAGATTATATAGAGGAAGGTGGCATTGGGACTGGGCCTGAAGGATAGGCAAGATTTGGACCCTTGGAGACTGGAGTTTGGGGGTGTCAAAGAGCAGGCACCTCCAGGGAAGGGAGCAGTACAAGCAAAAGGTATAGCATTGAGTAGATTCAGGGCCAGCAGGGGATAGGAGCCAATCATTTTGGTTGAAGTGTTGGGAGCACATGAAAGACTTAACAGGACAAATCGGGAAAACAATGATGGGCTCTGATCCCACAACACCCTCCTGCCTTGTGGCCACTAGAATGAAGGGTGAGAGCCACACGGCGTGGGTGTGGAGCCCCATGCCTCCCACAGGGATCAGATGCAGGGACTTGTCCTCCTCTTCATGGTGCTCTAGCTGCATACCCTTTCACAGAGCCACTGGGTGAGTTTTCTCTTTTGACCATGGAGTACTTCTTCCTGATGTTTGGTTCAAGGAAATGGAAGAAGAGAGAAGGAGAGCAACTATCATTTACTGAATGCCTAGTTTAAACCAGCACTTCACATTTCATCTTTGCAACAACTCTGGGGAACAGAGTTTTTATCTCCACATTTACTTATGAAACTGGGGTTCAGAGAGCCCAGGCAATGCAACATACAAGGAGCAGAGCTGAGATTAGTACCTAGTTCTGGCTGCATTACAAAGTCCTTTCCACTATAGCTTCAGGTTAATACTATATACTGAATTTGCCTTTGATGAGCAAATTCCAACTCCACAAGCAGAGAAGATGGACACCTAGCGCATGATAGGGGTCTAGCAGGAACCAGCCAGGTGTGATGAATTCACCAGCAATGACACCCAGGGCTCATCTGATGGTTAGCGGTGATACTCTTTTGTTATGATTGTTCCATCTCAGTGCTCCTCTCCTAGGTTTGCATGGCAGGTCTTTATCCTCCCCATTTCCTTCTCTTGGGCTCTGCTCCCAAGTCTCTTCTCATCTCTTCTATCATCTACACTGCCTTGCTCGTATTTCATGCTGGCCGTTACCAAAATGTGTCTCCCTGATCCTATCCTCCTTTTCACTGTCCTCTTTGTCTTTTCACTCCCTGCACATCTGTCTGGATCATCCCTTCTTCCCCTAAGAGTTTCTTCAGCCTCCTAGAAATCTGATTTTGGAAGATGGTGATACGGAAGAATACTATGCTATCCATCAAATCGCAGCTCTGACCCTCAAATTCTGCGTCACGCTGTATCTCCACCCATAACCCGAAGCCTAGGTGCCCACATTAGTAAAGGCATTCTAAGCCCTACAACCTTCTATTCTCCCTGCTTCTTCCCTCCAGAAAAGAGCTTCTTCATTTAGGGGTTTGGAAACAGGATCAGAAAGGGAGACAGTTTCTAGGAAGACAGGAGGTGTTCCCACTATAGCTATGAACTAATCCGATTACTTTAGGTTTGAAGGTACAGGAATACCTGAACCAGTCACTGGGGGGTAGAGGTAGAAATAGAAAGTGGTAGTACCAGCTCATTCTCTGTCCCAGTAACTTCCTGTCATGCTCAAGTGCTACGTTTTGAGAGAGCCCTGCGCACAGAGGGGTTGTGGGCACGACCAGCCCCTGGGCCTGAGGCTGGGCTGGTCTCTCAGCCCACACTCATCTTAGACAGCTGAGCTAAGTACATGTCCAAGCCTAGCATCCTGGAGATAGAACTAAGAAGGCAGCATTACCTGGTGGAAAGTGGGCTCGACTGGGAAGCAAGAGACTTAGGTGCCAGCCTCAACTCTGCCTCTGACTAAAAGTGACCTTGGGTAGGTGTCTAAACCTCTTCAGCCATTATATCTTTAATTGTGGAAAAAGTGCATTGGATTAGCTCCATACTTCTCAAAGTAGTGTGCCAGGAAGTGCTCAGAACCACAGGATTAAATTTAATGTATTTTCCTGAGCTATCAATTTTACTCAAGGGTTTTGAGGGAAAATCTTATTTTAATATTAATCAAATGATGTCTGATAGAGTAGAATGAAAAATTTACATAATTTAAAAGACAAAACAGATTTCAAGGATGTCCAGTGTGTGGGAGCTTATGGCCCATCCCTGTGTCTTCTGGGGTAAAATTCCCTCTGCCCTTCACAACCTGTTTCTGGGTCAGGTTGGGAGGCTCTGTGCTTGAGGGTTTTCAAGGTCATTTCCTGTTTTAAATGTCCACATGCAGCCTGTGTCCCTCCCAATACAGATTCGTCTCATCCCTCCCACTGGCCTTGGTGGAGACAGGAGACTGCTACTCAGCCCCCTCTCACCAACCATATTATCTCTGTTTTGGATACCAACTCCAACTTGAATAGTGGCCTTGGAGGCCTCCAGGAGGAGATCAGCTGCACTGGGGACTGAAAAGGAGCATTTCTGGGCTTTCAAGTGTTCTTAATGAGAGAGGGGGGAAGAGAGGAGAAAGGAGACGGGTGTCAAGGAAGGCCTGGAAGAAAAGCACTGCGGGATTATGTAAGCCCTCAAGGTTGGGAGAAGAATGGAGTCGGGTTTGGGGTTCTTTTTAAACTTGATGGCTTTGTTCATTAATCTCCCTTCTGTCCTGCCCCAAAGAAAACAAACAAATAGAAACAGAGCCAGATGCACACAAATCTTGAGGTGGGGAAAAAAAGGGCCGTGTGTGTGTCGGGGGGCCCTGCCTTGCCAGCTGAGTCACTGCTGCCTCTGCCTCTCACCCTCCAGTCTCCTTCCCCTTCCCTCCCATCCTCTAGCCTCGGCCTGACACAAGGCCCTGGCCCAAGGAAGAATAGGCTTTTCTTCCCTTGTGTCAACGTTTGGAAAGTTCTCATAGACTGATCAAAAGAAAGGATAAAAGCCTTCAAAGCGTTTCCTGGGAGCCTGTGACCTCCATCTGGCCCTTCTGACCCCCCTGTGTGTTTTCCGGTCAAGAGAGGGAAGAACACAGAGATGGGGCCATGTCAGATGTTTGCCTCTGTCCGGACACCACCCGTCCTGTCAGTGTGGGCTGATTGGGACCACTGCCCCTTCTTCCGCCCCAATCCCCAGGCAGTGCCTCTGTGCCCTATGAGAAGGGAACAGTGTTCCTGCAGAGAACTGCCCAGAGTGGGGTACCTCAGGGACCCCCCGTTCCCCAGCTGGAGAGGGAGGATGACTTCCTGGCACATGCAGCCCATGGGGACTGCCTCTTTGATGCACCTGCCTCCTCACCCTCCAGCCCCCCCACACCCCCAGCACGCTCCCTCTCTGAGTCACCACAGCGGCCACAGCGCCTGCGCCTACCCATTGTGTAGGGCTGCAAGGCTGCACATCCTGGTCCTGTCTGAGAAGCTTGGCACTGTGCAGAGTTCAGCTGAGGACAAAGGATGCACCACTGCCTCCTCAGCCCCAGCTCCAGCCATCCCAAGAGCCTGCAGGCCTGGCCCCATCTGGGTCCTCACCCTAGAGGAACATCTCAGAGACATTAACCCATCCCTCCTCACCTTGACCGAACAGCCAGAAAAATCAGTCCAGGTGCTAAGACATGGCTGGAAGTGATGGCATTAGTACAAATAACTTCTGTTGTCATTGTTATTCTACTGTTATCAGTAAGACCTGCGACACTGAAAGGGTTCCCAAGCATACTGGGGGAGATTTCAGAGGGGCTGGGCTGGCGATGACCAAGGGGTCTGTTGAAGACCTCTTATTCGTGTGTCAGTCTGCTCTGACTATTTAATCAGTCACCACCTGGCCTAGGCTCCTGGATTCTCCATAGGGGAGAACCCAACTGATCCCCAAAGATACTGGTTGAGAGGATCACCCTAGTTGAGAGGTTAGAAGTATTCTTCCAGACAGAGCCCCCTAGGGAGAGTTCACCCCCATGCCCAGCTGGACTTAGTGGAGAGGGTGCTGGCAAGACTACAGATGGCTGGAGAGGAGCGGAGGAGATGAGAGGGACTCCTGCAAACTTCAAGCCTCACCCATCCTCAGCCTGGTGCTGAAGATTACCTCCCCGCCACCAGGGGGCAGGGCTCCCCAGCCCCATGGGACTGCCCTTGCCCTGGCGACTTGCCTTCTTCCTGTCCTCTCCTGCCCACCGACCCCAGCCCACCCCCTCTTACTGTTAGGTTGAACCATATGAAATTACCAGTTTTAAAGAATGGGTCCCATGTCAGCAATATCAAGTGGTCCAATTTACCAATATTTGATACCAATAAAAATAACAGCATCAGCCTCCTTCAGACTACCAGGCTCTGCGTGATATGAAGCACATTAGATGCAATTCCGCTTGATCCGCACAGCCAGCTGGTGGCAGTTAGAGCCGCAAGAATCTCTCTCCAAGGTCACAGCTAACCTTCCAATCGTCAAAGCCAAGGGCGTTTTCTCAGTCCTCGACCCCAGCAGTCTCTCTGCGTCATGTGAGACTGATGGCCAGCCTGTCCGTTCTGGACACTCTGTCCTTCGGTTCTTATTGAGATGTGGTGGGGATCCACTGATTTTGGAGACCCTGATTAGCTCATTAGTGGCCCTGCCACTTCTAGGCTTTGGGATTTGGAGCAAATCACTTAAACTCTTTGAGTTTCCTTCTCCTTTACCTGCAAAAAAAGAAGGGGCCTAATGATATCTACCTCACCAGAGTGTTGGGAGAATTAGACAAGTGCAAAGACATACCAAGAGCACTCGGTGGGGTCAGCACTAACAGGGTACAGAGTCTCATCATCACTCTCTCGCATGGTCCTCCAGGCTCTCTCCTCCCGGTCTCTTTAGGTTTGGTCCATCTCTCTTGCTGTGGTCTCTCGCGGGCCCTGAATTGTTGGTGTTTCTCAGGGATCCCCCTTGGCATCTCTAACCACTCTGCTCTCCCTTCCTCGGCTGTTTCAACCACTCCCACAGATTCCCCTCACCTCTGCCCTGTACAACCAACACTTACCGGCTCCCTCTAACTGGAGAGTCTAGTTTTAATGTGTTCAGACTGATATCCTCTCTACTCAGAAGGGAGTCTCTCCTGTGCTTCCCCTCTTGTTCCCAGCATCACCATCCATTCAGTGCCCAGGCTGGAAACCTTAGAGTTGCCCTCGGTTTCTCTCTTGCCGCTCATCCAGCGGGTCACTGGGTCTTATCAATTCTGCCTTTGTGGGCTTCTCTCCAACTCCTTTGAGGCTGCCCTAGTTCTCTTTCACCTGAAGTGCTGCAATGATCTCCTGTCTTCCCACCCCCAGCCTCGCCTCCCTCACCTCCACCCCCTCAGCTGCCACAGTGCCTTTCAACAACACAGTTACATCCCATCGCTCTGGCTTTCAATCCTTCAAGGAGTTCCACAGCTTCTGTAGTAAAACCCAAACTTCTAGACATGGCATTCAGAACCCTTCACCATCTGATGCCACCTTGATTTCCAAAGCCTCTCCTTTTGGTACTTTTCCCTATGGACCCCATCTTCTAGCCATATAGAATTGCCACTGGCTCTTCAAACGCAGTCTGCACCCCACTTGCACGGCCCCATGCTTTTACCAAGCAGGTCTCTCTGCCTAAAATGCCCTCATTACTCTCTCTACGTTCCTGGGACATTTTGCCGCATCATCAATATAGCACGCCTCTGTCCTTGAGAGATGGTGAGCTCCTTGAAGGCAGAGACTACACCTTAGTTCTCTTTTCAAGCTGGTGCCTTTGAATTTAACCTAATTGATTAGTATAGAGGAAAGACTTAGACATGAAATCCCTGGTCTGATTCCAGGCTAGGGATGCCAACCAACTGCGTCTGGGCCGTCATTTACCCCACCTCCTGCCCTTAACAGATATCACTAATTCATCACAGTACTTTTTTCCTCACTGAACCTCAGAATCTTTCCCAGCATGGTGATACAGAGAGCCATTTTCAATCCAATGCAGTTAGCCTTACAAATGAAACCTATTTGTTATCCTGGCAGGTCTGGGTCACAGCCAAAGTTCCCTATCTATCCTTCTTTCCCACTATTTGCCATCCAGATCTGTGCCATCTACTTGCTATGGGAACTTCAGTCAATCTCTTCATCTCTCTAGGGCTCAGTTTCCTCACCTAAGGAGGCAATAAAACCTTCCATTGTTTGGTTGGGATTACAGGAGATAAAAGTATGTGAAATCTGTAAGGCCTGTATGCAAATATATTATTATTAGCCTACTTTGCAGATGAAAGAAAAATATCTAGCAAATTAGAGAAACTAAGGCTCCGAGAGGTAAAGTAACTTGCTGATGTTTATTTAATGGCAAAGCCGGACCCTCTGTCTCCAAGTCCCATGGACCTTCACTCATGCTGCCTCTCCACACCCACGTGGGCTTGGTGATGCTCCAGCTACCTCCTGCCTTATTTGTCCTTTCTCCAGGGTAACAGCGATTCATGCGGTAGGACTTACTACAGCCCTGGAATTGGAGGAGGCTTCCAGCCCACCTCCTTCATCCTACCTCCCTATAATTCCATCATAATTCCCAAGGTAAAGCTCCCTCCAAAACCCATTCAACCTGCCAAGAGGTAGGAAAGGTGTTTAGTGAGGGATGACACATAGAACTCAGTTCCTACATCATGCTTTTTGGTCCCCTGCCCTCCTGCTTCCCCTTGGTGGCTCCAGCCAGCTGGCAGGCTGCTCAAAGCCCAGGATGAGGGGTAAAACACGGAGAGGTTTGGGATCGTAACTCTGAAAAGAGAGGGCATTGGAGTTCAGTTAAGTTCCTTCTTCCCCTGAAATTGTTTCCCTCTCATAGGGGGCAAATGAAAGTACCAGGCTCTACTAAAATCTGTAAGGACTGCAAAGTGTGGCCAGGGGGAAGTCAGGCTTGGGACTGGAGAGAAACAAGAACTGAGTGTTCTCCTGGTGTGCAGCCTGCAGATGTGCAGGAAGTTGTCGAGAAAGGCGTGCTGACCCTTGTTGTTGGCCAGGGGATGAGTGAGGCCTCAAAGGTACCCTCATCAACTGTGGAGTACCTCAGGAAACAAGGCATTGATGTGCGGATCCTCCAGACAGAGCAGGCACTGAAGGAGGATAATGCTTTGGTTACCCAAGGCATCAGGGGGGGAGGGGTCTTCCACTCCACCTGCTGATGGAGCCTTAAGAGAATAACTCACTAAGAAATGATTAAAAAAAAAAAATTTTTTTTTAATTTTTTAAGGAGCCCAGGATGGCCAGGCCCCCAGAAGATAAGGTTTTTGGGGTGGAGGCCAGGGAGCCACTGAGCTGTCACCAGATCTGCCACCAGAATCTGAGAAACCAGAGAGAGGCCAACCTGATGGGACCGGTTCCTTAGGGTCCTGGAACCAGTAGGGCTCCCCACCTGAGAGAAGAGAGGGAGGCTGACCTACCTCCCGGCTGAAGCACCCTTCTCTATACCTTTTCTCGTCTGTGATCTTAGAAGCTGTGTGGCTCTGATGAGCAAGGCCTTGGACCTAGTCGGTGGAGGGTCCGAGAGGCAGTGTAGGCGGCGGGGAGGCAGGAGAGTTACCCCCTCCTGTCAATGATTCTCCTGTCAATCAGGAGAATCACTTCTGAACTGCTTCCTAGCCTGTGTTTTGTTCATCTTTGTGACCTCCTCAGTGCCTAGTATAGAGCTTTGTCTAAGTATTTCTTGGCTTAAAAGAGCCCATAGTATTGATATTGTACATTTCTTTACCCTCCCTCAGGCTCCCTTTTTGGTATTTGACCTGCTTCATCCTTGGGAAGTCCTTCCTCCGAGCTTCCCATTAAAGCGTCAACCTTCAGACAGCTGCGCGCAGTGACTCGGTCTCTCCATCCGCCTTTACTCCAGGCTGAAGAGCTGTCTTCTCTCTAGTTTCCCTCAGTTCTCACTCCACACTGCCCTCAGCCCACTGCCATCAACACTCTCGTGTCTCTCTCTCATGAGGGGCCAGGTGGGGGAGGGCCCACAGTGGGTACTCAGTGCTTAGCACAGAGCCTCAATGCCAGAAACCCAGAGCCTTCTGCAGGGGGCAGATCCCTCTTTCATCGTGGGAAAGGAGAGAGGCGGAAAACTCCAGACCTGGACCCCAAACTGGTCCAGAGTCGGGCAACTATGGATAGAGCTTCTCCTTCTCCCTGGACCGACCAGGTCCTCCTGGGAAGCCCAGTGCTTCCTGGTGCCCACGTGACCAAAGACAAGAGGACTGAGCTTGGGAGAAAGAAAAGTAGGAAAAGAAAGATGGAGGGCAAGTGGAAGGATCCCAACTCGCAAGCCCCTAGAATGACAGGTGGGACAGAGTATGTAATAAGCTGGCCTCTCCAGCATCAGCATTCTTGGTCCTCCACCCACCCCTCACACACAGCCTCTGCCCGCCAGCTACACTAAGCTTCTCCCAGTGCTTGAACGGGCCATGCCTTCTCTTACCAACAGTTCTTGGCAAACAATGGGGCCTCTTCCGTGAAGCACTCTTCCCCTCCCCACTCCACTTGGTCAATCTCTACCCTTCCTTCAAGCCTCGCCTTAGATGTCACTTTCTCTGAGAAGCCCTTCCAGACGCCCACAGCCCCAGTGTGAGCTGCTGCCCCTCTGTGTCCCCACGTGCTACGGACTTCCCCACCTCAGCCCTTGTGCTGGGTTTCCGCGTACCGCGTCATCCTATCCTCCCTGAGAGGTGGGTAATGCCATTGCCTTCATGTGAATGTGTGGAAACCAGACTCAGAAAGGTTAGCTGACTTGTCCAGAAGGACCACTAGTAAGGAAGAGGTGACTGCAAGTTGAACCCAGGCCCACTTAAACTGCACTTTTCATCTGGCCACCATATCATCATGGCATGTCGGCGCTGGAAGGCCCGCATGGTCATCCTGTTCAACCCCTTCATTTCACTGAAGAGGAAGCCAAGGTTTAGAAAAGTTGAGTAACTTTTCCACAATCACACAGCCGGCTTATAGCACCAGAATCAGAGCAATAATCCTGACTTTCTTCTTCATCCCAAAGCTCTCTCTTCCTACCAGATCTTTTCTTAACCCTGGGGTCCTGAAGGGCCAACCTGGGAGCATTATCCACTGAGCTCTTCCCCTCCAACCAAAGCCCCAGCCTAGGGGTGTCCAGTGTGCACCTCCCATCAGCAGGCCTCAGGAATCTCCTTGCCCCACAGCAGCTGGCCCAGAAATATGACAACAAGAAGAGCTAGAAGAAACAGCAGATAGCGGGCCCATTGGGAAGGGGCAGATTCAATGATGTTCTCTGCTAGGGGCTGTGGAAATGATCAAGGGAGTTATCTGAGACAGCTGGAAGTCCATGGCCCACAGGGGCCCTGAGCCCCTTTGGAAATGTCTCCTAGGCCACCCAACCTCTGTTCAGTAGGCGGCTAAGCTGGGCCTCTCTTTCTCATCAGGGGGAGTGAGTCTTCTACCTCTTCCCATCCTTCCCCTTTGCCTGCTAATCCCTTATACCCAGGAAATGCTTCCTGCTAAGTCAAAATTTACTTGCTGCTGCCTAAGGAATCTGTTCTTATTTTCACCCTTGGTGGAGATGGAGCCCCATAGGCACCCTGTGCTTCTGATACATATTCAGGGAATTGAACCTTCCCCGACAGGGGTCCTCGCCACTCCCTTTCCTTCTCAGGTTCCACATTTGAAGAGCAACCTCTGACCCTCACACAGAGAAGCCTGGCGTGGGGGGGTGGGGGGTCTACTGTCACCCTGGGAGGGAATCTCTCTGCCCTTCCCCAACTTGCCACTTATTCCTTATCCACATTTCTCCTTTGACTAGAAGGATGGGGGCAGGGGTGGCCCAACGACACTGACTAGATGCAGAACTAGATTCAGAGGTGGCTGTCTCACTGTCCCCCCCAGCCCCCCACCCCGAGCCTGAGTGCAGCTGGAGGGGCTGAAACTGTCCTTTGGCCAGGGCTCCTTCTCCAACAGGGGACATTTGGAAGGGCACTTGGAGTCAGAAGAATACACCAGAGAATAAGGGCTGGGAGAGGAGTGTTCCTGCATGGAGGAAGACAGATGGGTAACGCTTCAGCAGAATCTGGCAGCCAGCGGGGGAGCACGCTAGGTGAGCATTGGGGTTAAGGCATAGAAGGGCCCTGCAGGGGTCTTTGCAATTCTGATGTAAGGGAAACGTCGTGGAGATGGGCATTCGATAACATTTGCAGATGAGCAAACCAATATCAGCTTAGTTCTCCATCTAATGGGGTTTCTGCAACTGTGACCCCATCAACCGTCCCAGGTCCCAGCACACCATCATGCAAGCAGCCCTCAAATCCTCGGGGTCCTGGTCCTGGTAAGCCCTCCATCTCTTCCCTTTTTTTTTTAAAATCTTTTATTATTATCCCTTCCCTTTTTAGGGTACCTGCTCCAGGCTTCCAGAAGATGCCCCAGACCAGAATAGTAGGAGAGGCATAGACATGCCCTATAGATCCTTATACAGACATAGGATATTAACAGGGAAGGTCAGAGCCAGGTGTGGTGAAGAACTTATAATCAACAGAGATCTCAAACTCCAAACCCTGGCCAAGAAGGCCAGGGGGCTCCTCTCTCCAGTGATCCATCAGCAGTGGGAATGGGGCCCATGGGAATGTAGGAAATGAAAGGAGGTAGGCTCACCCTGCCTAGAGGCAGTCAAGGGTCAAGGTGAACTTTTGAGTTTCTTTCTGGACGCAGAATCCTGTTTAAGGTCCCTGTACCCATTGTTCTCCCCCACTCCAACCCCAACATGCCCCCACTCTTCCCAAAGAAGGTGGGCAAAAGATAACTCTGTGAAAATTCCACATGGGTTGGGTCATCTGAGTGAAGCCAAGAGGCATAGTGACCCCTCCCCGGCAAAATACAACCCAGAAAAACACCCAGCAGCAAGAGACTTCCATTCGAGAATGGAGTCCCAGTCTTGCCACCTGGATATGTCATGTCACCTGTCAGAGCCCTACTATAAAACGGGGAAATGATAACGAGGCCATCTACCTCACAGGGTGGTGAGAGGCCGTGACCCTGAGTGCACTGGGCAGATGCAAGGGCTGGTGGCCCTGGGCCGGTGCTGGGGCAGGCTGGGGTTGGTCATTCCCGCATCACTCCATTCAGTGTGTTTGGCTCCGCTCTGGGGCGGGGGGCCTGGCTCACAAAACCTATGCTGGGTCTGGGCACATCCGCTCCGGCGTGCGTCCGGGAGCCGTGTGTGGGGCCGCATGCATGAGCGTGTGCCTGTGTGTCTCTGCATATATGAGCCTCGTGGTGGGAGGAGGAGGAGAGGCGGGAAGGCACGGGCCGCGGCGGCCGGGCATGTGGAACCGAGGAGTGGGCAGGCTGAGTGCCCCTTCCCCTTGGCCGGCCTCGCGGAACCTGCATTCCAAGTCCATCCACAGACTGCCCCACCCCCGCCCCCTGTAAGTCGGGGCCTCTCCCGGCCTTGGGCCCATCTCCCCAGCCTGCCCGGGGAGGAAGGGGGGGAGGGGTCGCCTCCTGCCCATCCCCCCTGGCTCTGGCCCCCACTCCCCCAAGCTCGCTGGGCCCTCCGGACACTGGGGCGGGTGGGGGTGGGAGCGGGGGGAGGCTCTGAAAGCAGGTGACTGTTTGGGGGAACTCGGGGACAGAGCCCCCATTGTGCCCGCCCCGGAGGCGCCTCAATGGAGCTCTGGGGCACAAAGGGGCTTTGACAATGGGCAGGACATTAGTATGCAGAGCCAGCCCCTCGGCCCTCTCCCTGTCCCACAGCCCAGGGGCGGGGGCTGGGGGGGATGCTGGCCTCGCGGGTGGAGGCAGGGGGTGGGGCAAGGCTGAGACTGAAGAGATCTCAGCCCCCGGGGGCTCCCCTGGGGACACTGCCCAGGAGACAGGGGAGGGAGACTAGACCAGGGCCCCCAAACCTGCCACGAGCCAAAAAGGGCTTTCCAAATGGAAAAAACCAGGGGGACTGGGCGGGATGGGGGAGGAGGGGCTGTGGGAGGCCAGGCCCCTTCCTCCCAACTGGACTCTGGAAAGAAGCACGTGCGCAGCCTGACCCCACCCACTTTGGGCCTCAGTTTTCCCATCTATTCTAGGGAACTGTGTGGGTGGCAGAGGAAAAACTGAGCAATAGACAGCAAGGTCTCAAACCTAAGCCCGCCCCGACTCCTCAGGCTCGGGGGCTGCTGGTGGGATCTGACCCTCCAGAATGCTTCTGCTCAGGGTGTGTGCTTGGGGTTTGGGGTATTTAGGCTTCTGACAAGGTGGTGCCTGCAGCCCAGCTCAGGGGGGTTTGGCTGACAGGCCAAAGAGCCAGGGCTGGCTCCTCCCACCCTTGCCCCTGGTGT
This sequence comes from Neophocaena asiaeorientalis asiaeorientalis, assembly GCF_003031525.2. Classification (NCBI taxonomy): domain Eukaryota; kingdom Metazoa; phylum Chordata; class Mammalia; order Artiodactyla; family Phocoenidae; genus Neophocaena; species Neophocaena asiaeorientalis. The sequence continues at coordinate 1,736,668 of NW_020172011.1, forward strand.
GTTCGTCTGTCTCCCCATCTGCCTCATCCCCACCCCCACTGGCACCCTTCCCAAGGTGCATGCACTGCCCGTGGCACCACAGCACAAAGGGCAGGGTCAGGAGCCACCGGGAAAGGGACCCAGAGCCTGGAGTGCTGGGAGACTGAGAGGAGGGAATGATCCAGGAGGGGGCTGCAGGCAGTGAGCAGGAAAGAGACACCCCAGGAGAAGCAGTGTTGCCCGATCACAGATCACAGACTTCCTCTGCCCTGGGCCAGGAACCCTTAGGAGAGAGGGCTGGGGCCACTTTACAGAACTGCTCCCCACAAGGCAAGATGGAAAAACCTTCTGGGCTTAGGAATGCCTTCTCCTGACTTGCTTTCTCCTTTTTCAGTTGCTGTTGAGGTCAGGAAGTCCCTCCCTGCTACCCGCCCTCAACTCAAGGCTTCCTGCTCTACTGCTATTGGCCCTGGATGGCACACTTGGGATTGCTGGGGGAAAGGTAAGTTCTGCTCCCCTCCTCTCAGGACCTTGGGTTTTTTTTCCCCACTGAAAAAGTCTGGTGGGGAAAGTGTAGGGCTAAGAGTTAGAACTCCTGGGTTCAGGGCCCAACAACCCTGTTAACTTTTCCTGGGACCTCACACAAGTCACTTTTCCTCTCTGGTTCAAGAAGCCCACACCTGCAATTTGGGAAAGGTCACTTCTGCATCGCACTGCCTCCTGGGCCCATGGGCAGTGGATTCAGGGGCAAGGCTCTGGTATTTAATAAGAGCTCATATTATTTAGCACTATGCTAGGCCCTTTTCTAGCGTTACATCATCTAATTCTCAACAATTCTAAAAAGGAGGCACTTTTTAAAAGCTCCATTTTATAGACGAGACAACTGAAGCACAGAGATGTTAATAATCTGCCCAAAGTCACACAGCTAGTGAGTGGTAGAACTGAGATTCAGGCTCCAGTAGGTAGTCTGTCCCCAGGACCCACATGATTAACCACTACCCCATACTGCCTCCCTAGTGAAAACATTCAAAAGACCATGGGCAGCTAAGGGAGATCAACCAGGATGTTCAAATCACCTGGGGCTTTTCCAAACTGTTTTCTGACGTTCCTCTGGACTAGTAATTCTCAAAGTGTGGTCCAGGGACCCTGGGGGGGTCCTGAGACCCTTTCAGAGGCTCTATGAGGTCAAGCCTATCTTCATAATAATACTAATATGTTATTTGCTTCTTTTCACTTTCATTCTCTCATGAGTGTTCAATGGAGTTTTCCAGAAGCTACATTGCAATATGATGTTATAACATATTGAATGCAGAAGCAGATATGAAACACCAACTGTCTTCTATTAAGCCAGATATTGAAAAGATTTGTGAAAATGTGAGACAATGCCACTTACTAGACTTTTGTTTGTCTGTTTCTAAATATAGCTATTTTTTCATTAAAGATATGTCATCTAGGGCTTCCCTGGTGGCGCAGTGGTTGAGAGTCCGCCTGCTGGTGCAGGGGACACGGGCTCGTGCCCCGGTCCGGGAGGATCCCACATGCTGCGGAGCGGCTGGGCCCGTGAGCCATGGCCGCTGAGCCTGCACGTCCAGAGCCTGTGCTCCACAACAGGAGAGGCCACAACAGTGAGAGGCCCGCATACCACAAAAAAAAAAAAAAGTCATCTAAATTGACATGCAAAAGGGGTTTATTGCTGTTATTTTTAAATGAATGAATGCATATTTTAAGTTTCCTCTCATTTCTAACCTATCAATGTAATCCACATGAACAAAAGCGCTTTGCAGTCTTCAATAATTTTTAAGATGTGAAGGGGTCCTGAGACTAAAATGTTTGAGAACCACTGCCCTAGACTCAGACATCCTCACCCTTTCCTCTTGCCATTGCCCATGTCTTTTTTATAGAGGGTCAACCAGGGAGATTTAGATGTGGGGAGACGGTGTGTGCCCGGGTCTTGTGGTTGGGAAAAGGATGGGGGTGGAGCTGAGGATATATCGCTAAAAGGTCAGGCCTAACCCGACTTGAGAGCTATGCCCACATGTCTCCCAGCTTGCAGGCTCCCACCCAGAGGTATGCTGCAGACAACTGGGCTGTCCCAGACTGGACTCTGGCCTCTGCCCCTTTCCCACTCCAGACGCCCACTGACAAGCCCAGCATCAGGCAGGAGCAGACCTCCCTGGCGAGGAGAGAAAGGTTCTGTGGATACCCACGTGGATTTTTGTGTTTGGGCCAGCAGCGTTTAATCTGCTGCTTATAATCTGAGGGTAAAACTGTCTCCACAGGATGGGGAGTTTAGTAGGAGAGGAGTTTCTCTGGAGGTTCCCTAGAGAGTTGGATAATAGAGTCTTACATATACCCTAGTCTAGGACACTCCTAAACCTCTGAAGTCAGGGTCCTCCCCCAGAATTAGCAACCAGAAAGGTTTCCTACCTAGAGTCAAGCTGGTCAGTAGACAGTCTGTGCCCTGGGGGCAGAGGGGTCCAGGGAGGGAAGAGATGCCTTTGCTTCAGGGAGTCGACAATCTGACAGGGGTGTAGGCCCCACCCTAGAGGAGCTCCTGTTATGGTAGGAGACAGGATGTCCCCTCCAACATTACCACTGTCCAGGTCATCCTGGGCAAATTCATAGACACGAAGGACAAGGAACAGGCAGGATGCTGAGGAGAAGGGGTACAAGATGACAGAGCAGATAGGGAAACAGAAGGATGGAGATTTGTAGGAGGGGCAGGACTTGGAGGGGTAGGCCTGTGTGAGGGCCCAGGGTGGAAGGGGTGTGGCTCAGGGATTGCCATGGGATATGCTCCCCCAAGACAAGGTCTGAATCGATGGGGGTCCCAAAAGATAGGGGAACTGGAGGGGATGGGAGAAAGGTTGATATAAAGTATCTTGAAGACTGTGAGTGGGAGTTTTCATCTGAAAACCCACAGAGACGTCTGAGTAGCAAAGGGGCAAGATAAAACTGATGCTTCATGACAGTTCCAGGGATAATTCTGTGTGGAGTAAAGAGGGAATCAAGGAGAAAGAAAGGTGGAAGTTAGGAAGATCATTAAGGAGGCCGCTTTGGGCACCCAGGCTCACAGGACGAACAGGCTGATCAGGGGGCAGAGAAGAGATGGACTCACACACCTGAGGGGAGTTGTGGGGGAAATGCGGGCAGGGAGGAAAGAGGCAGGGCCATGGAGGGACAGGGGTGAGATGTCGGGGTAGAGAGAAGCTGGCGTCTTTCGCTGGAAGACGTAAGTCACCCAGACGGGGAAAGAGACTATTTTAGGGAAGCCCAGCAGCTCGGTTACATTTATCGAATCCAAGTTGGAGACAGCACATCTGCTTGGTGAAAACTCATGGAAAGAAGGGCCCAGGGGCGTGGAGACCCAGGCGACGCCCACCTTGTTGGAATGAAGACAGGAACCTCATCTTAAACGACTTGATAATTCTCCCACCTTCCCAAACTCTAGAAGGGCGGAGAGACAGAGACCTAGGACAGACCTCAGAAAAGCCACAGAGAAGGGCTGCAGCAGGCCCAGGAGCCAGGCAAGATGAGGGAGTAGAAAGAGTCACAGAGGTGGGAGAACCATAGCAGCCAACAACTGCACTTTTTATTTTTAACATGTTGAGCCCCACTCCAAGCCCTTTACAAATATCGAGTCTTTTAATACTCAACTATAATTAGCCCCATTGTAAGGCTGAGGAGACATTTGTAGCTACTAAGCAGTGAACGCAGGATTTTAAACCCAGGAAGTCTGACTCCAAGGCTGTGCTCTTAACCACTACGCCTCTGCCTCTCAGACAACAGAAAGGAGCCCTGAGACAGACAGCACTGTGGGGTCGCACTTTCCCTCCAGAAGAAGCCTCTTGACAACTGTTGCAATAATCCGTGCGCTTCTCCGAGCTTCACAGCTCCCCCTCACAAGCCTTAAGGATGGGCTTTTTTTTTTTTTTTTTTTTTGCGGTACGCGGGCCTCTCACTGTTGTGGCCTCTCCTGTTGCGGAGCACAGGCTCCGGACGCGCAGGCTCAACGGCCATGGCTCACGGGCCCAGCCACTGCGCGGCATGTGGAATCTTCCCGGACCGGGGCACGAACCCGTGTCCCCTGCATCGGCAGGCAGACTCTCAACCACTGCGCCACCAGGGAAGCCCCCAATGATGGGCTTTTTTTGTTGGGGGTGGGTTTGTTTTAGTTTGGGTCCAGAAGGTGGTCTGCCTCTCTTTCCCAAACTCCATTTCGGATCTCTTTCCTTTTATGGACCCGCTTCCTGAAATCTAGCCTAAGTCCTTCAAGCTGCAGCCCCAATCCTTTCCCCGGGTCTTCTGCCATTGGAAGGGGAGCAGAATGGCCATATCCACTCCCTTCTATGCTACACCTTTTTAGGGGCCTGAAGTGCTAATTCAGTCCTCTGAAGCCCATGCTTCTCCAGCCGCTTTCTCCAGGCCACCCAGTTCAGTTTTCGCTTCTCTCCTGCATTCCAGAGCCAGCCCCTCCCTTCTCCCCCACCTCAAATCCAGCTCCCAGCTGGCAGACACCCACGGGAGACTTTTTCCCATAATCCCTTTCTCTGTGCCCTTTCAAGCTTCTGATGTGGGGAGGGGACGAAGAGGGGCCACTCAGATGCACTGTCTCCATGAAAATGGTGGCAACGCGTATATTAAACTTGGATGAAGGGAGAAAAGCATTGAACGCAGCCTGTGGAAGAGACAGGGTGATGTGGTAAACTCAGAAAGCTCTGATTCCCAAGAGCCGCCCCTGCCAACCAGCCTTCACTGGGTGCTAAAACACTTGGATTCCAGATCTCCCATCTCTAATCTTTCTGCAGTTTCATCTTAGCAGTGTGCCTTGGACTGTCCCTTCTCTCTGCCCCTTCCAGGGCCTCACCACCATCCTGGACAGTTTGGCATTAACCCGGACAGTAGCACTGACCAGTCAGGCAAGAGAAGAATCTAGGCCGGGGAGGGGAGGGAGACTGGAGCTTTTTTCCTTCCGTCCTAAATAACCCTTGGCAGGAAAGTTGAGGGGCTCCATTGCCCAACATCTCTTTCCCTCCCCACTGATGCCAGGAGGTTCGGCCTATCTTCCATCTTGTGTGCAGAAACCAAGCATTTTGCTAAAAGATGCAGGGGGTCTTTTCTCCTTTGTAGAAGTGGGTCTTTCTGCATGACTCACCCCCCCCCGCCGCCCAGAGCCCTAAACCCCTTATTCCATCAATTCGGGCATGACCCCAGAGGACTTGATCTAAGCCCACCCAGATCCAAGTGTCCCAGCCTCTCTGGTCCCTAAGGAGGACCAGGGAAGGAAGCCCCTGGGTCTTCTGCCACGCCCTTCCCTTCTAGCCCAAGCCAACCAGGCTGGAGTTATAGACGAGCTCGTGCACAGAGGTGCAGGTGTGGGGATGGGGCGCTGTTCAGTGGGGCACAGGGAGGAGGTGAGGGATGCCAGGAGTTGGACCACTAACCCTCCCACACAAACGTATGTGTCCACGGACCGCATGTAGGGCAGATGTTGGGCAGACAGATTTTTTTCCCTCAGGGTAGGGGGCAGCAGTGGGATTCTGCATTAGAACCTCAGGATTGGGACCCTAACCCTGCCCCCGCCAGCCCTCTCCACTCAGTGGAGTCGTTGCCATTTGATATCCACTGAGACAAGTTGGCTGCTCAGCTCGGGTGGGGGGCGGGGGGATGGCTCAGAAAACAGCAGCTTCTTTCAGGACCCAGGTTGGCAAGGGCTTTGGGAGGCTGGACTGGCCCAGATCACCCCCCAACACCCCCTCTCTCCCTCCCTCGCCACCACCACCAAAGGACTGGAGGGCGGGGAAGAGGAGTTGGCACTGCCTGGGCCATGCCTGTTGCCTCTGCAGACCAGCCCTGGCCCCTCTCCCTGGCATGATGCCTTCCCTCCCCCTCCTCCCTCGTTTCCTCCTCCCTGAAGAACTAGCTATAAGCCAGGACACTTGGCTGCTTCTACACTTGGTCCCCCGTACCAAGCCTATACCATGAGGAATTAACAAGCCCTGCACAGGATGGTACCCACCATCATGCCAGGAACACGTAACAGAACAGAAATCCTTGGAGATTAGCAACAGCGTTTCAAGATGAAACTGAATGGAATGCAGAGTAGCTTCTGGTCCCTTCTCAGACTGGTTTCCTGATACCCACTCCAGGCCCTCGTCACGCCTAAACAGGTGTCCCTCCTCACAGAAGCGCACCAAGTCTCCCAACATCATCTCCCTCCCATCCAGAAATGCCTAAAGCAGTCCTGGTGGGGAAAAAAATTTCAAGCACCATGGCCAAGGCAGATGGGCCAGAAATCTTTAGCCAGAATACGTATCAATAAGCAACGGAATCAGGCTTTAAGCCTAGGCCTCCTTTGGGGTCCAAATCTGTACTGGCTTCTTCCGCACCCCCACTTCCCCATCTGCCTCACTGTGCCTGGGGCCCTTCATTAACAAGCATGAGATCTCAAGATACAAGAGGTCCTACTCGCACTCGTCCCCAGTTTTGTCCTTCCATGCATCCTGGAGCTCAACTCTTCTCCCTCAAATCAGGAAGTTCCAACCTGTCTCTTTCCTAACGCAGGTGCCCTTGGTTAGTTCCTGATAGGGAGAAGGGATGGGATGGGGAAGGGGCATCTCACCTGGAGGGTGGATGTTATGGAACCCAATCTGCCCTTCTTACTCTAGCAGAGGTGACCCTGCTGCTCTCCTCCAGGTGATCTCAGTGTGAAACAGCTGCGGCGAGGAGAGGAGGGTTGTAATGGGGAGAGGTGTCTTGAAGTGGGAGGCAAGTTGGAATGAAGGGAAGAAACTGGGCGGGCAGGGGTCCCAGTCACACCAGGCTACTACATCTCCCTAACCTGAGCTGTAGGTGTTTTCTTCCCCTGTGTGAACTAGTGATCAGTGGGTGTCCCTATGTGAATGTCACATCATGGGGAGGGGGAAGAGGGGCTGGGCATGGGAGTGGGAGTAACCTGATGATCCCGGGAAGAGGGGGCGCTGTCTGCAGTGCCTGTGAGGGTGCACGGTTATATGTGGTGGTCACTGTATTTAGCTGGAGGGCTGTGATGCAACTGAAGGTCTGCCCAGTAGGAAGGAGCATTAGGAAAGCCCCTTTCTTAGCTGAAAGTGCTGAGGTGACCAGTTTGGGAAAGTTTCCTTCTTGGTGAGCCCTTCCTATAAGGCTCCGTTTGGGGCCGCCCCGGTGGGAGGCTGGGGAATAGGACGGTACCACTGAGGCAAGTCAGGGTAGGGACCTAGGGGCTGGGGGCCCCGGTATCTCTGGAGAGTGAGGTGGACAGGACCCCGGCTGCGGCGGCAGCACTCCTTCATCAGGGCCAGGGTCTTACCTTGGGTCCAGGGTGGAGTGGCCCCTCGGATGGGCAGCGGGACAGACGGACAGACGGGGCGGGCAGGCGTGAGGAACGGAGCTGTGCGACGGGCAGGGCCAGGACTCTTAAACCCGGAGCCGGGATCAGATAAGGGCTGGTCCTGGGGCCGGGGCCGGGGTCGGGCCGGCCGGGGGCAGAGCTGGGCCGGGCCGGGCCGCCCCCTCCCTCCGCAGCGCAGAGCCAAACTTTGCGTGAACTGAGGGACCTGGAGGGGCCGGGCGGGCGGGGGCGGGGGGCTCCGGACAGGCCAATGGGAATGTGGAGCGCCAGGCCCGAGCTGCCGGGATTGGAGGGGACTGGGCAGGGGGTGGGGCGTAGGGGCAACGAAGCAGAGCCCCAGACAGCTGGAGGAGCAGGACGGAGAGCAACACCCAAAGACAGAGACCCAGACAGACTCAGGGAGAAATAGAGAGACGATAGGCGAAGCGATAGAAGCCGAGCTGGCAAGATGACAGGGGAAGAGAGAAGGAAGAAAAAGGAGGCTGTCGTGTCAGGGATGGGGAACAGAGAGCGGGAGCAGGCGGGGGCGGACCTGGGGCCGAGTTAATGAGGTGGAAATGAATTCAGGACCGGCCCAGTGGCCCGACAGGCAGCGCCGAAGGGGCGGGCTCGGGACTACGGGGTTATATCCTTCAGCACCATTTCCATGCTGTTTGCCATTTTCTAAGTGCAGGGTGAGGTCCTGGATGCGAAATGCGCAGACATCATTCCCGCTTGCAGTGGCTTGGTCTGAGAGAGGGCAGAACACGCAGCCCAAGTGCCCAGGAGGTGCTGGAGGCAGCAGAAAGGGAAAGATCACTCTACTTAGGGGGTCCTGCAGATGTGGGAGGACAGACGTGACATCCATCCGATAAGGCCCCTAAAGAATGCAGAGGATTCAGGTACGGGGAGACGGCGGGGAGGGCATTTAAGGCAGAGGTGACTGCATTCACAAAGTCCTGGGAGGACAGGAAAAATACAAGTCTGCTTGGGAAACAGCAGCAAAGTGGTCCACTGGACCAGAATACGGAGTGGTGGTTCTCAACCTTTTCATCACGAAGGACTTCTTTCATTATCGGAATCCATGTTTTGAGAGGTTTTTATCCACAATCTCCCACTCTTGGCATGTATTAAGGAAGAAAACATTTATTTCCCCATTTTTGCTCATCGTAGATATTTAACTACTAATCAGTAACCAGTATTACCATATTCAGTTGATATACATAGTGGGGGGACAAGAGGAAAGGCACTTGACATTTTAGTTCAGTTCAGCCTCTAGACGCCCTATGACGGGTCAATGTCCATTTCAAATAGCCCCCATGGTGGGGGTGGGGGGCCACTGGGCTGAAGGTAAGCGTAGCGTTTGTGGTGGGGGAAGACCTCTAGTAAATATAGAGCTGTGCCCATTCATGGTCAGCTCTGAAGGCAATGGAGAGTAAATGAAGTTTTCTCGAGCAGAGGGGAGACAAAGGTAGAGCAGAATTTTAGGATCACTAATCAGCAGGTGAACAAAGTGGTTTGACTCAAGAGGAAACATGGCAGCAATCCTAGACTTCATTCTTCCTCACCCCATCTCCCTTATCTAATCAACGCATCTACCTTCTAAATCACATAAATCCCACTCCCTTCCTCTCCATCTCATCATCATGCCAGTGGTCCAGGACCCCATCACCTCTCACCAGGATTACTACAGCAGCCTTCTAATGCCTACCTCTAGTCTTTCTCCACTCTAATAATCTGTCAGATCATGAAATCCTTCATTTAAGAAGAAACACCAATCTCTCTGAAACACCAATCTGACGGTGTCACTTCCCGATTTAAGCTTTCCATAGACTGCCCATTGTCTATAAGTAAAGTCCAAATTCCTAACCGTGGAACAGAAGGCCTCTTATGACCTGGACCTGGTGCCATTCCAGCCTCATCTTCTTCCACTGCCCCTACGCACCCCGACCTACAGCTGTTTCCTCCTCCAATACCCAAGGTTCAGTCTTACGTTCTCTTTCCGTGTCCTGCTCCTGGACCCTTCGTCACTTACATGGCTCCAACTATCGTTCCTGAGTTACACCCAAATCTCTACCTTCAGCCTTAGGCTCTCTTTAGAGCATTACCTCCACAGTTCCAGTGGCTGGCAGGGGATTTCCACTCCCACCTGGACAGGCTCCAAACTGAACTCATCCTCTTCCTCCTCAAGGCTGGGAGTTCTCATGACTTCCTTCCTTACTTCTGTGTTCCTCCCAGTTGATCAGATTAAAAAGCTAAAAATCATCTTCACTCTTCACCCTTACCCTATGTTCCATCCATTGACATGTCAACAAAACCACCAAATTCTGTCAAGTCTCCCTTTGTTCTATGTCTCTAGGATATCCTTTCTCATTTCACGGCTACTGTCAGGATCAGGAAGGTCACTAGCAGCCCAGGACCTTGACCCACCCTTCACCCTTCTCTCTAGTCTCAAAGGAAGAGGTAACCTGTATTCACAATGTCAGTCCCTGTGCCCTTGGATCAAAACCCCAAACTGATGGCCCTTGCTTGCAGGTCGCAGTCCAAACTCCTCAGCTCGACATTTGGAGTACTCCTCTGAGAGAGGAGGGAAGAAAGAATCAAAGGGCAGGAGCAGATAGAGATACCTGGTGGTCAAGGAGTCTCTGCAGAAGTTCCTTCCAAATGGTTTTCACTCTTCTGTAGTTCAAAAAAGCCATTTACTGAAACTCAGGGTGGCGGTGGGACTGAGCAATTAGAAAGCATTTAGAAGTTCCATAACAGCAGGTGTGCAGAGGTTGTGGAAAAAGACACAGATAGCTTGAACGGCGCTGTAAGTTTCTAATTTTACAAGAGTGATTTAAATCGAGCTTTTGTTCTTAAATTACGTTTTATAGCATATACACAGATATCCATCATGTATACATTCCTCTGTATGTATCAAATGTCAGTTTTTAATTTCGAAGTCTTTTTACAAAAGAAAGAAGTCCTAGAACAGTCACTAGGAGCCCAATAGGAAATCAATAATAAACGGCATAGGGCATTCATATTTGTGAGTGTTTACTACGCAAGATATACATGTTACTTGAGATGGAAAAACTGTGGTTCAGAGAGTTTCAGCAGCTCGCCTATGGTAACATAGCTAGAAAGCGTTCGATTTGGAATTTGAATCCACGCACGTTGAACTCCAAAGCTTGTCTCGAGGTAATCCTAGAGTGATTTTGCATAGTTGAAACATAAACGTGTCCATATGAGCACACATCGGTATGAAAAATTTGCCAGGGTTGCGATGTCCAGTGTTCCCACACAAAATGGCAGTTAGGGGAACCATCTCTTTTTAAGGACACCCCTCTGTTTCCTCACTTCAGCAAGTTCTGTCTTTCTTATTCTCAGTTGCTCCTTTCTAACTCCCTCCTCCCAACTTTGGCCTCATCTCTTCTTTTACCTCATTTGTCATAGGGCAGGGGCTCCTTCAGAGCACAGAGGACAGTAAGGGGTGAGTAACTTGTTTGGGAAGAAGAATCCACAAGTGGGCAGCAGTATGAGGGGCTTCTGCTGGGAAAAGCCAGTGCGGACGGAAGGGATGAGGGAAGCTTTGGGTCAGGAGGCATGAGGAGGCTCAGAACAGGCAACATTTCACAGTCAGAGGGATTGGCTGGAAATGGAGATACTGACAACGCCCCCCCACAGGATTCCGAGGGGCATTTTAGTGTTCGGGCCCCACAAGGCTGAGCAATTTCCATTAGTAGTGGGGCACCTAATAGCTGGATAATCCTGACCACAGAGGAGAAATCCAAGAGAGGGCCTGAGCTACACCCCCTACCAAGGCATGAGTGGATCATTATTTAGGTATACCACCTCCTTTCAGTAAATGCAATTTACAAGAACTTGCATTTATAAGACATAAGTTAGGGGATGCTTAATCACATTACCAAAGGGCTTTATCCAGAATTTCTTTAACTAGGTGGTTTCTCTAGTACCTTTCTAATTGGGTCCAATGGACAGAAATTCTATTAAAACACCCAATATACTGTGGTAGGAGGGAGGCGACAGGGAATAAAGAAACAACCAGGGACCAGGAGCCAGGAGGCCTGGGTCTTAGTTCTGTCTATGCTCTTGGGGCCCATCCCTTACCTGTAAATTACTTGGGACCCATCCTTGTCTGTAAATTGCCTGGGACCCATCCCTTACCTGTAAAGTGAGGATTAATTCTGGACTACCTCTAACGTCCGTGACTTTTAAATCCTGGTCTACTTCCTCCAGTCCTATAAAGCAAGATAGACCTGTGTATGAGAAGGTTCTGATCCTTTTGCTCTCCTGAACTCAGCCAGAAGACCAGCAAAGCCCTCAGCCTCAGAAGCCCAGTGGGGCTCCGTGTGTCCTGGGTCTGTGCTCTGCTTCTCCCAATTTCACTCTAATATCCAGCCACATTTCACTCCTGCAAACCTACGCTCCCTCTGCTCTGAGTTTTCTAGGGCCCCATCTCCCTTGAATTTATAGAAATTGTTATAATCTATCTGATTGGCCGCCCTGCTCCATTAAGTTCATATCCTCAGCCATCTCCTGTATTCCCCATCATGCTTCCTCTCCCACCTCCAACCTTTTACCTAAGAAGTCTCATGATACTGCTCAAGGAAATCTTCCCAGATTGGTTGATCCCAAGGCTGCCACATACAGTTGTACGGGTTGTGCGCTGCATTAAGGCACCCACTGAGGGGGCAAACTGAGGACTGAACCACGTTCAGTTTGCCATTCCTTGCATCATGGCTTGGAGCCGTGTCTACTGGAGGGATTCCCCTTTTTATTTTTTTTTTATGCCGAAGTACCACCTGCTACATGCCATAAGGAGTGCATATGCCCAGAGGGGGGTTCCTTTTTTCTACTTTGTACCAAGGTTCTTTATAGACCAGCAGTGTGGCCCCAGCTGTGCCCCTCCCGCCCTCAGCATTCTCCAGTTCCAAACCCAATCTCCCATCGTCACAACTGTACTGACATATTTCATTGACTCCTCGTAAAGTTGCTTTCTTTACTTCATAATACCTGAAAGCTAGGATCCTGCTTATTTTTCTGTATCCTGGTACCTAAGAAAACATTTTTTTTTTCCCTCACTCTGTTCAAGTTCAATGATAAACAAAGAATTGAGGTTAGATACCAGGCAAAGTCCAGGACCTGCCAGATCCATAAAGCAGCGGAGGGGGTGGTGTTCTCCTTTGTCAGGAAGGCCGCGCTCAAGGCAGCCTGCACTGAGGCAGGGGGCTGGCTGATACATCTTCTGGAGGACGCTGCCAGCCCTGTGATTTCCCCCTCCAGGAAATGGGGCCAGTTCTATGCAAATACGTTCTTGCCCAGGAGTTTGGTTTCTTCTCTCTGAGCTCCTGGCACAGTGGAACCAACGTGAGCAGCTGCTTGGCAGGACAGAGAAGGGCAGGCTAGCAGTCCCAAGGCTCAGGTGACAGGGCCAGGCCCAGGAGACGGGGATGTTGACTGGGGCTTTAACAGCCCTCCTGATGCCAATCTCGGGCTGAAAACTCGATATTTCCACTTGGAACAAGAAACACAGGCGAGAGGGCTGGGAGAGGAGGGCGGTGTACCAGGAGTGCCCCCTGCAGGTCTCACTGGGTGGCACCAGCACAGAAGAAGGCGGCACAGGGTAGGTGGAGATTTCAGGAGATGCCTGGGATGAAGACGACGAGGAGGAGGAGAAGGAAGACCATAGCTAGCATCTACTGAGTACTTACAGTGTGCCCCCACTGCCTCATATAATCCTCATGACAATCCCCCAGAGATGGATAATACAGCTGTTCTCAGTTCTTAGATGAAGAAACTGGTCAGAGAGGTTAAGTAACTTGCTCAAAGTCACCCAGCCAATAGGGGACAGAGTTGGCGGTTGAATCCAGGACACTGCCTCCTGAGACTATATTACTCAACACCACCTTTTCCACCTTGCCAGGCCATTCCAGGGACTTTTTGCCTGCTGGTATCCATTTCTATATCGTCCTGCTTCTCTAGCTCACATCTTCCTGTTCCAACTTTAAGGCAGCTGGAGAACTGATCAATATCTCGGGTATAATAATGCTGATACTAGCAACGCCTGGCATTTGTCTACCACTCTCTGCTTTTAATTATTTCCCTGGGGAAAATAAACATGGAAGTATTTCCATTTCTCCAATTTTTTTTCCCTGATTTTTATCAGTATTCCTAAAGCTATTTCTATACAGTTATGATCAGTTTATAAGAATACTTTGGGGAATTCCCTGGCGGTCCAGTGGTTAGGACTCCACGCTTCCACTGCAGGGGGCACAGGTTTGGGGAACTGGGATCCTGCAAGACGTGTGGTGCTGCGGGCAAAAATAAAAAAGAATACTCTCGTGTCCTGGTTTTTATGTAACAGCGTACCTGCATGCACATTTACATATACGAACATCGTAACTGATTAGACTGCTTTGCCACAAATATTGCATTACCAAGGGAGCGGAGCATGGAGGTGTGACACAGGTGTATGAGTGTGACTACTTCTCTGCCGATATCCGACTCTGTGACATTTGGTAAATCACTTAACCTTTTTCAGTTTTAATTTTCTCATCTATAAATAGAGAAAATAATACCTGTCTCATAGGGTATCGCCCAGGGTTGTTGAATAAGGTGCGTGTCTAGCTCAGAGCTGATGCTCAATCAATTCTCAGGAGTAGTGTTAGTATTCTGTGCTTATGGATCTTTCTCCCCCACTGGACCATGAGCTCCTGGTGGCCAGGGACTTATCCACTTCTGTAACCAGCCCCACCTAGCACATTACCTGGCACGTGGGCTCCACAAAAATTTGTTGAATGAAGAGTTAGTAAGCCCTAAACTAGCCTTTTCTCTCTGTTGGACATTTGGGTTGTTTCTAGACCTTTTGCTGTTAAGAAACTACTCCTCAAAGCCCTTGTATTTATATTCCCTCATTCCATCTGCACGCCCTGTAAAGTAGGCAGAAGGGGCTATTTGCACATATCCACGTCTTGTGAAAGATGGAGCGACTGTGGCTGAGGGAAGGGAAGTGATTCCTATGGGTCACATCGCAAATCAGTGACAAAGATTAGAACCTCTGACCCTACCTCCCTTCCTTGGGTGGATCTCTTTTCCCTCTAGCTACCTTCTTCTGGATCAGGGTGACCTCTCCAAAAACGGAGACTGTGATGGCAGGCCTGACCCGAGAGCAGCACATGCACCCAGAAGCCCGGCTGGAGGTGAATCCCTAGGAAACCAAATGCCTTATTCCCAAACACATCAAGGCCTGTATTTTCCCAGAGCAAGGAGCTTCTTGGGAAAGAGTCAGCATGCTAGCTTTTCTTTTTTGTTTTGTTTTGTTTTCCTGAGGGGGTGAGGAGGCGAGCTCTGAGTTGTCCAAGAGGAGGAACTTTGGCTAAAAATAGCTATGGCGTATGGATCAGCCTCTAGTGGTACCCAGGACTGGGGAGGGGAGGGGGATGCTCTAGAGCTGTCGCCAGACTGGTTGCTGTGGAAACAGGAGAGGAGCAGGGGAGCCTGGGAAGTGCGGATGACACAGATAGCAAGTCCTAGTCAGAGCTGCCGCTACATTTAGGAGAAACAGCGGTGCCTGCGGCTCCCACCCTCCAAGGGGGCTGGGGTGGGGGGGGAGGCGGTGTCAGGGGCATGGACGCTACACCCCCAGGGGTCTCTGCTGCCGGCTACTCTCCTCTCCACACGCTGTGAGTTGAGTTCCAGGGGACTTGGGTTTGGGCCCCTATTTCCAAGGCAAGTGGGGGTTTGGGAAGAGCTGGTTCCTGAGGGAGTTTTCGCCCGATCCCCTTCCAAAAAATAAGCCCCCTTGCTGGCCAGCACTCTCTAGCCAGAGAAAGGGAGATCCAGGAAAATGCAGCACTGGGGTCTTCTGGAAAGGGGACACAGCATGCACATGAAATAAGGAGGAATAGGCTGGAGGAACAGGACTCTTTGGAGGGAAGGTGTAGAAATCGAGTCTTTGCTCTTGAGGTAGAGGCAACAGTTTCACACCTTTCCTTACCCATTGAGAAAGTGCAGCCCGAAGACAGGAGATAAAACACCATCAAAGTGAGGCTCACCTAGATTCCCAGGGCAATGGCGGGTGAGAGAGTTCTGGGGGCCATCAGACTCTGGCGTTTCTTCCCCACACCTGGGCAGAGAAATCTGCCTCAGCAGGCAGATTGGGGGTCAGATTACCTAAGACCCTGAGAGAACATCCGAAAGCCCACCTTGGCAGAAGCTGGAATAAGTGGGCCCAGGTACTTCTCTGAATGACCTGTGATCTCTAAGCCAATCGAGGACATCGTGGGCTGCAGGAAGAGAAAAAGCAAGCTCATGGTTGGGGGAGGGGAAGACCCTAATCTGCCATTGCATTGGGGTTCCTGGATCCTGTGTCCCCTGATTCCTCCTGGAAATGTAAGGGATGCCCCTAAGCTCCAAGCCATCTCATTTTGTTTTTTCCTCCTGCCCTCTACCCAGCACACACACACACACACACACACACACACACACACACACACACACACCCCCAGAGCCTCCAAAGGTCTGGCTGCAGAACACCTCACTCCAGAATTTAAATTCGAGAGTGCTGGGTTTGGAGTTACATACCCAGGCAGTTTCTCCCCAGGACCTGGTCAAACGTCCAGGCCATCTGTGGTCCTTATGTCACACTCTTCCCCTCCATCACCCCACCCGAGCCAGCCCAGGTTTCCTTGGAGTGGGGAAGGAGGATGATTCCCAAGAAGAAGGGAAAGTTGAAAAGTCCTGAATTCTTAACCTTTCCTCATACGAGCCATACCTCCTAGGGGCCCCTGGGTGCCTAGGGAAGGGCTCTGGGTCTCTCTCGGGGTAGCCTGCAGCTCAGAGAGCTCCTCACGGGGAAGAACTTAAAGCAAAATCAGGTAGGCTTCCCTTGGAATGTGAGCTTTGCGGCATATGGAGGGGGGCTGTTTAAGGATAGTCAAGGGAGGTGGGAGGCTGGGGAGGGAGGGGCGAACTGAAGGGAGGAAGGAGGTAAAGGTGTGTGCTTAAATCACTTATCTGATTTAATGGCTCATGAAGAATAGGATACTAGAGGGCTGCAAGCCTACCTTGAACTTTGTGCTTCCTTTACCCTGGCTGTCGGTGTTGATCTCATATTCTCCCGTCCTCCTGCCCATTTGCAGGCTGTCTCCACTGTGGAAATAACCTAGGGGAAATGGGGCTGACGCTACAGCCGCAATGATCATGGTCAGTCCTCAGGGAGGATTTCCAGTAGGAATTTCCCAAGGTGGGAATGTTCAACCCTTGCCCACTGGAGATTTTTTCACTCGTTTTCCACCACTTCCATTTCTCCTTCGTAAGCTTGTTGAGAGGAAGAAGATGTGGGAGGGGGTAGAGTAAGCGAGGTCCAAGGAGGGAGGAATGGGAAAGACTTTCTGTGTCAGTCTCCAGGTGAACTTCCAAAGAGCCTGGTTAGACAGCAGGTTGAACTGCGGAGACAGGGATTAGCGGACTGCCTGATATCAGCCAGGGCGGAGTGGGGCGGGGGTGGCGTTCGGGCAGGGAGGGCTCTGCACGGGAGAGGAAGATTAAGCACCTGCCTCGAAGGAACCCACGGTCTAAGCGTTTCAGGAAACTCCCTCCTGGCCTGGGCCTCTCGCCTGGGGGTGGCCGTGAGGTGCTGCACAGCCCAGTTAGAGCAGTGGGACCAAGACCTCTGGTACCCCGTTTCCCTGAAAATACTCAGTCGTGCAGAGTGCGATCCAGTTCATACACACTATCCCATTTGATCTTCACGGTGTTGTGAGCTGGGGGTGGGGACGGCTAGGGTTGTGTGTATTGCTCCCATTCTACCGATGCGGAAAGCTGAGGCTGACACAGCAAGGGACTCGCTCTGGGCCACCCGGCCCCTGGGCGCAGGCCCGGACGTCTCGGCCTCTCCCGCGGCTCGGCTAATCTGGCCCACCTCTCAGCCCCTCCAGGCCCCGCGCCGCCGCCGCCCGGGCCGTGACCTCCCCGCCGCGGCCACGGCCATGGCGCAGGAGAACGCCGCCTTCTCGCCGGGGCCTGAGGAGCAGCCGCGGCGTCGCGGCCGCCAGCGCTACGTGGAGAAGGACGGCCGCTGCAACGTGCAGCAGGGCAACGTGCGCGAGACGTACCGCTACCTGACCGACCTGTTCACCACGCTCGTGGACCTGCAGTGGCGCCTGAGCCTGCTCTTCTTCGTGCTGGCCTACGCGCTCACCTGGCTCTTCTTCGGCGCCATCTGGTGGCTGATCGCCTACGGCCGCGGCGACCTGGAGCACCTGGAGGACACGGCGTGGACGCCGTGCGTCAACAACCTCAACGGCTTCGTGGCCGCCTTCCTCTTCTCCATCGAGACGGAGACCACCATCGGCTACGGGCACCGCGTCATCACCGACCAGTGCCCCGAGGGCATCGTGCTGCTGCTGCTGCAGGCCATCCTGGGCTCCATGGTGAACGCCTTCATGGTGGGCTGCATGTTCGTCAAGATCTCGCAGCCCAACAAGCGCGCCGCCACGCTCGTCTTCTCCTCGCACGCCGTGGTGTCGCTGCGCGACGGGCGCCTCTGCCTCATGTTCCGCGTGGGCGACCTGCGCTCGTCGCACATAGTCGAGGCTTCCATCCGCGCCAAGCTCATCCGCTCGCGCCAGACGCTCGAGGGCGAGTTCATCCCGCTGCACCAGACCGACCTCAGCGTGGGCTTTGACACGGGCGACGACCGCCTCTTCCTCGTCTCACCGCTCGTCATCAGCCACGAGATCGACGCCGCCAGCCCCTTCTGGGAGGCGTCGCGCCGCGCCCTCGAGAGGGACGACTTCGAGATCGTCGTCATCCTCGAGGGCATGGTGGAAGCCACGGGTGCGGGCGGGCTGAAAGAGAAGGGAGAGGAGGAAGTGCAGGGGGAGGAGGGGAGCGAAGGAATCCTCCGAAGTGGCCCTGGCCTGGGGCCCTGGGCTGAGTGGTCTGTGTCACTGGGAATAGGAGACAGTAATGATAATAGACAACACCCAGTGCTTAACTCTGTGCCCTGCACGGCTCCAAAGCACTTTACACCTCCTGGTTTATTTAATCGGAGCCCCATGAAGGTAATTTCTTGTTACTGTGCTCATTTTTCAGGGAGGAAATTGCCCCAGCGAAAGGTTAAGTTGTCCACAGTCATAGGCTAAATAAGTGGCCACGTCTGGATTGGACCCAGGCAGTCTGGCTTCAGCATTTAGGGTGCAGAGTAGGAAGGAAGGCTTAGGTTCCGGGTTTTTCTCGGTACTGAGAGGTCCAGGCCCCTGGCATGTGATGGTACAGGTTTTCCATGGCCTGAGTTATTCCTAGGCTGGACCTTAGGGAGAGGTTGATAGCTGGGCTCACTTCTGCCTCAGTTTCTCCAGGTCGGTTTCCACTGACAAAGGATAGATGATCTACACATTTCAAACCCCTTTCCAGAAGGAACTAGCAATGTACCTGTGATGTGAGAACCTCCAACTCAGGCTTACACAGTGAAAGGTTTGGGAGCAGGTAGGATAAGACCAGTGCAGGGGCAGGAAATGAGTCCTTTGGGACTTGAGATCCAGAAGTGGAGAAGAAAAGTGCGAGTGGGATAACCAAAGGCCCGGCAGGGGGCCCCGCAGTTCCTGCCACTGTTGCCAGTGTTGCCCTCTGCTGACTTCTCCCAGACTGGTGCCATCAAACCCTTTTCCTGGCCCTTCAGGCTGAGCCTCTACTTCACGGCTCTCTGCCTCAGTGTTCCCCACTCCTTCTCCCCACCCCCATACTCCCCTAACTCCTTCCCCCTCCCCCATGTACCCTGCTTCCTTTCCTCTCATCTCACCGGCTGGCACATTTTTGCTGGTACCTGAGAAGTCCCTGCCCAACCCTCTTCTCCCTTTGTACCTCCAGCCCTTCCCTTTCTTCCTCGCAGCCCCTCTCCCCAGTGTCCCTTTTGCCTCTTCTTCCCCTCCTCTACCGGACATTTCCTACGCCAGTCTTCACCAAAGGAACAAAGGAATGTCCCCAAGTTTGCTCAGGGCAGGGCTTTCAATGTTGAGAGCCAGTCTCTGCTTAGCTAATGTTCACTCTTCCGTTCTCCCTTGTTCGGAGGTGCATATGAGCTGAGGGGAATATGAGAGATCTCAGGGTAGAAGGAAAATCACTTGCCCCGGTGGGTGTGCCCACCCCACAGAGAAAACAGGACACAGGCCCACAGCAAGGAGGACAGGGGAGGGTGAGGTGGAGGAGATATGGGGAGGGTGGGGTGGAGGAGATAGGGAGGGGAGCTTGTTGGATTTTTCTAGAGAGACAAAGCTGGAAAGGATGGTAATATTTTGGGTGAGAGAGTCAGTATCCAAAATGCTTCTGAAAAGCAAGTAAAATGAGCCAAAATCCAACAAGATGACATTTAAAACGAATAAATATAAAGTTCTACATTTAGGCTTTAAAAAATCACTTATGTAAGCACAGCATGGAAGAGCTCTGGTGAAAAAAGAATTGGGGGTTTTAGTTGGCCACAGGCAATGTGATACAGCTTCCAAAAATGTTTATGTAATGTAATCTTGGGCCCTATTAGCTAAAGCATCATGGCCAGAAGAGAGAAGTGGCGAGCCCTCTCTTATGCATGGATCAGGCCACAGTCGGAGTATTTATCACACTCAGAGTGCTTAAAGGATCCTCCTTGGCCACTCTGGTTTGCAGTCAAGAAAGTAAAATTTTTGGAAGCCAGGTCACATCAGGAATGGTGGAGGGAGACAGGGATGTTCAGCCTGAAGGAGAGAAGACATGATGAAAACTGAGACTCCTGCTTCCAGATACTTGAAGGGGTGTCATATAGCAGGAGAGTGAAAATAAGGGTGGCAGATTTTAGCTCTGTATAAAGAACAACCCAAATATTAGAGCCGTCACACAAAGGAGCGGGCTCCTTGTGAGGTGGTGAGCTCTCAATCCTGAGATGTAATCAAGAGCAAGCTAGTTGCCCATTATTGGGAATGCTCCAGTGGGGAGCCCTGTATGGAGAGGAAAATTGGGCTAGACGATCCCCAAGGTCAGTTTCAAGGTTAAGCTTCTCTGACTGGCATCTCCAGTGGAGAGGAGGGGAGAATGTGGGCTGGAGGTTAAGAGGAGTTGGGGCAAATGGAGAGGAGGAGGGGGAACTGGATAAGTACAAGAGTTGGGAAGGAAGAGAAAGCAGGCTGGACCAAAGTGGGTGGGTGGGGGTCCTTGAGGAGGGCTCCAGGGAAGGGTTCTAGGAATAGGGTTGTGGAATGAGGCAGGGGAGGGAAGGCTGGGGCCGGGATCCCCCTTGACCCATGCCCTTACCCCCAGGAATGACATGCCAAGCTCGGAGCTCCTACCTGGTGGATGAGGTGCTGTGGGGTCACCGCTTCACGTCAGTGCTGACCCTGGAGGATGGCTTCTACGAGGTAGACTATGCCAGCTTCCACCAGACCTTTGAGGTGCCCACACCCTCATGCAGCGCCCGGGAGCTGGCCGAGGCTGCAGCCCGCCTTGACGCCCATCTCTACTGGTCCATCCCCAGCCGGCTGGACGAGAAGGTGGAGGAGGAGGGGCTGGGGGAGGGGGCGGGCGAAGAGGCTGGGGCTGACAAAGAGCAGAATGGCTGCCTGCCGCCCCCGGAGAGTGAGTCCAAGGTGTGACCAGTTTCCTCCAGATCCCTGTGGCAGGGCCAGACACAGGTACCTGGGGAGCTGGTTACGGAAGGTGGAGGAGGGCGCAGGCAAGGTCCCTGGGAATGCACTAAAGCTGGGGAGCCTCCTCAGAATCTCAGGTCTGGGATCCAACATGGATGGGAGAGATCCTGATTTCAGGAGAATGGAGGGTGGGGAATGGGTAAACTTGCCAGCCTGTCTGTGTTTGACCTTCACTTCTGTTCACGCGTGGATGGATGGACAGAAGGATGGACCTATGCGGGTTGGATGAGAAGGTGGAAACAGAGAGAGACAGCCAGCCAGTGGATAGGTGAATGGGCCAACAGACCAACAGACAGGTGGTGTGCTCAGGGCTGCCGCTAACTCATAGAGCATCTTGGTGCAAATTCTAAAAAGGCGGCTTTTTCCTCCAGACTGACACTACCCCAAACTAGGGTGCATGGCTTGGGGAGCAGAGTGTGGGCTGGATTTTAGTCCCCACTCACCTCCTCAGCCAGCTTCCCTGAGTCTGGCGCACCTGTCTCACTGGACACAGTAGCCCAAGCTGACCCAGAGGTGAGAAAGCTGGACGGAGGCGGGCAGAGATGAGGAGGGTGCCCTCCCAGCTCCACCCCTGCCACTGTGACAGGCTGAGAGGGAGGGTGAAAGGCTGCAGGGCGGCTCAGCAGGGTGTGAATGACCTTGTCCATGTGTGCAGGGAAACCAGCGATGGGGGAGATGCCAGAGCTGGGGCCCTGGGGCAGGGCCTAGGAGAGGCGAACAAAGGATGGCTATTTTCTGACAGTGAAGTGAGGTCTCGTGAGTACCACTGCAGGGGTGGGAGGGGATAGAGAGGTTCTGAGGAGGAAGAAGGGCCGGGGAGAGATAGAGAAACATGAGTTCACTAGAGCTGGGACACGGGGTCCTCAGGAAAGCAGAATCAGTCTTAGGGCACAGTGAGAGGGAGTCATTCACGTGGTTCACTGGGTGCCCGTTGGGTCCAGAGCACTGACCCAGGCATGTGTGGGGAGGACAGTCAGAGACCCGATTCCTATTCTAGGAATATAGTACACGTGGGGAAAACAGAGAAATATGCCTGTGGCAGCTGTTTCAAACTGAGAACCTGGGCGATCTCTCCGAGCACGGGGTGGAAGGGCTTGGTAATCAGAAAGCTAGGCATTGCGTCAGGCCTGGAGAGTGACCTGAGCCAGCAGTCACGAACTTGGGTAGGCATCAGGGTCCCTTGGAGGGCTTGGGAACACATATGGCCGAGTCCCACTCCCAGAGTTTCTGACTTAATGGGTCTGCGGTAGAGACCAAAACTTTGCATTTCTAACAAGTCCCAGGTCCTGCTGACGCTGCTGGAACGGGGACCACGCTCCGAGAAGCCCTTCCCTAAGCAGACTTGGGGGTCCTGTCAGGAGGTGGGCATCAAGCTGAGGGTCCTTGGGGAGGAGACTGAAATATAATGGGTATGGAGAACTGCGGTGGGGGGAAAGGAGACCGTGAAACCAAGGCTGAAGAGTCTGACTCTGGGCCTAGGGACTCACCCGTCAGTGGAAATCGGGCTGTGACAAGCTAGAGATGGTGTTTGGGCAAGATGAGTAGGCAAGATAGATGGTACAGAGCAGTCGGGAAGGCTTCAGGGGACGTGCTGCCAAGGTGGTGGCGAGCTGAGGTAGGAAGGGCATCTGTGGCAAAGGAGAGAATCCCACGTAGGACTTAAGAGGCAGGATTAAATGTGGGAGAAGATGTGAGAGAGAAGCGAGAGTCCAAATGTCTGGATGTGACTGTGACCTGCTGTCTGCCCAGCTGGGGCAGGAGCCCCTGGAGAGGTGTTCCCATGCCACGTGCACCCCCTTCCTGGTGTCATCGCGGTCACCAGGGACACCCCCCACCCCAGGATTGTGAAGGAGGAGCAATGGCGAGTCGAGAAGGGGCAGAGGTAGGGGGACCTGCCTCTGGGAGAGACGTGTACACACAGGCAGACACACCCTCCCACCACACGGGCCCAGGAGTGACCTCCAGCCCTTGGCCCTGGCTGTACCCCGTTCCTGTTCTTTAACAAAAGTCTGAGCCCCTTGTGGGGAAGCACCCCAGTGTGCTGCATTCCAGGCTGGGAAGCTGGGGTCCTGGGGGATGCTGTGCCTCCTGGAAGCAGGAAAGGGGGCTGCGGAGGGAGCCCACGCCAGCTTGGGTCTGCTCGGAGAGAACAGCTTTGCCTCAGGTCACATGGTGACTTGGGTCACTATCACCCAAAGATGAGGTCCCTGAACACTGGTGCTGGCTGTTCCCAAAGAACAAATGTTGGGGCATGGGGTAAGAAACAGTTCTGGTTTAATTTGCTGAAACATCTGGAGTCTGGACAGGAGGGAGCGGGCTCTGGGTGTCCACACTCACTCACGCAGTAGTTCACCCATTGCAAGTGAACCCACCGTAGAGGAACTGAGGCTGGATGGAAGGCATTGAGACCCCGCCACCCCTCTCCTTGCCACTCAGGGCCCCACTGTGTGCAGTGCAAGGAGTCTGGGGACCTGGGTTCTAGGCCTGACACTGTCACGAATTAGTTCTATGACTCTGGGCAAGTCGCATCACTTCTCTGGGCCTCAGTTTCCCTATCTGTAAAAACAACACTTGGTAAACTGGTAATGCTCAATAAATGTTTAAATCACTGAGTTGAAAGAGGTAGACTGCGTGCCTCTCGAGGTGCAGTGCAGCTAAGAATTCTAGGATCCGAGAATCCTTAGGCGGAGACAAATGCGGGGAGCACCGGGGGCACGGGAGGATGGGTGAAGCAAGGGGGCTTGCGCGCAGGTGGTGGGGCGGGTGTATGCAGGGGCCCCTCTGACTGCTGGCGTCCCCGTCGCCTAGGTGGCTGTGTTCCGGGCCTTCCATTCTGCTGCCGTCAGGCAGAATAATGGAGATCAGGAGGAGAAAGGCTGAGGCCCCAGGGCCTGGGGGGAGGAGTCAGGTCCAAGATTAGCCTGACGGAGAGAATGAGACTGCAGAATAGCGTGGGGACTCAGAAAAGGGCACCGGGCCCTGGAAGACCCTGCCCTGCAACCCAGGAGACGTCTGGGGGCAGAGGCCGTGCTCAACTGGAACTCATCCCCCTTTCTCTCTCCCCACCCCAAGGAGGAATCCCAACAGGAACTGGCTCTGCACTGACAGCTCAGACAGCAGATGGGACCCAGGTTTCCCCTCCCGGGGTAGGTGGCACGGCCCACGGTGGCCAGATGGTGTTTCTTCGGGGGAAGAGAGGTGCGGGTCGTCCAGAAGAGGCTGTCAGCCCCCAGTAGCCCACCTGCCACGCGCCCCTGCCTCTTAGAGCCTCATAGCGGGGAAGACACAGCCAGCCCTGGATTTTATAAAACAAGTTTATTCACATTTTAGAAAAACTAATTCTAGGACAGGGAACGGCCTCCCGTTGGGCTATGTATGAGATCATGAACAGAAGGCCAGAGGGAGGAGCTTGGGAAGGAAGGAGTGGGGCATGGGGGCCGTGTCCCCCACTCTGGGTGGGAGTAGGTCAAATAAATTAAAGGAAGGGCAGGCAGAGGGAGAGGGTATTCAGACACCAGAGGCGGGCTTGCGGCTGGGCTGGAAGATAGTCACACCTGCAGGAACGGGAGAACGCACGTGGAGGGGGCTAAGGAGAGTGTGAATTCCTCCTGGCCCTGGCCCGCAGAGCTGAGAGGGGCTTCTCCTTCTCCAGCTGGGACCAGGGAGGGAGCTGCTCATCTCAGGACTAGGGAAGACAGGGGTGGGGATGGGGGTCCTTGCCCCTCACCTGGGGTGTGAGGGATCACCGTTTCTGCAGCCTCTTCATGAAGCAGCAGGTGATGGAGCCCAGGATGGTGGCTCCGATGGCTAGGGCAAGCCCTGCACCCACCAGCAGGGGCACAAACAGGGTGTCCAGGGCTGGGCGAGAGAGGATGGCTGTGTTCAGTCTGGGGTGTCACTGCCCTCCACCCACGTGCCAGTACCTTCTCGGTCAGGCTGTCCACACCACCTCCTCCCGTTCCCACACAGCTTTCCCCCACCTGCTCCCTGCCCGCTCTGCGCTCAAGCCAGCCCCTACCACCAGGACACCGGGGCAGCCGGGCACTGAAGGGCTGAAAGCTGGACTTTCAGACTTTCCGTGTGAAGCAAAGAGGAAGAGAAAGAGGAACCAGAGGGACCACTAGCAGGAGGATGAGATGCAGAGAGGAGAACAAGAGCATGGGGCTGAGGGAGGCGGGGGGCGCATGAGCAAGGGATTGCACCACTCACCATGTGTGTACGGGTAGACCGTGACAGGCCCTGAGCGGGCACTGCCTGCCTGGTACCAGCTGTAGTCGGCGTGCTGCACCCAGGCGCTGGGGGCACAGTGGTACACGCCTTCGTCCTCGGGCCCCAAGCCGTGCAGTCTCAGCCGATGGCTTCGGGGCCCCACCAGCTCCACGCTGACGGGGCCTCCCCCGGGCCGGACCCCCAGCTCTGCCACACCGTCCTGGCCCACGCCACCCACCAGCTGGGCAGGGGCAGAGCTCAGCTCCCCGTCCTCCAGCCTCTCCACCCACCAGCTGGCAGCCAGCCGCAGCCCGGGGGGGCCGCCCCGCACAGAGATGTTGCAGAGCAGGGAGGCCGTCTCCCCGCGGTACACTGTGCCTCCCACTAGCCAGGCCACAGCCTCCAGCACCACACCTGCAGAACAAAAGTCAGAAGGTGAAAGGGGCGTGGGGGTTAGGACTGCTGTCCAAGCAACACCCCAGAAACTCCGGGTGTTCCCACAATCTTAGAAGAGGAGTGTGAGACTGAGACGCGGAGGCAGCCGATGGAGAGGGAGAGAGGCACAGAAACAGAAGGGAAAGGTTCTGCAGACCCCATATCCTGTCCAGGGCCAACCCGCCCCCTCTCACCTTCCTCACGCACGTGCACGGGGAGGGGCCGGGAGCGGGCACTGGCGGCTTCCCGAAGCCGGGCCCCAGACCCTCGGACATAGGCCTTGGCGAGGCAGCGGTAGGTGCCCGCATCCCCAGGCCGGGCAGCCTCCAGCCGTAGCCGGTAGGTTCTGGAAGCCACCTTCTCCATGGCAATGTGCCGGCCCTCGTAGCCAGGGCCCAGGCTGCCCACACCCTCCGTGTCCAGCTGGGCAACCAGGCGGCCGGGCCCAGGTGCCCCTGCAGGTGCCATCTCCCAGCCCACGGAGTACGCGGCATGACGGCCTGTTGGGGGCAGGGCCCCTGACACATTGCACAGCAGCTCCAAGGGCTCCCCCGGGCCGATCCGACGTTCCCCAGGCCCCACTGTCACTGCCAGCTGGCTGGCTGAAACACAGAAGGGGAAGGGGTGTCAGGGAGGCAGGAGAGGGCACAGAGCACCTGTCCTTCCTTGATAGCAGCAACTTCGAGGCCACCCGTCTTTGCCACCCAGGGGCCTGGCTCTCACGCCTCAGCCATGGCCCTCCCATCCCCACACCCAATTTCTGAGCAGAGAAAGCCCGTACAGCTGGGTACAGGTGCTAACAGGAAGCGATACTAATGGGACTTCACTCTAGGGAAGGTGGGCTCCCTGGAGCCAGACGATAGCCATCTAGTGCCCATGGTGCCTACTGAGATACCAAGGCTCCCAGCTGGCACAGTGGGACGCGTGGCACTCACACAGCGTCTGCACGTCCACATGGGCCAGGACAGCCCTCTTCTCCGCAATCTGGGCCCAGCTGCCATCGGGATCCTGAATCCACTCAGCGGCAGTGCAGTGGTAGGTGCCTGCGTCGTCCGCCTGGGCGCCCCCCACCACCATGCGGTAGCGCTCAGTCCCCTCCTTGCCCAGCCGCAGCTCCCCTGCCGCCAGCCGCTCAGCATAGGGAGCTCCGGCCTCCACGGCCATGTCGGGCCGGAGTCCCACCACTTCCTGCAGAGTTGCTCGCCCCACTGGCGCCTCGGGCACAGCTCGCCCAAAGGACACGGCGAGGTGTGTGTGCTTCTCCGTGCTCGTCCGTGCCAGGCAGCCCAGTGCCAGCTCCTGCCCCTCGTGCACCATCAGGCGAGGGGGTGAAGTCGGGGCCTGACGGCCCCGGGGCCCTGGGGGGGCAGCAGACACCTGCAGCATATCTGGAAGAACTGGAGAGAACAGCTGGAGTGAGGGAGGGCTGGGAGCTGTACAGTAACTAACCCTCGGTACTGTTTCCTACTTACAACCTATTTCCCTAAATAGACTGTGAGCTCCTAGAAGGCAGAGACTTCATGCTGTATTATTTCTTCTGTAACCCAATGGTGCCAAGCACAGTGCCGGGCACACAACAGGCGCTCAATACTTGTTGAATTTCATAGAACCAGCCCATCGCCTACTGACCCTTATGTTTGAGACTGACCCCTGTTTGAAACACTCAGAAGAGTGGCTCTGTCTTCTTTCTCAGAAGACAAAGAAACTTGAGAGCAAGAATGTCATGTGGTCTCACTCCTCCTACCCTGCCTCTATTTCCCCCGCCACCCCCACTCCCCCAGATCTGGATCCTGGAATCTCCAGGAATGGAGTCTGTTCACCCTATCAGGCTCCCCTACCCCATCAGGGAATGGAAAGGTGCTGGACAGCTTAAGGACACTTCTTCTCTCCCAGGAAGTAGCTGGACAGAATAAGAGCAGTGGACTGGAATGAAGGGAGTTAACCCAGAGTTCTGGGTTAGAGTCTCAGGCCAGCCACTAACTTGTTGGGTGACTTCATGCAAGTCACTTAACCTCGTTGGGGCTCAGGTTCCTCTTAGGTCCCTGCTGGCCCTGACTTTCTGCCTTTTGGGAGGGCACGGCCTTGACCCCATCCCAGGGCCCAGTACCTCTCAGTTCCACTTTGCCGCTGTAGCTGCCCAGGTAGTGGGCATCAGTGGAGGGTGTGTAGCACTCGTAAATGCCAGCATCCTGGGCCTGCAGGCGGGCAATCTTGAGCACCACGGCATCACCCTGCAGACGCTGCACCTGTACCTCACCAGCTGCCACTCGGGGCCCAAAGACAGCATAGGAGAATCGGGTATCCCTGGTACTGACAATGCCCAGGGCAGCCTCTGGGGCCTCAGGCCTGTACAGGAACCACTCGAAGTCCTGCTGAGCAGGGCCCTCGTAGCCAGTGACATTGCAGGAGATGGAGATGGCTGTGCCAGCCACACGATACAGGGGCCCCTCAGGGACTAGCACCTCCCGGGCACAGCACCCGACTCCTATAGGGAAGGACAGGAGAAGTTAGGGATGCCTGGGTCCCTACTGCATCCCCCCACCCCCACCCCCGCATCACTCTTGACCTCTGCTTGTGAAAGGAAAGGAAACCTGAGGAAAGTTGGTATACACTTGGGCCCTGTTCCGAGAACAGGCAAAGGATGCTGGGAGGTAAGACACCTGGGTCTCAAGGAAGTGGTGGTATAGAGCCAGGTTTGCCTCAGACCCCAGAAACACCCCATTACTGGCAGGCCAGAAGCAGAGCATCTAAGGTCAGAAAGGAGTGTATCTGCTTCCTGATTTAACCATTCCCGATTCCAGCTGTGCCTTAATTCCCCCTCCACCCCGTCTCCCGACGTTTATGCCAGTTGAGCCTTCTAGCTAAGGGATCCTGAGACCACATGTCCCCCTCCTTTGTTTGAAGGGAGCTGGCAAAATCTTGATCAGAAGGGCTGGTTCACTCAGCTGTGTCACCTGGGCCAGGGGACTCCAGACAATGGAGCCAGTGGCCGGAGCAGGACAGAGCACAGGCCCAGTCAGTTCTCACCACACAATCCCTCCCCACTCCAGCTGTGCCATGAGCTCACTGCTTCTCTGCCCCGCAGGGCTGCCGAGGCAGCTGAGGCTCATGGGGTAAGAACCAGCCTCTGCCCTTTGCCTCTGGAGGCAGAAGCTCCCCTCCCCCACCAGTGCCTGCCAATCTTCCTGGGCAGGCCCAGCTGACAAACAACCCTCACCCCACCCCCTCCAACTCCCTAACAGAAGCCTTCATTTGCATATGGTGTGCATTTATTTACATCCCCGCTCCCTTTCAGTAGGGTGGCAATAACCCCCCAGCTGCCCCTTCCCATCTTTCTCTCCTCAGAGAGGCCAAAATTCTTCTTCACCCCACCCTCACCCCTACCCTGCCCTCGCAGATACTCCCGGTGGCCTTGGAGGGCTCAGCTTCCTCCTTCTCTCCTTCCATCCTTCCACAGCCCCAGATCACAGAACCTCAGAATGGAAGAAGGGCTGCGTCAGCCCTCTGCCTCCATTTTACAGATGAGAAAGTTAAGGTACAAGAAGTATAACGTCTTGGCCAAGTTCCTACTATCCTTGGCTAGCTTCCACACGCCCCTGCAGAGGGACAAAGCCAGAGAGGCATGGGGAACTCCAAGGAGAGGCCTGAGGGCACTGACCTCACCAACCAGAATGTCACTCCCAGGGGCATAACCGGCTGGAGGAAAACACCTAATCTTTAGTCAAACTGTCCTTCAGCTCCTCCAGAAGCACTACCCTTACCTTTCCCTTCTTCCTGCGGCTGAGTCAGAGGGAAAACTTGTGGTTGCTCGGTTAGAGCACAGGCTGGGATCAGGAGGTCGGGTTCCAGCCCCAGCCCCATCCCCATCCCCAGCTGTACCGCTTGGACCAGCCCCTTCCACTCCCAGGCCTCAGTTTCTGGAGGAGAGCTAAGAGCTTCCACCCTGACAGTGAGTGAGCCTGTGTCTCAGCAGGGCTCTGCCCGAGGATGTTTCATAATCAGAGTGATGGCGGAGACACCGAGCTGACACCTTCCCTGGGCTCCGGGCAGACTCTGCTCAGGAGGGCCCCCTCCCATCTTCCTGGCTCCACAAATGCTGATGCTTGGAGATCCCCATGGGAAAGTCACCCCCACTGCCTTGGGAAACCAGCTGCCAGGCAGCTCTCTCCCCAGCCAGGTCCCCTCCTCTGTGTTAGCGGAGAGGGAAAGGAGAGCAAAGAGACCTGCTTTGGAGTCACATGGGAGTGGTCTCAAATCCAAGCCCCAACACTCACTAGATATGTTCTCTGGGGCAAGTGACTTCATTTCCTCATCTTCAAAATGAAAGTTAAGCACCTACACCCAGGGCGCTCACATCTCGGCAAGCTCTTCTGTCTCTTTGCACCACATTTACCCTGGGCTCCTCTCTGCTCCACGCTGCCCACTGGGGAAAAAGGGCCAAGTACTAGGCAGCCAGGCCTCACAGCTCCTTCCTCTGTATATCCTCCTGCCTCCCACCCAGGGCCCCAAGGAGAGGACTCATTCTAGTCCCCCAGGGCCCAGGGACCTATGCAGCACAGGGAGGCTCCTTGGCACCACGATGGAGCTCTGGTCTAGAAACAGGCGGCTGGGGCTACGTCAGCCTCTGCCTTAACTATGGCAGCTCCAAATCCTGGCACCAAAGCCACCCCCTCACCACCCTGTATTCTTACTTCAAGGGTTTCAGTCTCCTGAACATCTGTACAGGCAGTCTCACTGCCTCGATACCATACTCCTCCCCAGACCATCCCTACAGGGAGCCCTCCCGTTCACGCCAAAAACATTTCCACTGTCACGGTCCTCATGCATCCATGCAGCGGTGGCCCAGAACATCCCACCGTGAACACCCACCACAACAGGTACAGGGTGCTTGGAGATCTCAGCATCAGTCTCCATGGAGCCTGGTTTCTCCTGAGGCAGGGAAGCTGGGACTAAGGGGGTGTGACAACCAGTGGGAGGCTACAGAGCCAAGTGCTGCTATCTGGGAGAGGGAAAGTGGGGGAAAGACCCAGCCCAGGATGGAGATGGAACTGCCTCCAACTTCAGATGATGAAGGGGGGTGGGAGGGGGGTGCAGTTAGGGTAGACGTACTTCAAAGACTGTGGGCAGAACCGGCCCCTGGGCCTCCAGCCAACTTGGGCAATTATAAAGATGGACAGGCACTGCCCACCAGGGCGAGCACGCAAGGCTGGGCCTTAAGCTAAGTGAGGCAGAGAGGAGTCGCAGCATTTGTGCGCAGCGACCTCAGGACCTGAGTGTGCCGGCTGAGAAGTGGGGCCTGGCGGTTCCTGGGGGCGACATCCGGTGGGTCCTCACTGTGCCCCAGCCCGGGGCCCAGAACTGGGGAGCATTCACCGCTCCCCCACCCCCGCCCGCCCCAAGACTGGCTCGGAGCGCGGCCACAGACAGCAGCTGGGCGCCAGGCCCGGGAAGGCTGGGGGAGCCCCTGACGGAGAAGGGGGTGCGAGGGGCTCCGAAATGCTGGAGAGGAGGGCAGGGCTGGTCACCAGGTGGCAGGCACCTGCCGGGCGGGGCTGGGAGCCAGAGCCGGGCTTACCCAGGATTAACAGCAGCAGCAGCGGCGGCGGCTTGGGACCGAGGGCGCCCATTCTGCGCAGCCGGCTCTGCGAAGGCTCTGGGGGGCGGCGCGGGCTCTGGGTGGCCGGGGGTTCGGGGGGCGCATGCCCGGGTGGGGGGCACGAAGCGGGGCAGCGAGGCGTGGGTGCGCGGAGCGAAGCTGAGCGAAGCTGGAGCTGCCAAGTCACGGCCCTCTTCCCTCTGCCCTCTTCCCTCTGCCCTCCTCCCTCCTCCCTTCTCCCCTCCTCCTCTCCTCCGCCTACTGTTTTCCCTCCCGCCTTGGCAACTCGGAAGACCATTCCCGCCCCGCCTTACCCGGGCCCCGCCCCCGCCCTGGGCTCCCGGCCCCGGCCCCACTCCGGTCCCCAACTCCGCCCTGACCCCTCCAGACCTTGGCCCTGCTCAGGTCCCCGGGTGTGCCCCAACGGGGTCCTGGACCTCGGCCCCGGCTCCCCCAGCCCCTGCTCCAGGCTCCGCCCGGACTCCAGCCCTAGCCCCGCCCCCTCTTCGGTACCCGGCTCCGCCCCGACCCCCACCCGGGCCCGCCCCCCTCAGCCCTGTCTCCGCCCCGACCCCGGTCCGGGGGCGGGCTGCACCTGGTCTTGGCCAAATCCCCGGCAGCTCCGCAGAGCGCACAGGTACCCTGCACCTTCCAGCTTTTCCCTGAGAGTTGGGTGCAGGGGCCCGGGGGTCGGCGAGGTGACTGTGGCTTCTCACTTTGAATCCAGCCATTTGCTCTAGGCCTCTAGGCCTTACCGCAAACCCTGCTGAAGTGGGAAAGGGCGGGATCTAGGAGTTAAGCAACGAGGAGGATCTGGTCTGAAGGGTGCTTCAGGGCTGTGCAATGTCACTGGAGACCTGTTTGCCACCCCCTCGGGGCAGAACCAGAAGAAGTGAGTTAGGAGGCTGGGCCGTTTGGATGCTGTCACTTCCTGGTTGGCGATCCTGGTCAACTTGCTTAACCTCCTCCAACCTGTTTTCTTGTTGGCAAATTGAGGTGGATGACATCCATCCCAAAGGATTTTTGTGACGTTAATTGAGATAATGTACAGAAAGTGCTTGGCACAGAACACACTAAATAGGAGATGGGACCGGGGGATAAATTATTTAAACTCTTTGCTAAGAGGTTTAGTTAGGACCTAAGGAAAGGGTGAGCCTGGGTTTAGGTGAAGGAGTCTCTAGTTCCAGTGAGGAGAAGTGGACAACACTCTGCACTGGGAGGGGTCGGGTGTGCCCTGGAGGTTGGAGACAGGAAAAGGCATCTTTCCTAGGCACTCTGTTTCTTTCTCAACTATGGAGAATGTGGGGAGTGGGGAGGAGCTGGAAGGGTGGAGCTAGAACCAGGAAAAGGGACAGCCAGGTCTGCAAGGCTAAGCCTGTCAGAGTGGCCATCCGTAGGAGGTGACCCCAGAGCTCATCTAGCACCTCCATCCTCAAACTTCCATCAGTCCCCACTCATTCCCCCAACCCTCCCACTCACTCCTCACTCCCTTTTACAGAGGAGAGAATGGAGGCCCAGAGAGGGGAAGTGACACAGGCCAGACCCGGCATTCCTTGACTTTGTCTTCCCAGAGACTGGCACAGTGGCTAGATCAGAGGAGGTGCTCGGTTGAAGCCACATTCAGGAACCCTGGAGAGACTGGAGAAATTCTGAGATAGAATGCTGGGGAAAGTTGAGGGAATCAGAGGTCCAACCCTCCCCTCTCAATACTTCCAGTTCTGGCCCAGGAACAGGGCAGCAGGGTGCCTTTTTCCTCCTACTTTGTCATAGCCACAGCCTGATATCTCCAGATTCATTCCATCTGAATTCATCCACAGGCCAGATTGAGCTGTGTGAAAACTGAAATGTATAGGGAAGCTTTTGGAGGAAAGCCACTCTCCCTTTATTGGGGAGAGGAGTGAACACGATGCCTTCCTGATGCTTGAGAGATGAGAGGTGTTGCCAAACATCATCGTCATCATCATCATCATCGATGCAGTTTATGGGACGCGTTGATCTTAAAAATAACAAGGTCTTAAGCTAGCCAAAATGAGTTTATTCAGGAATAGCAGAGGAATTACAATTTGAGAGAAACAAACTATGATGAACCATAGGCATGTCAGAGGAGACAAAGGGAAGGTCAGCTTTCACTAGGTTTTAGGAGGAAACTGGATAGGGCTGTGGCAGTTTTCTTTTTTGTTAGCTGCAACTGGCGAGCAGCTCGTTGTTGCTGAGTCAGAAGGAAACCCTTCTTCCTGCTGTGATCCGTAAGCGGCAGTGAGTGATTTGTGTGTGAGAGCCCTCTCTTCATGGCTTCCTGACTCCATTTTGATTTAGGTTTCCTTGGTTCATTTTCACATTTTCCCCTTTTGATCAAAATCTTTCCTTGAAAGCATCTGTTGAGTCAACATTCTGTTTGGTGCATAGTTTCTGCAGAGGTTGGGCAGGCAAAGGTGCAAAAATTTAAGATTATACAAAGCGAATTAAAAGTAATATGACTTTGTTTGTATGATGGCTTTAAGTCATGATCCTAAAGTAGTCAACTAGCAAGTGCACTCGTTCCCTGTTCTCGTATAATTGAGTTCCTACTTCTCCAGAGGCGTTTACCCATATGCAACAGGTGGTATATGCTAATGCCACCTGGTTCAAAATCAAGGCTATTGCTTGTCTACCACTACTTTAGCCAAGGAATCAAGTGATCATTGTCAGGCTGCAGGATCAGCTAGCTCTTCTAATGTGAGGGAGAGGTTTATGTTCATATTCTCATTGGAACTTTGACCCGAGGGGGAAAGCCTCTCGCTATGGAGGCAAGCCCGGAGTCATGTATGCCCCAGGTAGTTCCCATTTAAGATGCTTACGAAGATATAATGGGGAAGATCAGTGGGAAGCTTCGGATTTATTATAGATATTAACAAGGATGGTTAAATATCCCAGTAAACACTGGCCTCCCGTTTACCAGCTGTCCAAACATTCATAGGCTCATTGAGAGTTTCATTTGCCACAGACAAGGCTAAAGCCAGGTGGTCCACATAAGACTTACTAACAGTGCCACTAACTGGAATTTACCAGTTGGTCCTTTAGAGCCAAGAGTCAATGACGTTTGGGGAATATTTAAGAAGAAAACATTCTGTTCTGTGGATTTTGTCCCTAAAGGCTGCAAAGAGAGGGGCTATTTCGTCACATCAAGCAGACTTAATACCAGAGGGTCACCACTGTCATGGACACATCGAGGTTTCTGGTAACATATTCAACAGTCAGAAGGTTTCCCCCTTTGGCAATGGATTAGGAAATATGGGTAAGAGCATTGTCTTTCCAAGAAAGAGAGGGAGAAGATAAGGCAAGAAGTAAGAGTAAGGAAAAGATATACAGGCCGGTCATCATGGGAAAGCTGTTTCCTTAAGCTACTGTATGCTTCAATTCTTGCACATCTTTACTTTTAGGTCACCAGTTGGGATGTAGGTCCAGTCAGGGTTTGGTGCTTTCTTTAGATGTGATATATGGATCCAAGAGCCTATTCCTTGGAGTTTCGTGGCACAAGGGTTGGTTAACATTACCTGATAGTGACCTCTCCAGTGGCGTTGAAGAGAGTGATGTCTTTTCCAATAGACAACTCTCCAGGTTGTAAGGTATGGTGCTTAAGGTCTTCATGTCCTGGGAGCATGCCATGGAAAGATTGTTCTAATATATGGTTAAGCATAGTTCGTGGGTTCCGAAAGGAGTGGCCCTAAGGCTCAGAAGGACCAATGGCAATGCTTTTGGCCAGGGTATCTGAAGGGTCTCTACAGATTTTTCCTGTTGGGTTTTGATGATGCCATTGGTACATTTGACTAGTCCTGGAGACTGTGGATGATAACTGCGGTGAAAACGTTGCAGAACTGGCCATATGGCACAGACTTCTTGTCACACTTGACCAGTAAAGTGGGTTCCCCTATCGCTATGAAGTTTGGGGGCGGTTCCCTCAGGTAGGAATGATCTTTTCCAATAGGTTCTTAGCCACGGAGGAGTCAGTAGCCTGTCTACATGGAGAAGCTTCAGTCCAGAAAGAAAACATGCAACTCGTTGCCAAGACATATTTACGTCCGTGAGGTGGGGGAAGCTGTATGAAATCCATTCGCCAAGGCTCGCATGGTCCATCAGGCAACGTAAAGTGCCTAGAAGCAGTGAGGACAGATTTTCCTGGGTTGTATTTTAGGAATAAACATCATCCCTGGATCAACATCTTCCGTGCAATGCTGCATAATTTTGGTCTGCTATCATCTGCGGAGAATTCATTACTTGGGAAAGCAACTTTAAAGTCTGCACACTGGTGTTAAAATTCACGATATGCAACACTTTCAACAGTGTGTCAACCTGCTCTCTCACTTTGTCATCACCAGTCTGTTCGGTCTTGTTCAAAGGGCACTTTTGATGCAATGGTCTTGTTCAAAGGGCATTTTTGATGCAATGGTTTTTTTCTCTTGACTTGTTGAAGTTTATCAGAGATCCCCACTATATGAATCATTTAGTATTCTGAAGCAGGGGCTGTTTAATAGTAGCCCCAGTGGAAAGTCATTCGCAGCCTGGAGAAGGGTTGGGGAAAGCCCCTGTGATTCCTCGGAGTCCCATCATTGGGATGTGGAAGGACATTGGAAAGAGTGGTTGGGTGACTGAAGACTCCTGGACCATTTAGTTTATAGCAGCCTTTTTTTCAGTGTCCTGACTTCTCACAATAACAACAGGCCGGGGGGATTTTGCTTAAAGGCCTCCATCTGCTGAAGCTAGAGATTAAGGATTTTAATGGTCTTTTTCTTAGTGTAATCATCTAGGGTGCAGGTTAATTATTTTGCCAAACTAAGTCTGCAATGGACATGGTTTCCCATTCTATTCTGGTTCTCTTAACCAAGAGAGAAAAGTCCTGGTTTAGCCCATTCATGAACACAGATTTGAAGCCTACGCAATCGGATCGGACATCCAGAGGGAGACCAGAAATCTCAAAAACATTTGGAGTTGACTGTAATAGTTGTACACAGGTTCACTGGGTTTCTGAGTGTAAGCCTGAATCTTATTCAAGTTCACAGGTTTTGGGGATTTCCAGGTGAAGTCATTTAGCAACTGCCCAGCCTGATCCTATAACAAGGCAGGGGGTAGGTCTCTCATTTGCAGTTCTAGAGATTTTTCAGGATTACCCCAAGTAGCTGTTTTCATTCAATGCTAGGCTTGGCCTTTGCCAACAAGCATGTGAACTAGCTGGTATAAATCTGAGGAACCTGACTGGTAAATCTGGGTAACTGTATTAAATGTCTCTGCAAAATCTATAAGGATCTTCAGTAGCTCTAGGAAAATCCTTGACTATGGCTTTTAGTTTGGCCTTAGTCTAGAGGACATAGGAAATTGGGGGCTTAGCAATACGATCCTCAGAGGGACTGATTTTAAAGGAGCAGGTTCTAAGAGGTTCGGATGAAGAGAAAATAGGGAGAGGTTTGGAGAAAAATGGAAATTCACTGGAAGGGTTGGAATGAGGATGTGGTGGGTACAAAGGAGGTGGAGTAAGTGCAGTAGGGGAAGAGGATGAAGAGTCTTTCAATGCGTTTTAATCTTCTTGTAATGGTTTATTCACCCCTGTCAATTTAGAAAGGTTTTTTTGTAAAGCCTCAAAATGTCAACTGAAATAGGTATCCCATTCAATTTGTTGTATTTTAGAGTTTTGGTCCTCAAGTTTAGTTCTGAGAGAAACAAATTTGGGGAGGTTGAAGCTTCGCCATAATGGCCACTGAAGTTCTAAATTATCTTTGGTTAGGTCAGTCCATTTCATTAAAAATGCAAGTGAGGGGGACCATAGTTTTTAAACACAGAATGGGCCAGGGTCCCAAAGGAAGCGCCATCCTGAGAGTGTTTGTGGGATCCCATAATGTTAACTTAGAAGTTCAGAAAAACAAACAAGTACTCACCAAAAGGACAATGCCTTCAGGAAAACAGATCCTGAATAAAGTCAGAGGGCTCAGCCAAAAAGAGGGAGCTCGAATCTGAGAGGAGGCTTGTGAACCGCTAAGAAGACATCTCACAGGAGCAGAGGGCATGCAGTTCCAGAGGGCTTCATCTCCTTCAGATCCCTTAATGGTTGTCATGAAATGTCACCATTAAAGATGAAACAGTATATACAATAACCAGGACATGGAATCAACCTAAGTATCCATCGACAGATGAATGGATAAAGAAGATGTGGCACATATATACAATGGAATATTACTCAGCCATAAAAAGAAACGAAATTGAGTTATTTGTAGTGAGGTGGACCTAGAGTCTGTCATACAGAGTGAAGTAAGTCAGAAAGAGAAAAACAAATACCGTATGCTAACACATATATATGGAATCTAAAAAAAAAAAAGGTTATGAAGAACCTAGGGGCAGGACAGGAATAAAGATGCAGACGTAGAAAATGGACTTGAGGATGTGGGAAGGGAGAAGGGTAAGCTGGGACAAAGTGAGAGAGTGGCATGGACATATAGACACTACCAAATGTAAAATAGATAGCTAGTGGGAAGCAGCTGCATAGCACAGGGAGATCAGCTCAGTGCTCTGTGACCACCTAGAGGGGTGGGATAGGGAGGGTGGGAGAGAGATACAAGAGGGAGGAGATATGGGGATATATGTATACATATAGCTGATTCACTTTGTTATAAAGCAGAAACTTTATAAAAGCAAACCAATTATACTTCAATAAAGATGTTAAAAAATAAAACAAAATAAAAATGAAACATGGTCTTAAACTAACCAAAATAAGTTTACCCGTTAATAGCACAGGAATTGCAATTCGGGACAAGCAAACTATGGTGAACCACAGGCAAGTCCAAGGAGACAAAGGGAAGGTCAAGTTTTACTAAGTTTTAGGAAGAAATGGGAGGAGAAGAGGGCAGGCGGTGGCAGGGAATTTTCATTGGCTGCAAGTGGCAGGCAGCTTGTTGCTGGGTCAAAAGGAAGACTTCCTTCTTCCTGCTGGGATCTGTAAGCTGTGGTGAGCAATGAGTGCATGAGAGACCTCCCTTCATGGCTTCCTGACTCCATTTTGATTTAGGTTTCCTTTGTTCAGTTTCACACATGCCTGTACAATAAGGCCTTTTTGGACATTACTTCCGGTCTTTACAGCATATTGTGCCAGATGGTGTCATTTAACAGATGAGAAACTTGAGGTTCAGAGGGGTTAAGCATTCTGCCCAAGGCCACACAGCTTTTAAGTGGCCAAGGTATGATGAGCTCAGGCCTATCTGTCCCCCAAACTCTAAATCTTCCCTCACCTCACTGTCTCTCTTCCCAAGCCTCTTCACCCTATAACCTTTTCATTGAACAAATACCGACTGGAAATAGATGACTAATGAGGACCTACTGTATAGCACAGGGAAAGCTACTCAATACTCTGTAATGACCTATGGGAAAAGAATCTGAAAAAGAGTAGATATATGTATATGTATAACTGATTCACTTTGCTGTACAGCAGAAACTAACACACCATTTAAATCAATTATACTCCAATAAAAATTTTTCCCAAAAAATGGACGTGCTGTGGAAGCACACACGCACACACAAAAATACCGATTGGGCCACACCTCATGCAGGGCACTAGAGATGCAGTGGTAAACAGGCAGAAATGTTTCCTTCAGGGAACATACAGTCGTGCCAGAGGGTTGTACCATAAGCAAGTAATAACCAACCCCCAGAATGAGTGTCATGAGAGGGACTCTCAAGGACCAGAGAACACCCTAGGGCTTGGGGCTGGGAGGGAGCCGAGGGCAGGCAGCTGTTGAGGGCTGGGCTGGCCTCTCCGGTGGGAAGGAGGTCCTGGGAGACCCGCTCTCGCACGTGCCCCTCCCCAGGTTGTGAGTTCCAGAGGCTGCCAGCAGGGGGAGCCCATTGCCCAGGCCTGAGTAGCCCCTCAGATGCTTATGTAACTGGGAAAACTGGGGGAGGAGAGCAAACCCCAGTCAGAGGCGCGTCACACAGTAGCACACGCACGTACCTACAATAACACAGAGAAGCTTCATACAGAAAGACGTCACACCCCCAACGGAGCGATGCACAGACACACAGCACACCCACATGCTGCAGAGGAGGGATATATCGTCGGGAGTGGAGAGGTCTCCTGTACCCTCCCGATCTGGTCCCTAAAAACTCCACCCAGGCTTACCCAGCACCGAGGCTGATGCCTGCGGTGGGGTGAGCAGAGAAAGGAGGAAGGCGGCCTTTCCATGAGTCTTGGGCCAGCCTCATCAGCCATAAGGGAGGGAGCCTGGGGTTGCAGAGATGTGAGTGAAGCGGGCGGTAGTGATCATGGGGGGCTGTTGTCACTATGCCATCACCAGCCAACTCGCCCTCCTTGTACCACCAGGGGTGGGCATACATCAGACACCAGGCCTATGTTTCCCAGGCTTATTTAACTCAGTTCCCCTAAGATGAAATATATACAAGGCACTGAGGTGTCCTGAGTCCTTAAAGATAAGACCCACGCTGTGCCCTAAAGGAATGGATAATCTGGCTGAGATGTCACACCGTGGAGACATTTTTCTCAGAGAGGCACATTCACAGATGGGGCTGTTGACATATGCTCACGTGTGCCAGGTGTGTAACATGATCTCATTTAATCCTCCCAGCACCTCGTGAGATGAGTGCTATTATCACCCCCGTGGGGAGACTGAGGCTTACGGGAGTTTAGGAATGTGTCCAAAGTTAATGGATTAGTTACTGTCCAAACTCAGATTTGAACCTCGGGTTGTCTGAGGAGCCGGTGCTTCTTCTGTTAAACGGCTTCTTAGAGGCAAACGTGGACCAGCATGTGTGTGCAGACACACACCCCTCTATGGATACGGACAGTGCCTTGGGGACAGAGTGACAAACACATCCAAGAAGCGAGCACACATACCCAGCAGACAGTAGACATACAGAAGAGCCACAAACACACTCGCAGTCCTCGGCTTTCTTCCTCTTAAATGTGTATAAATGCCAGTTTAGTGGGAGCTAAGGATCACACACAAGAATGTCCTGTGATTTGTGTGTGTTTATGAAAGCCTTGACCCATACTGCCCCGATGAGCCATATTTTCCCACCCTCCCAAAAGGGAAAATTCCCTCTGCTGACTTGCTGAGAGGCTCAAGTAAAGAGACAAGACAGAGCCGGAGCAAAAAACCTACCTTTACCCTGACATCCAACTCATGCAGAGACACACTGAAACAGAGATGCAGACACAGGGACCTGGGTGCACCAAAAGAGAAACACACAGGCAGCGTGCACACCCAGAACCACTCACACAACCACAAAGCTACCTCCCACACCCACACACGTTCACACCAGACCCTCTCCCTCCTTCCTTCCTAGCCAGGCATCTGCACCCTCATGGGGGATCGTGTGTGTGTGTGTGTGTGTGTGTATCTACTCCCTGAACCTCCTCTAGCCCTGGCTGAGCCCACACTCCTCCCCCAGTTCTCAAAGCCTATGCCAAGGGGGCGGCACATCTCTTCAGGAGCAGGGAAACCACGGACTTCCCTGGCGGTACAGTGTTGAAGACTCCAAGCGTCCACTGCAGGGGGTGCAGGTTTGGTCCCTGGTCAGGAAACTAAGATCCTGCATGCCACATGGCGTGGCCAAAAAGAGGAGAAGACGAAGAAGAAGAAGAAAAAGAACAGAGAACCCACAACGCCATTGCTGGCCTAACCCTGACTCCGGAGGAAGCCCTGCCATTTCTAAAGCCAGGATTAGTGCCAGTGGTCGCCCACTTTGGAAGGCTGTGGATGGATCCCTCTCTGCTGGAAGCCCCTCCCCCAACACACAAGTCCTTTGGTCCCCGGTCCCATAAGGCTGTGTGCCTGGGCTCCACCGCAGGTGCTCCCCGCATCTCTCTCCTCCATTCCCAGCCAGCTGAGAGGGAGCTGCCGGTGCAGACCTATGTGTCTGGAGAGTGGCAATGGGGCTGAGGCAGCTCCCATTGTGTGACGTCACTTCTTCCCCATCACAAGCAGCTGGGGTGGGGCAGTGGGCAGAAGATGGCAGCGGTACGGCTAGACAGAGGTCTGTGGGCTGCGTGTTGTAGATGAGACTCCGGGGGCAGGAGGTGGTAAGCGCCTGGTGACTGCCTCTGAGTCAGTGAGCGGGAGACAGGTTTAGAGAACAGGTCGTTCCAAGTTTGCCCACACCCAGCTCTGAGCAAGGTGAGGGGGAGGCACGGGCGATTGCTAATGCTTCCTGAACACCTGCTGTGCGCCCCTGCACACACGCACTCCCTCCCTCGGCCCGGTCCTCACAACAAATACGAGGGCTGAGTCCTGTTGCCACCTGTTTTGCAGATGGGAGCAGGAGGCCTGGAGAGGGTATATCCCCTACCCAAGGCCGCCAGGCTAGCACATGGTAGCATCCGGACGCAGGTGCAAGCCGTTTGTCTCCTGAACTTAAGCTGCTAACATTCTTCTCCCTCCTGCTACCGTCACCCTCACACAATTGCTCATATACGCACATGTGTACGCACGCACACACACACGCACACACAGACACACGCATGCACTCCTGGTGTCTATACAACCTCTTGAAATAACAGTCTTTTCCCACGAGTGTATCTCCAGCTCCTGGCACATAATGGGTGTTTAATAAATATTTGTTCGATGAATGAATGCAGTGCTGAGGCTCAGGAAAAGAGGAATCTATAAGAGGAGTGTGTGTGTGTGTGTGTGTGTGGTATGGAGGGTGGGGTGGGGGGAGAAATGGGCGAGAGGAATTTCACACACGTGCACACACGCACACATACACAGCCCTCTAGAGCTGCCGGTATCAAAGGCTCACTTCTACCTCTGGGGTCCCAGCCCTTCCAAGCACCCTGGGTGGGGAAAAAGGACTGAAAGCGGGGTTCACAGGGCTCCCTGAGATGGACGGGGGCCTTAACTCTCCCCTCCAATCAGAACAGAGGACGGGGGATATGAGGCAAGCTCTGGGAAGAGGGTATGGGAGCATGCAGTCCCTGCTTGTCACCATTCCCTGCCCCGGTGCTGCGTGCTCTCCAAGCCTCCTTCCCCACAGCCCTGGCACCCCAATGTCCACACCTGGACTCTCCAGGAACCTGACACCCCTTGGTTCTCCTGGCCAAAGAGTAGACAAATGCCCTTTTCCCTAGTCCAACTGAAACAAGGGTGGAATTTTTCCAAAGGCTCTCTGTTGGAAAAGAGAAGGGAAAACAAAGCCAGAAATAAAGACTACAAAAACAAAGAAACAGAGTGGAGGGTGAGGGTGAAGGAGCTCGCCCCGGGGGGGGTGGAGCGGGCCTGGGGTCCTGATGCTGACGTGCCCTCCCCTGCTCCCACAGCACCTGTCGTCAGCCCTTTGATGGCGTTTTCCACTCTGCATTGTTGTCCCAAGCCTGCTTTATATTTGCCTCTCCATCCTGGCTGCGAGCCGCTCAAGGCCACCGTTGGCTCTTCTTTGCTCTGCCCCCACGCCTAGCGCAGTGCCTGGCAAGGAGGAGAAGCGCCACAGATAAGTGCCAAGCAATTGAGGAAGCGCGGGAGCAAATGGGTGATGGAGAGAGAGGGAAGCTGGGTCCTTTCTCTCGTGGCCAGATCGCCTCCACGGTGGGCACTGTTGCCCCCTCTGGAGTTTGTCTGACACTCCACAGACAAACAGACCATCCACAGCTGACAGAAATCTTCTCCTCTTATTTCAGAGCCCTAACCTTCCATCCCTCTGCAGACAACCCAGCCTGGCTTCCTGGGCAGCCTGGGAAGGGCCGAGCTCTGTCCTCTGGGGAGGAAGTGTGCTGGAGACTGGACTCAGCTAAGGAAGAAACTGCGGTCCCAAGACCAGGACATGGAAGAGCAAGGGCAGAAAATATAGTAGCGAACATGCATCGAGCATTTGAGTTCTCAAAATAACCCTGTGAATTAGAGCTGATAAGGAAACTGAAGCTCAGAGAAGCTAAACTTTTGTCCAGTGAGTGGTAGATTAGGGTTTCTTATCCAGGCATTCTGACTCCACAGTAGTTCCTGACCACGTTGCCATGCAGCTTCTGCATAGGACAAACGGCAATCCCGAAGAGCCAGTGTCTGGGGGAACGACAAGGGTGCAGGTCCAGCCAGCTGGCAGGACAGGGTGATGGGAATCCAGGTGGGCAGGACTGCCTGCTCCAGAGGGCACTGAGGCACCGAGCGCTGGTGCTGAGGATGCCAGCTTCTGAACTAGATGTCCCTGGGGGCAGGTGACTAGACAGAGCAGACCCCCACGTTGGGGGATGAAGCCGGTTAGCTTTAGGAGTTCAGGCATATGAAGTAAAACTTCTGTGTTCTCATCTTAGTCAAAAACTCTGCGGGCTTCCCTGGTGGCGCAGTGGTTGAGAGTCCGCCTGCCGATGCAGGGGACACGGGTTCGTGCCCCGGTCCGGGAAGATCCCACATGCCGCAGAGCGGCTAGGCCCATGAGCCGTGGCCGCTGAGCCTGCGCGTCCGGAGCCTGAGCTCCGCAACGGGAGAGGCCACAGCAGTGAGAGGCCCGCGTACCGCAAAAAAAAACCTTTGGGGCTGGACTTCTCTGGTGGCGCAGTGGTTAAGAATCCGCCTGCCAATGCAGGGGACACGGGTTCGAGCCCTGGTCCGGGAAGATCCCACATGCGGCGGAGCAACTAAGCCCGTGCACCACAACTACTGAGCCTGCGCTCTAGAGCCCGCGAGCCGCAACTACTGAGCCCTTGTGCCACAACTACTGAAGCCCATGCTCCACAACAAGAGAAGCCACCGCAATGAGACGACCGCGCACAGCAACGAAGAGTAGCCCCTGCTCACTGTAACTAGAGAAAGCCCGTGTGCAGCAACAAAGACCTAATGCAGCCAAAAATAAATAAATAAATAAATTTATTTTTTAAAAAAATCTTTGTGGCTGAGATTCGAGAATCAGACAACATAGGTCTGGCTGAACCTAGTTTTACTGGCTGTGTTGCCTCCATCCTGTTACTGACTTCCTCTAGCCTCGGTTTCACCGTGTGGAACGTGAGAATTAGTAGTGTTGATCTTATGTTTTTTGAGGACTATTGTGAGGATAAAATGAGAATATAGGTATCACGGTGCCTGGCTGTGATCAAAGCTAGGGCACACGGCAGAGCAGGACCTGCAGCAAATAGAGGCGGGGAGATACTTCTAAGTGAGCCGTGTCTGTCCCCTGGTTCCCACCCCCTCTGCTCTCTGTTTCCCACTGTCTTTTTCCCTCCACTTCCTGTATTCCTCTTGGAAGAGGGTAATCTCCACGCCTGCTTCAGTTTCCATACACTCCTTATCCCTTCACAATTTTATCTCCAAACTCCACCCTCTATGGAAATGGTTTTCTCAAAAGTCACACCAGTAACTTCTGAGTTCCCCCCAAAGTGAGCAGCTTTCATTTCCCCTTGGCTTCCTGTAGCATCTGAAGCTGTTAGTTCCTTGCCCCTTATAACTTT
The DNA here is from genome assembly GCF_003031525.2 of Neophocaena asiaeorientalis asiaeorientalis. NCBI lineage: Eukaryota > Metazoa > Chordata > Mammalia > Artiodactyla > Phocoenidae > Neophocaena > Neophocaena asiaeorientalis. The sequence continues at coordinate 1,781,328 of NW_020172011.1, forward strand.
TTCCTCTTTCGGTTTCCAGGCCTCCTACTTGGTCTAGTTCCCCCATCTCTCTGGCTTGTCTAATTCTCCATCTTCTGGATCCTCCTTCTCTACACCGGGTGTTACCCAAGGTTCTGTCCAAGATAGTTGATGCTCCTGGTTCAGTGACCACCTCTGTGCAGGTGACTTCCACAGCCTGCCCTCTCTCCCAAGTTCCAGTCCCCAATTCACCACCCACTGAGCGCCTTCACCTGGAGACCCTGCCAGTAACACCTCAAACTGACTATGCCCCGGGGCAAATGTGCGTCTTCTGTCTCACACAACCTCCTTTCTTCCACACCCTTCTCTTAGTTCACTCTGCACCAGTATCCTCCCCCATCTCCAGCGCCTTCCTCTCTCATCCTGACGTACAATTAATGGACAAATCCTGAAATTCTACCTCTCAAAGTCCCTTTCTCCTCATTGCCATGGCCACTCTCTTGCTCCAGACCCTTGTTACCTCTTGGCTAAATTTTTGCCATAACCTCCTACCTGTCTCTCCCTTCCAGCCCAGCACCTCGGTCCATGTACACACACCCCTTGCAATCAGTGAACCTTCCGAGAGCATCACTCCCTGCTCAAAAATCTGAAGTGGCTCCATGTTGCTTATAACAATATCTTTCAAAGTTGCTTGGCGGTAAAAATACAGATTCCCACTCTCCACCCCTGCCCTTATGGATCAGAATTTCTAAGAGATGGGCTTGCTCTCCTGTATTTGCAATAAGCCCCCGAAGTGATTATTATCATCAGAGCCTTTTAGGAAATACTGGCGTTTAGAATGGCACTTAGTCTGGTGTTCAAAGATCCCCCATGAAACGGCTCCCACACCCATTCCCGGTATCAGCTCCCTTGTTTCTTTGCACACTGGGTGCTTCAGGCTTCTGTGCCTGTGCCTATTGTGTTTCCTCTACCCAGAACACGCTCTCTCTGGTTCTCTGAGCCAGAGGTAGATCCTACCTATCCATCAAGACCCAACTAGAATGCCACCTCCTCCCTGCAGGCCTCCTAATTCTTCCAGCTGAGAACCATCTCTTCCTTCTCTGAGCTCCCATCACCCTCTAAACACAACAGTGCGCGGCCAGCAGCCAGCTGTACTGTTCCTTCCCTGTAGCTTCTGGGGCATTCCTCCCTCTCGCCATTGCAGCCTGGAGGATTCTGCGCGTGTGCTCCTAGGGATAGAGCAGCTTCTTCTCTGCATCCTTATAACCCAGAAGTTATATGTGCAGGTTCTAGAACCAAACTGCTTGGGTTTGAATTCCAGCTGCCTTACTTGGGTAAGCATCTTGGGATCTTCATGTCTCAGTTTCCCCATCTATCAAAGAGTTGCTATGAGAATTAAATGAAGTAACTCATGGGAAGTGCTTAGCATGGTGCCTCATTAACTGTTAGCTCTGATGAGCTAGAGCTCTTAGACATGATTGGTTCCAACTCTGCTTGCACATCGAATCATCTGGGAGCTTTTAAAAGTTACTGATGGCTGAGTCCCACCTCAGACCAGCTAAAACGTGATCCCTGGGGTGAGGCCCAGGCATGGGTTATTAGTATACAGCTAGAGGTGAGCTGTGTACTACCCAGTACACCCCCTCACTCTATTGATGGGAGGTAAATGACTTATTCAGGTTCACACGGCTAGTTCATGGTGGAGTGAGTCCTATCTGGCAAGCTTCTGCTCTCCCTCTGGTCCAGCCCAGGGTGATGTCTAGTACTCCATGGCCCAGCCTTTGCTCCTGCATCTTTGGGATGGGAGAATCGCCCAGGTGGGAAGCAGAGCCCAGGCCCACCCAATCTCACTTAGCATAAATGAAAGTAAAGAAGTGAGGGGAGCTAGAGGAAATGAGGCAACCCTGAGGGCTCAGAGCTGCCCTTGGGAAGACCAGATCAAGGGATGGGGTAAAGGGATTTGGTGACTAAAAGGCCATGAGATTCTTAAAACAGGACCATGAGGGTGGGAACCTTATTTGCCTTGATTGTAACAGTCTCTCCAGTACCTTGCACAGAACCTGGCACACAGTAAGTGCTCCAGCAATACTGGGAGAAAGTCTGAAGGATGCAGTGGACTGACCGTGAGCCCACATCATTGACTGAATTATCCGTGGGGGCACTTGGGTTCCCCAAGGGACAAGGCTGAGAACATCCAGACAGGAGCACAAGAGTGAAAGGATCCTGGACTTGCAGAGAAACCGAGGCACAGTGGAGGCTGAGCTCCACAAGGTCCCAAGGAGAGCTCGCTGTGTGGCGCAAGATTTCGGCCCTGTGTGCCAGATGTTTGCAGGGCATCCTGTCCCAGCCGGGTGTCTGGAACGCCAAAGGGGACAGGCAGAAAAGCAGAGCTGTATTCTGGACCAAGTGGAGGGGGCCTGGTTACGGAAGAAGGAGGTAGAAAGGAGGAGGCTAAGGGGGAACCGGGCTGTCTCTTGATAGGGGGAGCAGGGAGGCGGGGAGCTCTGGGCCGGTGGCTGGGTCAGATCTCGGGCCAAAGCAAACCTGCCTCAGGGGGCTGGGGGCCACTCCCTCCCTGCCCAGATGGAATCAAAGGCAAACAGGAACCCTAGAGGGCCCAGCTGTGACCCCTGCCCCCCACACTCAGCGGGGCCCATTAACCCCATCCTCCCCATTACCCCTAACAGACTTTTCCCAGCCTGAAGAATCTCTGGAAACAGACTCGTCTGTTGTTTGTGGATCAAATGCCAGCCAAGAAATGTCAAGTTTCTCCAACCTCACTCCTAGCCCTGCCCTTCTCCCCAAAAGACAGCCAGACCCTTCCCCCTCTCACACAGGCTCTCTGTAAGAAACCAGGGTAGACTTTGCCCAAACCCTGAGCCCTTCCTTGCTTCTATGCCAAGAGTTGAAGGGATCAGACCCATTTCTGGAGGTCACACTAATAAACAAAATAGGAGTGCCTGCCCCCTTATATCTCCTTCGGAACCCTGGTCTCCAACGGGTGGTTGGTGATAGAACCACAGGTAAATTTTCCCATTTACCTGAGCTGAGCCATGAGCTGAGGAGGAAGTAGCCTGGAATTTGGGGATCATCAGAGCTGCAAAAGGACCTCAGAGATTTTCTAGCTCTACTCCTCGTTATTCAGATGAAGAAGCAAAGGCAGAGCGGGGATGCCTCTTGCCCAAGGCCACATGAGTTCTCCCACTGAGACCAACCTCGCCAGCCTGTCTTGCAGACATGTGCCTTTTGCATTGGAGCATGGTGTGGGCCGCAGGTAGGACAGTGGGAAGACAGGCACGGAGCAGCTCTGGGCCATCGTGCTCAAGGAGGAGGATTGACACGCTCCCCCTGGGCCACACCCAGTTCCTTTCCTTTTCCTCCCCAGGACTTCCACTGTGCTAGGACACAAGCATGGAGCTAACCAAAGCCAGAGAGCCGTAAAGAGGGCCAAAAGAGGTGGGCATGGAGCAGAGGCAGAGAGATGCAGGAAAATTCTTCAGGGTGCTCTTTTCTCTATTTTCTGAATTCTTTTCTTTTTTTTTAATTTCAAGAGTTCATTTGAGCAAAAATCCATTCCAATCCACCAAATTGGAAGTGGTTAGGAGTGTTTTGCTAAAAGAAGCTAGGAGAAAGACTTACATAAAGAAGCTGTGGAAGAAGAGGAAGGAAATTATTTAATGACTGTAGTTTAAAGCTTAGAATTGGTTGTCCTTAGCATTTTGATTTCATGATCTTGAGGCATTTACATGTTTGGGTTTGGATTTTGGTTTGCTTACATAGGCTGCCACCTCAATCTAATGGTCTCCTTGTTTAGTTACTTTAATATGACAAACTTAATGAAAAAAGTAAATTCAATCAGGAAGCATAATTTTATATTGAATCAAAAGGAAGAGAGACACTTAGTTATTTTTGTTTCCTTGTTACAATCAGACACGTAACCCGGGACTTCCTTTTGTGCTTTGGATTGTATCCTCACTCGGAAGGACTTAATTCCTGAATTTATCTCTGTCTCTGCTGAATTATCAGTTTCTTCTTCTCTACCAGATAATTACCATTGACATACAAACATAAGTCTTCATACCAGCCACAGGAAACCAAAGTACAACAGAACACCAGCCTCCCATTTCTCTAGGCCCACACCCCTGACCTCTTTATAATGTGGTTTTAACAATAAAAAAGATAATAAGAATAATCTGGAGGAAAAATTAAATATGACAGGTTTTTAGAACACATTTTGTGTAGATTGAAAAGGAAGACCAGAAAGAAAACAGGTGCAGATGTAAAGCGGGGAGAGCAAGTGAGAGAGAAAATCCAACATGGTCCTTGCGGTCCAGTGGTGAAACTGAGGCAGCAGCAGGACCTGGACAGCCACTCTGCCCACCACAGGGTCACTGCAACCTGCTGGAAGTACAAGGAGAGAGGGCTGGAGAGGAAGAGGGAGGAAGAGGTACCTTTTCTGGGAAACGTGTCATGGCCACTCCAGGCCTTCCCAGCCTCCCCATATCACCTCAAGACAGCCTCCTCATGGAAGGAGACACTTTTCCACTCACTCCCCCAGAAGGCCCTGGGGGCCTGGCAGTGGTGACAAGACCACAGGCCCTGAAGAAGAAGGGGAAAAGGGATTCAGAGGGAATGACAGGGGGGGAGAAGCAAGGCCGCCCAGAGCGGGCTGGCAGCAGGAAAGGAGGAAGAACCAGAGCAGGACCAGGGAGCTGGGCCCCGATCGGGGACTGGGGCAGAGAAGTGGGGTGAGGGGCAGGCAGAGGGCCAGAGGGGCGGCAGTGCTTCCTGCCCTCCCATTCTCCCTCCCTCGCTCTCTTTCATGATCTTGAAACAACCTTCAAGTCTGGGCTGGAGGCCCCAGGAGACCAGTCACTCAGGAAACAAAACTGTTTCTTGGAGACCTTGAAAGCCCATCTGCAGCTGAGCGGCGTCCCCACCCCCTCCCCGTGCACATACACATTCTCCCATGGCCTCTCACGTACACCCACCCGGCTCCACACGTCCTCCCCACCGGCCGCACGTGCACACGCACGCACTCACGCACACACGCACACACGCACCGGGGTACTGACATGCGCTGGTACACAAAGAACTGATTTTTACTACACTGACCACACATCCCCCTCTGGAGTTACCTTGGTTCCTTCCCACGGTCTCTTCCCCACACACAGGACCCCACACAGTCACGCCCCCCTCAGTCAATGACGAGCACACAGGTGCATGCACGTTCACACACACACGCCAGAATATGCCCTCCTCTGCCTCTCTCTGACCCTCTCTCGGTCTCTCTCTGTCTCTCTCTGTCTCTCTGTCTCTCTCTCTCTCTCTCTCTCTCTCTCACACACACACACACACACACACACACACCTCCCTCCCAGATCCTCCCATACCAACCAAACACCTGATTCACAACCGGCCACCCTGCCCTTTGTGGACCCCCTATCTGATCTATGACTTTCTCTCAAACCCACCCCCCAGCCCAGTCCCCCTGGCCTTTCCACCTCCTACTTTTAAGTCTTTCTCACTCTCTGCTTTGCTCTTCTTACCCCAAGGGCTTTGATCCAAGCTGGCACCACCGGCTGTGTTCAAAGGAAGCAGGAGCCCGACCGGGCCCCCCAGATCAAAGGACCAGGTAATGTCTACACTGGCTGATGTCCTGGAGTCTGAGGTCCACCGTGGAGGAGGAGGTAGACTCCCAGAGCCTCCACACTGTCCCGGGCAGGGAGGGTGGTCAAGGATGCGCGACACGGGTGAGGAATGGGCCCCAGGTGTCCTGTCCACCCTTTCCTTTGTCCGAGCCCCAGATGTGCATGCACCAGTGCCCTTGGAGCTGCACGCTAGCCCAAATGCAGGGCGAGGCGGGGACCGCCCACCGGGCTGTGTGGGCAGAGGAAGGGCACAGCCCCTTCCAGTGTTGGGCCTGGCTAGGGGGACCAGAGCCAGGGCCTTGGAAAGACTGGGCAGTAGTGGGAGGTGCCGGGGGGTGAGGGTGGGGAGTGAAAACTAGGAGAACCCAATGCCAGAAGTCTACAGACCCTCAAGTTCCGGGGGCCATGTTCTACCTCACCTTGTGTCCTGCAGAGGGCAAGACAGAAGATAAACCAGATACTTCAACTTAGGAACCGAGGAACAGGTGCTTCCTAAATCCCAAGTCATCTCTCATCCACCCCTACCCCAGGGCAAAGCTGCCCTCTGTGTGGAGCCCCACACACGTGGGTCACTCTTCTTCAGGCAGTCTCTCCTGACGTCTAACCACCAGCCTTCTCGTTACATCTTCAACTACTTCTCTCGCTCTCCCCCCTACACACCTGGGCTTGAACTGGGATCTGTTTTCTCCTCGTTGTTTCCTCCCACTACCTGTTCTCCCCAGGTCCAAATTCAAGGTCAGTCGAGGGGCCCATGTGGAGAAGGTGTCTACCCCATTCCACCCACCCTTCCTGCTGCAAACCCAGGAGGAGAAGGAGGACAGATGCAGGGTGTGACCTACCGGATCCCTGTAATGGAAAATCCCAACTGCAGGCCCGGAGGGGGCCAGTTATTTGGGGAGTTCAGAGCCTTGTGCCCTGAGAGTGGACTTGCTGAGGAGAGGTTGATAATCCCTCTGTGGGGAGTTCCCTCTGGGGTCAGAGAGGGACCAGCCCAGCCAGCAGAAACCTCAGGCCTCTGGCCCAAGGGCCCCAAGCCCACCCTCCTCTCCTCCTAACTTCCTTTCAAGCTTCCCAGCCAGGGCTCAGACCTGCCCCCTATCGGCTGGCTTCCCTCCACCAGGAGAACCCTGTCTGCTGACTGCTCCCACGAGAAAGCAGGCACCGGATTTTTTCTTCACTCTCTGCCCCTTCTGGTTCCCTGCTTCCTCCCTTTGTCCCGATTCTTTGGCTCTTTTAACAAACAAGCAGCAACACCACCTCTAGACCAGAGGGTCCTTTCCTGGCCATCTCCTCTACCACTGTTTCTGGCTGGTGTCAGGCTCCAGACCCCCTTCCTGCCAGAGGTGAGGGCCCACCTCTCTCCCCAGGCACTTCCTCAGTTTCTCCCATGCTTCCCTGAAGAACGGCCCCTTGTCTCCTACCCTCCATCCTGCCGGCTGCAGACTTGCCTTCCCTTCCCCACCAGAAGAAGGAAGCTTGTAGCCCTCCTTTCTAGTTCACAGGTCTGGTACTTGGTATTGATCTCCATGTATCTCTTAGAAGCTCTGAATTTGCCTCTTTTGGGGCTTCTCCCCACGCACCCACAAACCCCAGGCATAATTTCAGCCTAGAGCTCCTCAACTAAGGGAGTGGCATGTCCTGCCTGTAACAAAGGTGAACGAAACCCAGAGATATTATCTGGGAAGCCTGCTGGGCTGTCTCCTCTGTGCCCAGCCTGTCCCTCCGCCAGCCACCTCCCAGGCCCCAGGAGTCTTGATTCTCAAACTTTGGAAAGGCTACATCTGGAGGGCTTGGGAGACCCTCTCCCCTCCATCTCCAAGCAGACTACATGCTGCTCCTTGAGCTGCCTTTGACTCTCACCGGGGCCCCCTTCATACACAAGGGCTGGCCTGGGGTTCCAACACTACCTTTTCCTGGCTTCAGTATCCCCAACACCGCTACAGTTGGAAGGAACAGTCTCTGCTTCTTTCTCTGGGAGATTGGATGTAGACTCAGGAGACCCAGATTCTGACTCTGTTTTATCAGGTCAAATAGTTCAATCTCCCTGAGCCTCAGTTTCCCCAACAGGAAAACAAGAAGAAGGGTCAGATCTCATGGCATCTGGCCTCTGGGATGCTGAGGGGACTGCTCCCGCTCAGCCTGTCCCTAAGGGGCATGTTCCCAGCCCGGCACAGCCTCTCCCTGCTCTCAGCAGTGGTGGCCCCAGGCCAGGGCTTGGAGGGTGAGGGGAGCCCAGGGGGGGCACTCAGCAGGGACAAACGGACCTTCCACAGGCCTGTTGCTTAAGGGGCGGGAGGGGAGGAGTCCTCAGAGATCCTGTTTCAACAAACGTTTCTTTCCCGAGAAGGGGAAGGGCGGGGAGGGGGAGAGGGACCTATTTAAAGCTACCCTGGTGCTCACTGTCTGTCTGCTGGGGTCTCTGGCCACCCCAGGCTGGTGGTGTGAGCTTGGGATCCTCCCGGTGACCTCCCCCATCTAGATTCCTCAGCCACTCTGCCCCAAGATGGGCCGTGGGGTGAGTATCCCCAAAGAGCAGGGGCCTCTCTGGGGGGAGCAGTAGGGCTCTCTGGACGGTGAGGGAGGCTGGAGGGAAAGGATGAGGTGGAGATGGGATACGGAGGGAGGAGCAGTGGGCTGGTTTGAACTTGGAACTGACAGTGTCCCGGCTACGACTGTGTGCACAGCCCCACGGCACAGACCCATAGGGCACAGACCCATAGAGCTCAGCCGCCCAAGCGCTGTCCTCTCCACCAGCACCCCCAGCACGAGCCCCGCAGCCCACTACTCGCATCCCCTCCGGCCCTCCCTCCTCCACCCCCTCTCTCGTCTCCGTCCCTGCTCCTCCAGCCACATCTCCACCGTTCCTCCTCTCTCACCGCATCTCCCAGCCTCCCAGCTGAAGGGACATTTGGTACTGTTAATCCTCCCCGCCTTCGCCACCCTCTGAAAGTATCCATTCCTCTGGGAGTCCCAGCCCGAGAGGACAGGGGTCCAATCTGAGGTTGGAGAGAGGGGCAGGGGCCATCCACTGCAGAGTCACCAAGCAGTTCCGGACACCAGCTCCAGGGGCCCTGAGCTCCAGGGACAGCTGGGCGGAGGGTGTGGAGGAAGAGTGACGTGCCCCCAGCCCCCCGTCCAGCGCCCCCGGATGTCCCGGGCAGCATTGTCCTCTGGCTGCAAGCCATGTGCTTTGAGGACTTTCCCAGAGGCTGGTGAGAGCCGCAGGCACCCCCCTCAGTCCACCCCAGCCTGTGGCATTCTGCAGCACTGGGTATGCCAAGGGGAAGATTAACAACTACCAGGGAAGGGGGTGGGGGACAGGGCCAGGGCTTTGAATGCTTGGAAATGAAATTTCCATATGGAGAAAAGTGACCCAATCCCTTTACATCCTGCGCCCTGGCGGCTTTCCTTTTGTGGAATGCTGGCAGAAGAGATCGGGGAGGGAAAGGGCCTGGGGAGCAACGGGAGGGTGCTGAGGAAAGAAGGTGCCTGTGGGGAGCTGTAGGGCTCTTTGGGCCTAGGGGGTCAGGCAAGGACATGGTATCACACTGAGATTAGCAGCTGAGAAAACTCGGAGCTTGGACACCAGGGTTCCTGAGCTAGGGTGGGAGCTATAAATAGAACTGGTGTGTGAGTGTGTGTGTGTGTGTGTGTGTGTGTGTTTTCATGTGTTCTCCATAGGCTGCAGTTGATACAGACATTCATGGGTGAGCACCTATGCTTGTGTCTCAGGAGACAAATTTGCAAACGTGCAGACCTTCAAGCATGAGTGAGCATAGATGTCACAGTGTGAGGGCGCGTGAGGTCTGTGAAGAGCTGTGTCTGACGTGTGGGCTTCACAGAGGAAGAGCTCACAACCATGGGAAGATACTGTCTGGGGACCTTCAGCTGCACCTTGACATCTTTTGTTCCCCCAGGGAACGGGAGTCCCCAGCTGAGGCGCTGGACCTCGAACCTCTCCCCTCCTTCACCTTAGCACAGGGTGGACCCAGCTCAAGAGGTCCTGCTTGAGAAGTGATTTGACCTTGACTTCTTCAGGGGTCTGTGCTTCCCCCCCAGCATCCCTGAATTCCCTTCCCGTCCACTCCCAGTAGCGAGTCAGAGAGCAGGTCTGGTTCTATCCAGACTGAGGCTGGGGAGAGTGGGGGGACTTAAGGGGGGAGCTTGGAGTTCACCCAGCCAGGAGACCCCTGAAGAGGGAAGGCACCCCCCCATCCAAATCCTCTTTTTCCCTGCAGAGCAAGGGCTCACTGTCACCTCATCACCCTGTGACTGTGAAGGGCAGCATGGGAATTGGGGGAAGGGACAACCCCGGTGGGAGGGAGCCCGGCCTGCTCCAGCTGCCACCGAAGGGGGAATGTTGGCTGATTTCCAGCTGCCCCGACTCTGTCCCAGCCCTGGGCTTTCTCAGAAAGAACTCTCTGTTCTCCTTCAGCACTCAAGGCCCAGAGAGGGGGACTTGTGGACTTGTGGATGGGGGAGGGAGGAGGGGAGGGGAGTGGTCCTGCTTCCTCTCTTTCTTTCTTGCCTGGGCAGCCCGCTGGCCCCGAATCTCTGCAGGCTCCTGGCTGCAGAGCCTGAGATCCCTGCCAGGACAGGAGGGGGGACGGGGCAGTGTGTCCCCAGCTCTGTGCCTGCCGCCTGCCGGCAGGAAAGCAGGATGGGCACTTAGGGAAAGGGGCTGCTGCTGAGAGCTTCTTTGCTTAGCCACCATCTGTACATGCCAGACGTACGTATGTGGGCTGGGAAATTTTTTAAACCATGCCTTTGATTCTAATTTTCATGAACTTCATGCCTGTATGTACAGAAATTCTCTGGGCTCTGCTCCTTAGCCCCCAGGCACAGCCCCCTCCTCTGTGAATGCCCAGAGGGTCACATGGAGGGTCACACTGAAGCTTATCCAGCCCGGTCTCTGGCTTCTTGTCTCTTCGCTGCTTTTCATCCATTTCTCAGTGCTGTCCCACCGAGGACAGAATCCAAAGCATCAGATTTGTGAATCCAGGACGTTTCAATCCATTCAATTAAATGAGCCCCCCTGAGTCACCTGGGGAAGCGAGAGGTAACACTAGTCACAGCCCTTCCCCGCTCCTGTTGGGCTGCTTCAGTCTCCCCAGGAAGATCAGCGTTCAGGAAGCCAAAGATAGCCTTGATCCGTAGATGCTTCACGTGGAAACAAATGCAAGATTTACTGATCACCTTTGCTGAGAAGAGCACTTCTGAGCAACACAGCGTGCAAAGAGCTCATATCCTTCTAGATCATTAGTGTCTGGGTGATAACGGTGTCCACCTCTCTCTGCACCTCCCCCACCCCAGTTCCTGATTTCACTGGCCAGACTTCTGTATCTCCAGGTGTTAGATTCGTGATCTCTTGTGATCAGGGCAGCTGCCACATTCCTTGGATGGCTCCTCTTTGATAGAAAAAAAAATGTATCATCCCCAAGCACAGTGGATTTTTAGGGCAGTGAAACTACTCCGTATACTATAATAATGGATATATGTTATTATGCATTCATCCAAATCCACAGAATGTGCAACACCAAGAATGAACCCTAATGTAAACTATGGACTTTGAGTGATAATGATATGTCAACGTAGGTTCATCATTGTAACACATGTACCGCTCTGGTGCCAGATGTTGATGGTGGGGAGGCCGTGCAGGGGCGGGTAGAAGGTATATGGGAGCCTGTAATTTTTGCTCATTTTTGCTGTGAACTTAAAACTGCTCTGAAAGAAAAAGTCTGTTTTTAAAAAATGAATTATCGTGCAAAAAAAAAGGCGGGGGGGGGCAAGCACCTTGACTGTAGATCCCACCCAGGTGTTCCCTCTTTACAGTAAAAAAAAAAAAAAAAAAAAGAATTTCATCATAGTATAGAAAAGCTCATTTGTGAAACCCTGGCATGGCCCTTAGGGTCCAGTGGAAAAGTGGAGGCACAGGACAGGAACTGAGCAGTGCCTCTGTGACAAGGACACAACATCCCGAGGGAGGTGGGAGGAGAGGAGCCTGGGGAGGTAGAGGGGGTGAGAAGGCACTTGTCACGCCACCCCAGGCCTCCCCAGCCACTTCCTATCCTATCACCCAAGACCCCTTGGAAGGATAAATTCCCCACCTTCTCCCCCAGAAGGCCCCTGTGAGACCCTGGAAGCCTGGTGGCGGCGAGGAGACCACAGGCCAGTAAGAGGAGGGGGAGATGGTAGCCTCACGAGGCTCCAGTTGAAAAGTTCACCTGACTTCACTAAAGGACCCAGGAATGCCTGGACCTAAGAGTTCCATGCATTTTCAGTTTTAGATTTATCTTCAGAGACAATTTCTCTTTTTTTTTAATCATCTTTATTAGATATAATTGCTTTACAATGGTGTTAGTTTCTGCTTTATAACAAAGTGAATCAGCTATATGTATACATATATCCCCATATCTCTTCCCTCTTGCGTCTCTCTCCCACCCTCCCTATCCCACCCCTCTAGGTGGTCACAGAGCACCGAGCTGATCTCCCTGTGCTATGGGGCTGCTTCCCACTAGCTAGCTATTTTACGTTTGCTAGTGTCTATATGTCTATGCCACTCTCTTACTTCGTCTCGGCTTACCCTTCCCCCTCCCCGTGTCCTCAAGTCCATTCTCTACGCTCAGAGACAATTTCTTATATTTTTAGACAAACAGTTCCCTCCTCACCCCATTGTGCTCTGGGGCCTCAAGTCCTGTGAATTGCCTCTTGCCCAGTCGCAATTTTTTTTTTTTTTTCAGCTCTGAGGTCAACTTTTATTTCTTGGCTGACAGGACTTGCAGACACATGATCCTCCCAGCACCTTTTATCCTGCCCAAGCAGCGGCAGCCTAGTACCAAGTGTCATGGCCAAAGGGGTTGGGGAGTCACTTCACATTCCAGGCTGGAGGCGAGGGGGGCTTGGGGGTACTCCCCCAGAAACCTTTGCCAGCAAGAGGCCATGACTCACCCCAACCCCAAATCCTGCATTCTGGTGGGAGGCGGCGGCAGGATGGAGAGGGCTCCCAGGACGCTCTGCGCGCCCATTTCCTGGACGCACTTGTCCTCCGACTACTGATTTCTCAGTCCGTGAGCCCTGCTCATCCCATTTCCACACTCCACCACCAGACCCTGTGGTTCCCCTCCTCCTCCAGACACTTCCCTGCCCTGACCCCTGACTCCCCAAAGACTCCTAACTGCACCCCCATTCCTAACTGTCTCTACTCCTCTCTGAGTAAAGCAGCCACGGTGTTGGAACAAAGACATCCCTACAGGGTACTGCTCCCTCAATGAACCCCCAGCCCTGTCCAGTCCCTTCTACAACTCTAAATAGTGTAGGATGGTGGTTTTTAAGGGTTTTGTTTACTTTGCTTTAAGAGCAGCGTTCTTTCAACAAAATCTTAGCATGAGCCCAACTACTCAAAAGCTAAGTGGGCTCCTGAGTCCTGAGCCCCTCAGCCTTTCCCGAAGTTCAAATGTAGAGCCCTGGGGCTCTGCTAATCGTTTTCAAACTGAGGGCCTGGGGTCCCCGCCACCCTGCAACCCCCTTTCCTCCCCTGGGATGACCACTGACTTTGAATCCACTGCCCCGCCCCCCCACTCCCAATGCCTGGGATCCCAGGCTATCCTGGGGGAATAGAGGCTCCAGCCTCCGTCCTCCCTGACTCCCTGGGCTCTCCCTTCCTCTTGCAGGCCGGCCGCGAGTACTCACCTGCGGCCACCACTGCGGAAAATGGGGGCGGCAAGAAAAAACAGAAAGAGAAGGAGCTGGATGAGCTGAAGAAGGAGGTGGCCATGGTGAGCCCCCAGCCAGGCCATGGAAAAGGGCTCCCATGCTGGGACAGCTGCTCCTCAGGGAAAAGCTCGTGCCCACCCCCCCATGCTCCTTGCCTCACTGCTGTGCTCTCAGTGCCCACAGTTGCATTCTAGACACACACAGTCTGCCTCCGTCCCCAAAGCAAACTTGCCTTCCCTTCTCCAGGATGACCACAAGCTATCCTTGGATGAGCTGGGCCGCAAGTACCAAGTGGATCTGTCCAAGGTCAGTGAAGGGGCTTCTAGGGAGGGCACCAAAGAGGTGAGAGAACCACGCAGCCTCAGGGTAGAAGGGGACTTAAAACTCAAAGCCAACCGTCTTTACGGTTAAGGAAACCGAGGCCCAGAGACAAGGGACTAGTTGGTGGCAGGGCCAAAGCTAGAACACAGATCCCCTGCTTCCTGGTCTACGGCTCCTTCCCTGAGTGCCTGGAAGCCAGAACTCCTTAAAACCCAGGCCCTGGAGGGCCTCTGGGCAGGGCTGTATCCCAAGCAGCTTCAGTGACACACCTTGTCTCGTGGAACTGACATACATGCAATAGTGGGGGAACCCGTGACTATTATCAGAGTAACGCGTTGGGCGCTGCTATGCATGTAGCGCTGGGTTAGATGATCCTTACAACGAGCCAGGTGTGGAGACCTGTTCATTAAAACAAGGAGACTCAGAGAGAGCGTAGCTTCCCACGTTCATGTCAATAGTTAGTGGCACAGTCACATTGCCAAGCCCATCATTGTGAAAAGTAAAATAAATCGTTCATCAGAAATGTAACGGGTGCATACCTCCTCCTGTAGGCCTTCCTTGACTGCCTTTTTTAAAATTCTACACCCCCTTCCTTTACCTTACTTTATTTTTTTAAGTAACACTTTTCACTATCTGGCAGTAATGTCTATTATAGTGTGTTACCCCACGAGATCATAAGCTGTGCAAGGCAGGAACTTGTGGGTCTTGTCCATCTCTGGATCCCCAGCACTGACCATATTGCCTGGCATGTAGTAGGTGCTCAATACACATTTATTAAATAAATGAGGGGACAGAGAGAAAGAGAACTAAGAAGTGGCCTCTGCATTCAAGGGGCTCAAAGTCCAGCAGCAGAAAGGAAGACAAACGGAATTCCAATGCCATATAGTGAGTACAGCTCTAGAATCACGCCTGGGATACAATGGGACCCAGAGAGGGGGCATGTGAGCCAGCCTGGGGCTAGGGCAACAGGGTCAGGCAAAGCTTTCTGGGGAAAGAGATGGTTGGTGACCAAAGCTGTGTGACATTCATGGTCAGTAATGTAGGACTCTTCTTGAATCCTTGGTGAAGGGGGGGAATCTGAAGGCAGAGAGTTGGGGTGGGGGGGTGGAGATCGATTGAGATGTCTTTCCAGGGAGTCTTATCAAGGCTGCCTCCAGAGGAGATTATTGGGGCCCTAACCAAAATGTGTCTCAACCCAAGGCTGACCAGAGGTGGGGGGACCACAGCCAAAATCCTACTCAGCCTTCAAGTCCTCCAACACCCATTGCAAATGCCACCTCCTCCGTGTGGCCTCTCCTGATGGTCCCCTACCCCTTCCGACCAGGTGGGATTTTTCTCTCCACCTGGACATTATTCTGCTGCCACGGAGCTGGTGGGAAGTGATGAGGGGCCTGGCTGCTTCCAGGTGCGAGCTCAGCTCCTACACCTCTCCTTGCCTCCCTCAGGGCCTCACCAACCAGCGGGCCCAGGACATTCTGGCTCGGGATGGACCCAATGCCCTCACCCCACCCCCGACCACCCCTGAGTGGGTCAAGTTCTGTCGCCAGCTTTTCGGGGGCTTCTCCATCCTGCTGTGGATTGGGGCCATCCTCTGCTTCCTGGCCTACGGCATCCAGGCTGCCATGGAGGATGAACCGTCCAATGACAATGTGAGCCAGCACGCCTGACCCCTGGACCAGCCCATGATTCTGTCCTCCAACCCTGAATCTCCAGTACAGTGGGTGGGGGTCAGGGGGCAAGACCTTCCTGTACAGGCTGACAGCCCCTCTGCTCTTTAGGCTGAAAGGGGGTGAGACTTCTGTACATATCTACAGACACTCCTCCTCCAACACAAACATACACGATCATTCACGATTGAGACAGCCCCTCCCTGTTCCTTTGCACTTGAATGGGCTTGTCTGCATCCCTGGGTCTTTACCCCCTAGAGAGGTCCTAGTCCTGGGAACTCCCTATGATTTTCCCCACCCCCTCCAGTCTTAGGAGGCTGGGGTTAGAAGGTTGAAGGAGAGGTTGGAGAGAAGGACTTTCTTCCACCGTTCTCACTCCCAGATGCAGACAAAGGGGGGCACTGAATGCTCATCCTGAGTGGCAGCTGCCCCTCTCGGGTTGGGAAAAGGGTAGGTCCCTCAAAACCTTTCTCCTTACCAGCTGTATCTGGGCGTGGTGCTGGCAGCTGTGGTCATCGTGACTGGCTGCTTCTCCTACTACCAGGAGGCCAAGAGCTCCAAGATCATGGATTCCTTCAAGAACATGGTGCCTCAGGTAGATGGCGGAGCTGGGCTCCAGGCTGGGGCATAAGGTTTCTGGGAGACTCATCTCTTCAACTCCTTGGGCTCTGAGATGGAGGCTTGGGCAAAAAAGACCCCCCAACTCTTCACTCCAGGACCTATTCTGTTGCTAAGCGTGCAAGGTCTGTCCTCCTTGGTGGGGTTGGAGGTGAGGTGGGACACCAGCAAAAGAGGAAGGTAGGGGTAAAGATGAGCATCTCCTGAGATCCCCGGGGCCTCCCCACAGCAAGCCCTCGTGGTACGGGAAGGAGAGAAGATGCAGATCAACGCGGAGGAGGTGGTGGTGGGAGACCTGGTGGAGGTGAAGGGTGGAGACCGAGTGCCTGCCGACCTCCGGATCATCTCTTCTCACGGCTGTAAGGTGAGGGGGCCAGGCCAGAGCCACTGGCTTAGTCCACAAAGCAAGCTGGGTAAAGCTGAGAGGGGCCCGTTAGAAGTTTGAAGTTTGGGAGGCCCAGGTCCAGATGTCAACACCTGCCCCACACTGCCCAGCCACACCTTGTTTAACGTATTACATGTACGCCTCCTTGTATCTGTGTGTCATGAATGCTCTGCACCCCCGGTGTTTCTTTGATATCCACTTTATAGCAATCATGTATTGAGTATTATTATGTGTCAGGTGCTTTATATACATTCACACAGGCTACCTAACTTAACTCTGCAAGAATGGTATAATCGTGCCGGGTGGTTGCATGTGGCCACATAAGTCATGCCATGCACAACCCTAGACGGTGCCATTTTCATTGACTACGGTGTGAATGGCACCCCCTGTAGTTTGTGCAACGCAGAGATTCTACTTCCATTCTCCATTTTATAGATGAGTAAAGGGAGGCAATGTTGGTTAAATAACTTGCCCAAGGTCACAGAAGAAGTCAGTGAGAGCCCAGATTCCAAATCAGAGCAGGGACAATAGCTGAGTAATGCTATAAATATGTGATGAGGGCAAGTGTAATTCTGTCTTGGGTGTCATGGAGACTGAGTGTGGCTGGAGTCAGGACACAGCTGTGCGTGCCTGAATGCGTCTGCCCATCTGATGACTCCACACTGCCTTCCTCCTCAGGTGGATAACTCATCCCTAACAGGCGAGTCGGAGCCCCAGACCCGCTCCCCCGAGTTCACCCACGAGAACCCCCTGGAGACCCGCAATATCTGTTTCTTCTCTACCAACTGCGTGGAAGGTGAGAGCCTAGCCTGGTGGGGAACCCCTGGTCCCAGCGTCAGCTGAGGGAGGAGACTCCATCCTGAGCCTCCAGGCAGGACTGGGGGCTATGGCTGTACTTACTTGTCAAAAGCCCGGCTATGGAGGAGGGAATTGAAGGGGCAGAGAGCCCTGAGTATTACAGAAGTAGCCCCCTCCAGAGAGCAGGGGATTGGCTGGGGCGGCATGACTCCAGGGAAAAGTCACCTCCCCACAGAAAGATCTCTGTTCTGTCCACCCCAGGACCGCGCAGATTCCCAAGCCTTCAGATATGGGCCAAGACCCGTACACACGTACACATATGCACACACACGCATGCACACACACACGCACATGCCCCAAACCATCCTTGATTCCTAGAAGTCTCTGGTTTGACTGATGGCTTCCATCTCTCCTGGTTCTGGGACTAGTTGCTTCATTCTCTGACCCTTGCTTTGACCAGGGCCCAGGCTGGGGAAGGGACAGGAAAGCTTTCAGTCCAGGTGAACATTCAGACCTTCCTTCAGGCTGCATCCTGGCCTGCGCTTCACCAAAAGAAACTGTCGGTCATGCACAGGCTGCCCGGTGTGCCCCACCACTGCTCTGGGTTCTAGAGATGACCAAAGGCCAGGAAGAGCTCCCAGAGCTGCCGCCACTGAGTGGCCAGAGTCCAAGCACCACCGAAAGCCCTGCCCTCTTTGGTTGTGCCAGTGAGCAGAGTCAGGCTGACTCGGAGAGGGAGGCCAGGGCCAGAGCTGGTGGGAGGAAGAGGCTGACTAGACCATGGGCCTCAGAAAATGGCCTCCTCATACATACCTTTCCCTTCCCGTTTCTCATTTCTCTTCAGTGTGTATTGTTTCTCTGGGCTTTCCCCCTCCTTCAGCAAGTTAGAATCATAGTGAAAATCACCACACATTGTTTCCTAAATTCTTAATGTACTGAGATTCTGAAATTTGCTCTACATTTCCCGCAATTGATAAAAATGCCTAGTAAAACATGTCCATTGCTTACTCTGAACTGGCTTTGAAGAGAGGAGAGGAAATGAATGGAACTAACATTTGTTGAGTGCCTACTATGTGCCAGGCACTGCTCTAGGTGTATGACAACACTGTCTCATTTCATTATTAAAACAATCCCTAGGTAGAAATTCAAAGATGGATGCAAACCCAGGTCTGGCTGGCTCCGATGCGTGCTCTTTGCACTCCAGCACACTTCCTCCCCTGAAGACCCCTGGAATGTCTCCATAAGGGCTAGAGATTGCCTAGCTTCTTCTGTAGAGATTCGTGCCTAGTGTTGAGAAAGAAAAACTTAAGACCACAGGAAGGGGCTTCCCTGGTGGCGCAGTGGTTGAGAGTCCACCTGCCGATGCAGGCGACACGGGTTCGTGCCCCGGTCCGGGAGGATCCCACATGCCGCGGAGCTGCTGGACCCGTGAGCCATGGCCTCTGGACCTGCGCGTCCAGAGACTGTGCTCCACAGCAGGAGAGGCTGCAGCAGTGAGAGACCTGCATACCACAAAAAAAAAAAAAAAAAAAAAAAAGACCACAGGGAAAATCCATAAGCGCTTTACTTTGTGTTTGTAATGATTGATTTTACTGAAATACCACAGGCAATACTTTTATTTCATTTACTGAATCTCCTCAGTTTGAACCTTGAGTTTATTTGCAAGGTTCCTCCCCAGGCCCAGGTATAAGAGAAGATAATTGGCTGTTGTATTGAGTCTGGGATTGGCCATCTATGCTGGGAGAGGAAGCCAAGGGAGGTACAATCTAATGACAGTGACCCACAGTCTTTGGCTTCTTTACTCTGTGATGGTTTTCCTCTCCCAGGAAGTAGGATGAGACTTCAGTTCCTGGGACCCCAAGGCACCCAACCTCGTGTCCCTTCCTGTGTTGTAGGCACTGCCAGGGGCATCGTGATTGCCACAGGTGACCGGACCGTGATGGGCCGCATAGCCACTCTGGCCTCAGGCCTGGAGGTCGGGCGGACACCCATAGCCATGGAGATTGAGCATTTCATCCAGCTGATCACGGGGGTGGCTGTGTTCCTGGGGGTATCCTTCTTCGTGCTGTCCCTCATCCTGGGCTACAGCTGGCTGGAGGCGGTCATCTTCCTCATCGGCATCATCGTGGCCAATGTGCCTGAGGGGCTGCTGGCCACTGTCACTGTGAGTGGGTCAGGCCAAGGGGCCTCCAGGGGAGGGCTTTGCTACCCTGCCTCAAAAGCAAGAGAGGCTATGGCTTCTCTGCAGTTTTTTTACTTCCAGCCCCTGAAATCACATATTCGATTCTCCTTTAAAACATGGCTTAGAATGTGAGTCTGAAAAAGATCATTTAATACGTGGCTCAGAGTTTGAGTCTGAAAGGTTTTAGGTTGGGCTGTGCCTTCACTCTCAGTTTCTCTCCCAGAGCTTGTCCTGGTCGCCTTTTCTCACAACCCTTGTACTAGTCATCTCCCCACTGCCCTCTGGAGCTCATCCTGGCTAACCCTCCCATCAAGGCTCTCTCCAAGGTCACCAGTGACTAATTAGCAAGTCCAGTGACCTTTCCTCCTCTCCCATCCTTAACTCTGCTGCTGAAATGGATACTGCTGTCCACCCTCCTAGCATTCTCTCCTTCGTTGCTGACTGTGACTCATCACTACCCCGGTTCTCCTCTCCCCAGTCCCCTGCACTGTCCTCTTCCCCACCTCCACCGATCTTCAGTCCTCAGAGCTCTGCTTTCCTCCTGATGCCCCTGAGTAAGCTCATCTCCTCCCAGTTTCTGGTGCCTGTTCGGTGTTGATGACTCACACATACCTACACCCTGTTCTACTCTGGCCCTCTCTGGAGCTCTGGCCAAATATCTTCAACTCCCTACTGGACATTTCACCTAAATATACACTCATGATCTCAGCGCAATACGTCTAAAATGGAACACATTCATGACTTACACCTAGGTCTCTCTCAGTGTTTGTGGAGTAGGATCAAGGGAGGAGGGACAGAGCCATGGTCTGGGGTAAAGACATGGGTATCTCCAGCTTCAGGCTGAGCCCTTTTTATTGCCCTCTCTCTCCACCAGGTGTGTCTGACCCTGACAGCCAAGCGCATGGCTCGGAAGAACTGCCTGGTGAAGAACCTGGAGGCGGTGGAGACGCTGGGCTCCACCTCCACCATCTGCTCCGACAAGACGGGCACCCTCACCCAGAACCGCATGACCGTCGCCCACATGTGGTTTGACAACCAGATCCATGAGGCCGACACCACAGAAGATCAGTCTGGTGATTGAGTGCTCTACCCAGAGTGGGTGGAGGGGACCGGAGGATGTTCAGGGCACTGGAGTGGTGGGACGGGTGGGGTGAGATAAGAGGTCTAAAGGAGAGCCAAGCTCCTGCTTCTCTCTCCTTTCCTCCCAGGGGCCACTTTCGACAAACGATCCCCCACGTGGACCGCCCTGTCCCGGATTGCTGGTCTCTGCAACCGTGCTGTCTTCAAGGCAGGGCAGGAGAACATCTCTGTGTCTAAGGTAGGGGGTCGGTGGATCGCCACAGCCCGCCCACTTTGCTGACGCCCAGCTTCCCCTCTTGCACCCTGTGGCTGCCTTGGGGATGTCAGTGCCCTCCCTCCTTGGTCCTCCACTGTGACACTGAATTCTCCTTGTTGGCAGCGGGACACAGCTGGTGATGCCTCAGAGTCAGCTCTGCTCAAGTGCATTGAGCTATCCTGCGGCTCCGTGAGGAAGATGAGGGATAGAAACCCCAAGGTGGCGGAGATACCGTTCAACTCAACCAATAAGTACCAGGTCTGCTTTGGGTGCCAGGTCAAGGGAAGAGGGAGAGATGGAAGTGAGGGGCACACAGAGTCGAAGGGGAATCAACAGCAGGAAAGAGAGCATCTGAGCACCCTCTCACCCCTGCATCATCCCCCGGGGCAACGTGGGTGACCAGATGTCTGGTTGCAACGACCAACCCCACACCCAGCTCCCAAACCTTCATTCCTTTACTACAACTTGTCACTTTCTCAACTCTTCTTCCCAGGGCTCCATATCCTCTGGCTTCAGTCCCTCAACCCTTCCATCCCATTCAGTTGAACCATACATCGGAAATTTCCTTAGGGTATCCCTCAGCCTGCGGGCATCTGTTAAATGCCAAGAATGCAGTCTCAGCTGTGTCCTGTAAAAGCCATAGGGGTAAAGCCCCCCTAAGGCCAGTGTGGTGATGGGGCGTGCTGATGACAAAGCCACCTTGCCCCTAGCACAGTGCTTGTCCTAACTGATTGGAGTAAATATTTGCTGAGTGAATGAATGTCCTCTAGGAAGGTGACTCTCAGGTTACAGGGTTAGGACTATGAGGTCCAAACACCCATCCACACACGGAGACTCTCCCTATGTTGACAATGGGTGATGGATCAGGGGGTATTTTATTAAGGGAGTTTTCCTTACCAGCCTCTGCTCTGTCCCAGGCCCCGTGCTGGGCACTGGAGCTTCAAGACAAGTGTGACCCCTCTGTAACTGCCTTTCGTCTCTCCAGCTGTCCATCCACGAGAGAGAAGACAGCCCCCAGAGCTACGTGCTGGTGATGAAGGGGGCCCCCGAGCGCATCCTGGACCGGTGCTCCTCCATCTTGGTGCAGGGCAAGGAGGTCCCTCTAGACAAGGAGATGCAAGACGCCTTCCAGAATGCCTACCTGGAGCTGGGAGGACTGGGGGAGCGAGTGCTAGGTGAGGGGCCAGAAGCAGGGAGCAGGGCTGAGAAAGGCTTCCGTGGGATGAGGGGCTCTGGGGGCAACCCGGCGGCCACCTTGCTGCTCTCACTCCTCCCTTCTGTCCCCTTCAGGCTTCTGTCAACTGAATCTGCCCTCTGGAA
This sequence comes from Neophocaena asiaeorientalis asiaeorientalis, assembly GCF_003031525.2. Lineage (NCBI taxonomy): Eukaryota > Metazoa > Chordata > Mammalia > Artiodactyla > Phocoenidae > Neophocaena > Neophocaena asiaeorientalis. Next base: position 1,803,277 of record NW_020172011.1, read on the forward strand.
AGTTTCCTCGGGGCTTCAAATTCGACACAGATGAGCTGAACTTTCCCACGGAGAAGCTCTGCTTTGTGGGGCTCATGTCCATGATTGACCCTCCACGGGCTGCCGTGCCAGACGCTGTGGGCAAGTGCCGGAGTGCAGGCATCAAGGTACTAGCCTCACTTCGTCCCTCCTCCCAAACACCAAAAGTCCAGGGGCCGCAGAGGCTGCTGCCCTGGGGAGACCTGGGCCACTGTTGGCCTCCTTCCTGCTGACTGAGAGGAGAAGCCGTCCATCTGCAAGGAAAGGTCGGTCCCTGCCTTGGAGCTCTCACCCTTGTCCCTTCTGCTCAGAGTGACCAGTCTCCCACACCCAATCCTCTCTCTCTGGGGCACGGCTCCTTCCATTCTGGTTTCAAGCCGATCAGTCACCCTTATCTTGGAGATTTGGTTGTCCTCCCCTTCCCAGCTAGTGCCCACTCTCTCTAGCCGTTTAGGATGAGATTAGTAGGCTCTCGCCTGCGGCCACTCACCTCCGCCCCATAACCCCGTAGACTAGCTCCAGTCCTCACTCCACCAAGCATACCTCTCCCACGTTCTCTTCTCCAACTGCAATTGCTTCTCAATGACCACTCCCTTCTCTGTACGACATTTGTGCTTCCTTCAACAAATATTTATTGTTTACTGAGCACTGTTCAAGGTGCTGGAGTTCAACGAACAAACAAAAATAATCCCTTCCATCCTGGTTACTTTCCTGTTTCCAAGATACAGCCGTTTACCACTCTTAACCTGTCCAGTTACCAATTCTGATGCCCTCGCTTGTTCCTCCTTTTGCAACTTCTCACCTACTTCCAAATCAGTTCAACTCAACCTGTCTACTGAGGGCCAGGGACTGCACCAGGCACTGGGGATACAAAAGACAAATAAGATATAGTGCCTGGCCTCCGGAGCTCATGATCCCTCAGGGGAAACAAACGCCTTGAAGTTAATCACAGAACAATTTTAACAGATAGGGTCTTTGAGCACCCGCTAAGGGCCAGATATTCTAATAATAAAAAGAGGCCATTGTTTTGTGAGGATTTATATGTATCAGGCACTATTCTAAACACCAAACCTGTATGATCTCATTTGATTTTCACAACAACCCTACAAGTAGGCACTAGTATTTTCCCTGAGTTACAGAGAAAAAAACTGAGACGCAAAGTGACATGCCCAAGGCCACACAGCTAGTAAGTGGTAGAGCCAGGATTTGAACTGAGGTATCTGCTTTTTTTTTTTTTTTGCGGTACGCGGGCCTCTCACTGCCGTGGCCTCTCCCGTTGCGGAGCACAGGCTCCGGACGCGCAGGCTCAGCGGCCATGGCTCACGGGCCCAGCCGCTCCGCGGCATGTGGGATCTTCCTGGACCGGGGCACGAACCCGCGTCCCCTGCATCGGGAGGCAGCTCCCAACCACTGCGCCACCAGGGAAGCCCTCTGCTATTTTTTAACCATCACACTAGAGGGCTTATATGTATATATGCACATATATGTGATTTCTGAACCCTGCAACCACTCTGTCTCTAAGGTAGGCATCATTATCCCCATTTAAAAATAAAACAAGCTGAGACTCAGAGTGGGTAAGTAGCTTTCCCAAAATAAAACTGCTAGTAAGAGGGAAACTGGCTATAGGAAGCCTGGCCAGCTCATCCGGAAAGCCCCTACTCCCCTTCTCGCCAGGCAGCCTGTTACCATGATCAGAACAGTCACCAAGGCCTGGGGAAAGCATGTCCAGGGAACTCAGAGCAGCAGGGAGCTGTTAAGTCCACCTCGGAGAACTGGACAATGTTTTACAGAGGGCATGATATTTGATCTGGGCCCCGAAGGGTGAAGAGCATTTTGTAAAGCGGGGAGGGAGCGGAAGGCATGTCAAGAGCAGGGAACAGTGTGTACCCAGCGGTGGCTGGACTGCACGGGGCGTGTGCGCGTGGCAGTGGGAGGTGGCCGAGGAGCACCGGAGATGGAGACTGCAATCAGGGCCAGGGCCAGTTGGAAGGATTTTGCTTAAATGCCAGACTTGGGCCTTATCCTGAGAGCCACAGAGGGCCGCAGGTGTCACAGGGCAGAGCTAGCCCTTAGGAGGCTCCCTGGATGGAGGAGGGGCTGGATTTGGAGAAGAACTGGGGTTGCGGAGACAGCATAAGAGGCTATTGCAATACCAAGATGATGACCCAAATGAGGGAAGTGACAAAAGGAGTGGAGTAGTTACTTTTGAGAGCTGTTTTGAGAACTTGGTGACCAAACTCAAATGGGGAGGTGAGAAGACCCAGGAGATAAAGGGACTGAATGAAGCGAACGGATGGTATCTCAGGTGGGGAGCAGAGGAGAAGGCTCCGTGGGGGTGGGGAGTGGAGATAAGGAGTTCCCTTCGCCCTGAGATCGGAAGGTCTGTAAGATGCTCAGGGGGAGATGTTTCAGGGAAAGCAGGAATATGGTTGAGAGCTCAAGAAAGCGGGCCAGGACAGGAGAGTTCAGTCTCGTTCCCATGTGAGTACAGATTAAAGACACGCTAGTATGCTTGATTCTGCCGCTGAGGACAAGAGCAGGAGTGAAGAAAGGGGAGGGGAAGGAAACCCCAGGCCACACCAACAGGAAGGGCAAGTGGAGGAGGAACCAGCGATGAGGGGGAAGGTGGTGACAGGTAACCCTTAGCGAGTGTCCACCTAAGGCCACTAACTCCTCAAGACGACCCTGAAGGAAAGACTCATCATCTCCGTCCTGCTGAGATTTAGTGAAGGCACTTGGGGAAGGTCAGTGTTTCACCTTAGGTCTGCTAGGCGACACCAAAGCTGCTTCCTCACTCAGGTGGGAAAGACCACCTGAAGAGGGATGGAGGGCAACTGGGAATGAAGGAGTCCATGGGGGCCAAGGGAGGACAGGGCTTCAAGGAGGGGGTGGTAGACAGTGCCAAACCCCTCAGAGGGTTGAGTAGGATGAGGACTGCAAAGATGCTTTTGTCTTTCAGCTGGGAGACCCAGGTGGCTTTTGGGGGTGGAAGAGAAGACAGCGGGGCGTGAAGAGGCTTCCTTCTCAGTATGTGTGGGATTTGCCCCACAAACCCCCACATGCAAATGGTCTCCTAAGCCAGCTCTGACCTCCTGATGCCTGCAACATCCTCTTTACCAGCCTCTCAGATGCTAACCACCTTCCCCATCCAGCTCCATCCATTCTGCAACAGCAGCAATGAATATCACGGTTCAGTCAGGAATCACCTTCTTGCCACACTGTGAAGGGATGTCAGAGGCAGAAGACAGGTGGTGGAAGGCAGCAGGGAGGGATAGGAGGGAATGTCTCCCTCCCGTCCCTGCCCTGTCTGATTAGGATGTCGGCAGACATCACACTGGGCACTAGGAAAACCATGTCCGTTCTGGTTCCCTGGGACCCGGAGCAAATCATGGGCTCCTTGCTAAGCCTTTGTTTCCTCATTGGTAAAATGAAGGAGATGTTAGGGGTCCTTCCAGCTGTGACAACCTCATACCCCATGACATTCAAACTCCTAAACAATCCTGAGACTGCTCTTCCAAGGGACCCTCATTAACTTGTTACTCTGTCAGAGAGGCTTTCCTCCAGTTAGGCAAACTATCTCTGATCTCCTGAACACAGCTTGTTGTTGTCTCTTCCCCTCACCCACTCTCTCTCTCTCTCTCTCTCTCTCTCACACACACACACACACAGAATTCCATTATTTTGGCTGGGATCTTCCAGTCCCACCATCTAGTGGTCTAGCTCTTCCGACTTTTGGAAAGGAATAAAAAGAGAAAAAAAAAAAACCTTAATGCTGCTTTCCTTTTCTCTTTTCTCCTTGCTGCCAGGTGATCATGGTGACCGGGGACCACCCTATCACAGCCAAGGCCATTGCCAAAGGTGTGGGTATCATATCAGAGGGCAACGAGACGGTGGAGGACATTGCAGCCCGGCTCAACATTCCTGTCAGCCAGGTCAACCCCAGGTGAGGCTCCGTAGGACCCCTCCCCCATCAACTCAGCCTCTCCCACTGGACACTTGAACAGCCCCTGAGGGTATCTGGTCCTAACTGCTGGTTCCCTGGTCCTGAGCCTGTGGCCAGATTGTGCCACTGATCAGTTGTGTAACCTCGGACCTGTCACTTTACCTTCCCGAGCCTCCATTCTCTCAACTTCAAAATTAGGGTAGTATCCACGCTGCTGGTTTCTGTAGGAGCGAGATACGTATAAAGGAAGTAGCGCCTGGCCCAGCACACTGTACTGACGACTGTGATGCTGCCGCGTGGTGAGGACTGAGCACCACCCCCTCAAAGAGAGAAATGGGAAAGACAGGTCACTGAGTGTCAGGGAGAGGAAGAAGGAAGCTGTTGGGGAAGACCCGGCAGTGGCGAGGAGGGGTGGTGGGCTACCAGGGAATCAACCAGCTCTGCCTCTGCCTCCAGAGAGGCCAAGGCATGTGTGGTGCATGGCTCTGACCTGAAGGACATGACGTCAGAGCAGCTGGACGAGATCCTCAAGAACCACACTGAGATTGTCTTTGCCCGGACGTCTCCTCAGCAGAAGCTCATCATCGTGGAGGGCTGTCAGAGGCAGGTGAGCAAGGGGGTAAGGGTCAAGGTCAGGGTCAGGGCCAGGCACATGCAGGGGCTGCACCCCCAGCCTGGCTGTACCTTCTCCCCAGGGAGCCATTGTGGCGGTGACAGGGGACGGGGTGAACGACTCACCCGCGCTGAAGAAGGCGGACATCGGCATCGCCATGGGCATCGCTGGCTCTGACGTGTCTAAGCAGGCAGCCGACATGATCCTGCTGGACGACAACTTTGCCTCCATCGTCACTGGTGTGGAGGAGGGTGAGGGGCTACACGGGCTGGGATGCCATCCAGGATGTCTGAGCTGGCACATCTGCTTCCCTGCCTTTTACCCCAATTACAGACTCAACTCAGGATCTCAGGCATCCACCGCCTGCTTTAGCTTCCCTCTAACGCAAAATCTCCCTTTGTTGGGTAGACAAGTGGCCCATGATTCAGGGGCTAGGGGTGGGGAGGGTCCCTCTGATCTCCCTGATGCCCTCAGAACCTCCCCACAGGCCGCCTGATCTTTGACAACCTGAAGAAATCCATCGCCTACACCCTGACCAGCAACATCCCCGAGATCACCCCCTTCCTGCTGTTCATCATCGCCAACATCCCCCTGCCTCTGGGCACTGTGACCATCCTCTGCATTGACTTGGGCACTGACATGGTGAGGCCATGGGTTGGAGGAGGGGACAGGCAAGGCAGTCGTGGGGGTGCAGTGGGTAGGGGTGGGCCACAGATGGAAGGAAAGGTGCATCAGGGACAGCTGAGCAGGCTGTGAGGGTTGCAGAGAAGATGAGCACAAAGCCTGGAAGATGATAGAGTCTTGGGTCTCTTTTTTTTTTGACTGCGTTGGGTCTTCGTTGCTGCGCACGGGCTTTCTCTAGTTGCGGCGAGCGGGGGCTACTCTTCATTGCGGTGCACGGGCTTCTCATTGCAGTGGCTTCTCTTGTTGCAGAGCACAGGCTCTAGGCGCACGGGCTTCAGTAGTTGTGGCTTGCAGGCTCCAGAGCACAGGCTCAGTAGTTGTGGCATGTGGGCCCTAGAGCGCAGGCTCAGTAGTTGTGGCGCACGGGCTTAGTTGCTCCACGGCATGTGGGATCTTCCCGGACCAAGGATCGAACCGGGGTCCCCTGCATTGGCAGGTGGATTCTTAACCACTGTGCCACCAGGGAAGTCCAGGGTCTTGGGTCTTTATAAGTGTTTGAATTGTGTCAAAGATTCTTCACTGTTGATCATCCCCTGCTCCCACCCTCTCCCTTCAACTGCCGTCCTCTCCCCAACTGCCCCCTTGCACAGGTCCCTGCCATCTCCTTGGCCTATGAGGCAGCTGAGAGTGACATCATGAAGCGGCAGCCGAGAAACCCGCAGACAGACAAGCTGGTGAACGAGAGGCTGATCAGCATGGCCTATGGACAGATCGGTGCGGCCGGGCCCGGGGCTCAGGAGGGAACCCCAAGAAGACGCTCTTCCCAGCCTTTGGAGGGGATGATCCCCCTGCAAAATTCCAGGACAGGGGCCAACTCCCCGAGGGTCAGGGATGTCCGTCCTCCTCTGGCCCGTAGGGGCTGGTCCCATCCTGTTACCTTCTATGACCCAGGCCCTGCCCTTTGTCCTTTGCCCACCACCCACAGGGATGATCCAGGCGCTGGGTGGCTTCTTCACCTACTTCGTGATCCTGGCAGAGAATGGTTTCCTGCCTTCACGGCTGCTGGGGATCCGCCTCGACTGGGACGACCGGTCCATGAACGACCTGGAGGACAGCTACGGACAGGAGTGGGTGAGTGGGGCTGTGGAAGTGCAGGTGCACACATATGAGAGGGTAGGGCTGAACGTCTGGCAGGAGTGGTCAGTCGTGGCCAATGGGATTGGGGGCTAAGGGTGGAGTAGGTGCCCAGGGTTTAACATCTGCCCTGGACCACGCTGCACCCTGTTCCTACCCTTTCCTCTCACACCCTCACCTCTCTCTGCCCGCCCTCCCCCAGACCTATGAGCAACGGAAGGTGGTGGAGTTCACGTGCCACACGGCCTTCTTTGCCAGCATCGTGGTCGTGCAGTGGGCTGACCTCATCATCTGCAAGACCCGCCGCAACTCAGTCTTCCAGCAGGGCATGAAGTGAGCACCGCCCACCGGCCCTGCCCACCAGGCAGAGCGCATTCAGGGCGCACTCACCCACCCACATCGGCTGGGGTCTCTGACTGTAGTTGCCCGGCTGTAAATCCGTAGCCTTTTCAGAAATAGATGAGCGAAGAGGAAGGAGGGCTATGACTCTTTCTGATGAGTTTTAATTTGCTCCCCAAATCTCCTTCATTATGGTCTCCTTCCATCATCTTTCCTTTTCATCTTTTCCCCTTACCTCTCCCCTCCCTCCCTTCTTCCTTCCTCCCTTCCTTCCTCTATCTTATACTCTATACTCATCCCCACCCCTTGGCCCAGCCCTAAATACAGGGTCCCCTGTGCTCCCCTCCACTCCGCAGGTAGCTCTAGTTCACAGCACTTGCCTTGTGGTGGTGATGTTGTCCTTGTGGGAGCTGCGAGCTGCTCAGGGTCAAGTTCTTATAGTGTGAATTACACCTGCCAGTCACTGTGCTAAGTGATTCACAGACATCGTCAAACCTCACAGTAGCTCTGTGAGGGAGGTATTATTTTCATTCTATGGATAAGAGACCCCCGCAAAAAGTTAAATGGTGTGCCTGGGGTCACCCAGCTGGAAATAGCTCAGCCAGCTCTCTTTCTGAAGCCCAATCTCGTGACTACTACCCTGGGTGGCTCACCTGTCACAGAGCCTGGCACCTGGGGGGTACCCAGTGATTCCTCTGAAGCTCAGCCTGGATGGTGGTCGGTGCCGAAGGTATCACTCCCATTATCTTTCTTTTCTTCTACTGCAAACAATGGGCACAAGTCCCCACGTGAGTTTTGTCACAATTTCTTAGTTTGAGAAAAAATATATATATACCAAAACTCCAGTGAAGTTAATAGCGTTTGAGATCCTAGGGAGAGGAAAGGGGAAAGTCTGTTAGATGAAGGAAGGAGATTCCACTGAGCTAAAAACACTAACGGGGACAAGGCAGTGAGCAGAGAACAAGGAGCAGAGGGACCAAGACACTGGGTGACCGACTGTGCAGGGCATGGGTGAGAGAGCAAGCAGGGGACAGGACCAGACCGGCTAAATCCTGCCCATCTGAGAGGCAAGTGGAAAAGAAACTAAACAAAATTCAGACTGGGACAGGGAAGGAATACTAATAGCAACAAGTAACCTGGCCCGAGGCAGCCTTAGCACCTTATGCCCCACCCTGGGCTGTCTGGACCCTCAGGGGTCCTCAGAGATGCTCTGTGCATTATTCAAACAGCTTTATGGAAATTAAGCACTTCCTCTAAGAAGATTCCCAAGCTTACCAAAGTGTCATTGTCAGGCAGAAGCCTAAGTATGAACTATAGCGATCACATGCTAACACGCAATTCTCTTTGGAAGCCGTGTGTATCGCTAATTAAGTTTCTAATTGGGAAAATATATTCATTACTTTTTTTTTGACCTGGCTGTGGAGCATGCGGGATCTTAGTTCCCCAACCAGGGATCGAACCCGTGACCCCTGCAGTGGAAGCGCAGGTCCCCAACCATAGGACTCCCAGGGAATTCCCTATATCCATTACTTATTAACAAATGCAGCTGGAGAGACAAAAATCAATTAAAATGTGGCCTTTTTAGAAGAAAAATAAGAGGGATCCTTAATGAGTGAAAAGTTTGGGAACCACTGGCTTAAGCCATGAAGAGGTGCAGTGCATGGGATTATAAAACACAGCTAAGAACGTTCCACGTTCAAGAGCTCTCCACGCATTATCTCCCATAACCTTCCCACCAGCCGTAGGATATAAAGGTACTATCTCCTCCACAGAAGGAGCATGAGACTCAGAGGAGTTAAGCAACATTGCTGCTTACAACCAAAAGCTAGTAAGTGGCCCAGCTGGGACTAAACCCCGCCTGTACGACTCCACTGTCCTCAGAGCCTTATTCTTCCCTGCTCTTCAGTTCTGATGTGGTGAATATATATTCAGCACTTTTTATCCAGTGAGCTTTCCCTTTCTGAGTACTTTACAAACATTCCCTTCTTTATTGAATATCTATGATCAACAACTACCTGGGGCTGTAGGAGACACTGAGAGGGTAGAAGACATAATTGGGTCCTGAAGTGAAGGAACAAGCTGGGGAGACGACACCTTCAAAGGCCACGTGCCTGGAGCAGTAACAATATCATAAGCTGCGTGAGGGCAGGTTCCCGGGTCTCCAGAAGGAAGCTTGCGTTGACCACAGCATCTCCAGCACAGAGCGTATCACCCAACACATAGGAAACATGTATTTGATGACTGAAAGTAAGTGTTATAGACAATAATCGGAGGTAAAATCAGTAAGCAGAAAAATTAAAGACAATCTTTCTTTGGTTACATTTAGCATTTGAGAAGCATTTGAGAAGGCTATATACGTCATGTATAGCCTTTCCCCAACGTTTCTTCCCACCTCTTTCCCTTCCACCACCAGGGGTCACCCTGGATCTCTGCCCCTCCTTGCCCTCCCCTCCAACACTACCTACCATCTTTTCCTTGCCTTTTCAGGAACAAGATTCTGATTTTTGGGCTCCTGGAGGAGACAGCGCTGGCGGCCTTTCTGTCCTACTGCCCGGGCATGGGTGTGGCCCTGCGCATGTACCCGCTCAAGTGAGTGTCCCTTTAGATGGGCCTCTGCTAGGATCCAAGTTCTGGTCCCTTTGAAGCAACCTCTGATGCTCTGGACACTCTCCTCTGTCTCCTCAGGGTCACCTGGTGGTTCTGCGCCTTCCCCTACAGTCTCCTCATCTTCATCTACGATGAGGTCCGAAAGCTGATCCTGCGGCGATATCCAGGCGGTAAGCACCTCAGCGCTGCACCCCGACCCCAGCAAAGTGCAACTCCCCACTGTGGATACCTACCCCTGCAGGGCTCCAAACCCGAACTCCATTCCTACTACGGATCCTTGCTCCTTTTCCTCAGTGCCCTCGGATCCTCGGGTCCAGGGTCCTAGGAGCCCTGACTCTGCTGAAACTCTTCCTCCCAAATTCCCGTCCCACCCAACACACAACTGGTCTCTGAGGCCCTCTGCCTTCCACCTGAAATCACAGAACATGAGAACTAGAAGGGCCCTCCGAGGTCATCTAGTCCCACCTCCACATTTTACAGACAAAGAGAGGGGCAGAGGTGAATTTATTCGTTCAGGGTCATAAAGCCAGAAGCAGCAGAAGTGGCGCTACAACCCAGCCCTCCTAATTCCCAGGCATCAACCATGTATTTTTTTTTTCCCAACAAGCATTTTTGATCACTTACTGGAGGTTGAAAATGGGTGGCCCACAAGCCAAATAGGGTCCATGAATGTTGTTTGGTTTGGCTGCCCTATCTTGTACGGGTGTTTTTTGTTTTTTATTTTTCAATTGGCCTAATATCTAAAACTTAGGGGCTTTCACATAGAATCCAAGTTTCTGGCTTCTCCTGAAAAATCACAGGCGCTGTCGATCCCAGGGCCCCATTTCTGGACAGCAACAATGCACGGCTGCCCTTTAGAAACTCACTTGTTACCTGAACAGCCCCTGTTGCCATTTGTATTTTCACCCCCAACCAAACCACTCCGGGCCCACCGTCCCCTGTACTAAATGCAAGTCTCTCCTTTCCCCTAATCCATGGCCTAATGGAGTCCCCTCCCCCACTCCCCTTCCACAGCTGCTTTCCTCAGCCCCTTCCCCAGGCTTCCCTTCTGCCTAGGGGCTTGGCCTCAACCACCAAGCCCCTAGGGCATTTATCTCTTGTCTCCTCTAAACTCACCCTGCAATCCCCGTGCCTAATCTCTCTAACAGGCTGGGTGGAGAAGGAGACGTACTACTGAGCCCTTTGGAAAGAAGAGCCAAGCATGGGAAAGACGGGGGTGGGGTGGGGGTGGGGCCCTGAAGGTGTCGCAGGGATGGCGTTGGGGAGGGGTGGAAAACAGTGGGGTGGCATTTGGGGAGAAGACTTGGGGCGAGAGAATGAGGCAACTCAGCAGGTCGAGTTGCAGGGAGTGGGTAATTCAGCTTGGGGTGATTGCCCCAGAGGCCTGTCTAGGAGCAATCAGCCCAGACACTACGTGTCAGGGGTCCCTCCCCAGGTCCTGCTCTGCTGCACTCCACGTGCTGTCTAACTCACCTGAGGACCCGAGGGGTACCCCAGCCCTCCCCGGTCCCTGTTCCTTCACCCCCACCTCCCACTAGAACACATCAACACCGAAAGGCAGGGGTCTGTCTAGACCAGGAGGGGAACTGTCTCAGATCACCAGTGTCCCTTTATCTCTCCAACCTCACCCCACTCCCCACATTCACCCCTCATTTGCTTCCTGCCCAACTCTGTCCCCTGCTTCCCCCTCAGACCTGGAAATCACAAATGGTGCCTCCTGGTGAGTGCTAGGGCCTGAGGCCAGAAAGGGAAGCCAGCCGGTTGGAGAAGCTGGCCCGTCTCCCAGTCAAAGCCATTTAGGAAGCGCCAGAGGAGAGCTGGGCGGACAGGTGGGAGAGGGGGTTATGGCGGAGCAGGGGGACAGGAAAGGAGAGAGAATGTCAGTTCAGGATGTCTGACATAGATCTCTGGGCTCCAGCTCTGTGACCTGCCCTTCAGAGCAGCGGTCTCCAACCTTTTTGGCACCAGGGGCTGGCTCCGTGGAAGACGATTTTTCCACAGACGGGAAGGGGTGGTGCAGGGGAATGGTTCAGGAGGTAATGCCAGCGATGGGGGGCGATGGGGGGCTGCAGATGAAGCTTTGCTCGCTCACAACCACTCACCTCCTGCTATGTGGCCCAGTTCCTAACAGGCTGCGGACCTGTATCGGTCGGAGGCCCGGGTGTTGGGGACCCCTGCTTTAGAGCACCCCGCCAGTAGAACCAATTCCAACGTCACCAGAGTAGCAGCAGAGGCAGGACCAGGAGGCAATCTGAGGGGCTTCACTGAGATTCCACACCCGTGTGCCCATGGTGTTCCCCACTGACCCTTGGTTTGTGGTCTGTTGGTCCCCGAGACCTAGGTGTCACAGATGCTCCAGTCCTCTCCACCACGTGTGCTTGGTAACACCCCGCCCTTTAGAATGCTAAGTCCTCAGAAGTTCCATGTGGTGCTGAGCGGGGGAGCTGCCAGCTCATTCCCTGCCCCTCCCCACTTCCCCTTCATGCCCATCTGGATGAACCTGCGTCACTCCCAGGCACTGCCAAGCCAGACCTGGAAAAGGAGGTCCCTGGCCATAAGCTGGAATTGGGGTTGAGAAGTTCCCAGGAATGTCCTCTCTTCCAGGGACATGCAGAATCAGCTTAGGTCATGGGTGTGGTTAGGACCTCTGGACAGCAAGAGAGGGCGTTAGGAGACCTGCCTTTGACCTTAGACAGCAGGGTTGCTCCTCCCAGACCAACGCCCTTCGTGCTGATGATCACTGTGCCCAATTTCCCCTGAGATGAGGAGTTGGTTTCAGGTTCCTACAGGAAGATGCTTTTCCCTCCCTAACCCCCTCCCCACCTCCACTTTGCTCTGCAGGCAGCTCTGCCCATTCTCTAAGCCTGGCTTAGAGGGCTTAGGGAATGTCTTGTAGAGAGAATCCTAGATGAACAAAGCAAGTGTGAGAGACACCTAAGGAAAATGGAAGACCTAAGGCAGAAAGGAAGGAAGCAAAAAAGACAAACCTCAGGCCCGTAAACAACCTCCCAAACGCTATTACTTCATTACACTGGAACTTTACTTTATCAGAGGTACCTTGAAATAATGAGTCATTGCCTTGGGCTTGGAAAACTAAATGGGAAACCATATTAATTTGGGCCTGATTAATTTGAGATTTATTGACCATGGACAAAAGTTTATCTTTGCGCAATCAATAAAATGGCATTTGTTTAGTAAATTAAGAGCATAGACAATATTGCTAGGGTGGCATATGTAGTCTCCTAAAACAATACTTTTGGGGCACTTTAGGAATATCCATTTAGAAATAGTGAATGCATGGGCCAATTGTCATCAGTTCTTATGTATTTGTTAAGAAACCTTCTACAAGACCTTTACTTGGTGACTTTTTGTAAGACATTAGTTTGAGGCACTATGTATGTACTTGAAAATAATAAAGTTGCATTTCTTTATGAAAGAAGAAATCCCTTCCATAATTCAGATTTCTGTCCTTAATACTTGCTTCCCTCCCAAACTGTGGTATTGAAATGTGTGCTGTGGCAAGATTTGGCTTGCAGAGGAAGCAATAAAGAGAGGGCAGGAGATAAGGACAGGAGGGAAACAATCTGGGAACAGACGATGTCAGTGGAGCAAGAGAGAGGGGAAGAAATTAGGTTGCAAAACAACCTAGATGAAAATACAGTGGGGCCTTCCTTCCTCGCAGGTGAACCCCCCCCAAAAAACCATAAAGGTTTTTCTAGCACAGGGAAAGCCCATGAATCTATGGGCCCAAACCCTCAGGGCCACTTCTGCTTTTCTCTGTCCCAGGCCAAAATCAGGCCACTCTCAATATGAGCAGGTAGGGGAAGGAGATGGTGGGCTGAGGGGGCCCCGATGGCCAACACCAATTAACAGTCTATACTGTTCTGGGTGCTGTCTTTAGCGGGGGATGGAGGGAAAAGTAGATGCAATCCTTGAAATTCATCAAAGTAGCAGACATCTAAAACCTTCACGGACAGGGTGTGATGGGCAGTAAGGAGGAATGCTTCTATGCTGGGGATGGAGGGGTGGCCGGGTGGTGTGTGTTTCTCCCTAATAACTGGAGAAAGGAAGACACCAAACTTACAGCCCTGTGCCAGGATCTTGGAATACCCGTCAGGAGTCAGTTCTTGGCCCCTTTATTACAAGTCTAGCAGTGGTGGTGATGGTGATTGTAATAGGAGTTTTAGGAGAATTAACTGCCGCTCACTCTGTGCCATAACTACGTCAGACCTTTAGTTGTATAGTCTCATTTAATCCCACCTCAGGACCTTTATTCTTGATGATCCCTCTATCAGGAGGGACCTAGTTTCCCTAAGTGACTCACATGCCTGGCTTCCTCGCTTTACACAGATCACTCCTTAAACATTACCTCCTCAGCAAGGCCCTCACAGACCTCACCAAATAAAATAGCACTTCTGACACCTTTTCACCATTCTCTTTGTTTCTAGTCATAAACACTAACTTCCTCAAATTTAGATAGATAAGTAGATATAGATAATACATTAAAATATATATTTTTAAATTTTAATATATTTCATTAAATTTTTATATTTATTGAATATAATTTTAATGTATTTTTATTTTAATTTAATATATATAATTCATATGTATACAAATATATACATATAGTATTTTGCTTATACTTTATTTGCCTGACTCCTTCTCCAGAATAAGTTCCACGTACACAGGGATTTTTTTCTCTTCACCACCTTTATTTACCACCTAAAACGATGCCTGACATGTATTGGGCAATTAATAAACGTTGGTTGGATGACTGAAAGAATCCTCTTAATCCAGTAAGAGGGAGACTACTGTTATCTTTAATTTACAGATGAGAAAACTAGGGCTTGGAAAGGCAAAAGTATGCATTCAGCTTCAAAGGTGGTAAACATCATAATCAGATTTCAAACCCAAGACCAGTCTGGCTACAGGGCAGCTCTCTTCACCACCATGCCATACTTAGCGGCAACTGTGGGAACAGTAAACCTGTGGGCACGGAATGAGCCTGATTAGCAGAATGGTTTAGTGAACTGGGGAGGCTGCAAGGGGAACCAGTTCCCCTTGGGCAATGAACATTTGACCAGAGGGGATGGGCAGACCCAAGTGATTAGAACCAAAGGGACAGGGCATGACCTTAAGGATGCAGTAGGGGATTAAGAGTCAACCATCTTAGAGGGTCTTACTGAAAAGGTGAGAGAATCTTACTATGGGATATAATGTTAGAGGTTAAGGCCAACCTCTGACCCAGGCAGACATGCTTTCCATGCCATTTCCTTTTTACCCACAGAATAGGAAATATGATTCATCAGAGACAGGCGACAAGCTAAATATTCATAATGCTAAGAATGCAGGATGAAATAGAAAAAATGACTAGATCAATGTTCAAGGAAGACATTTAAAATAAAATGAGTCTTTCAAAGACATCCTCAGCTCCAGTGAATTCAGTGGAGAATTTTTTCCAAATACCTCAAAGAACATTCTTATATTATTTCAACTGTACTACAATGTAGAAGAAAATTTTGTATGGCCCAGCCTATTTAATGAGACAAATACAGTTTTGATAGAATTTAATAAAATAAAAACAAATATATATATTTGCTTATATATACATTTGTTTATATATATATATATAACTTTATTACCAAATAGTGAAATTCAAGGACGGTATACTATACAGAAAACTAACCACGAATATTCACTAGAAAAATGATTAAATAATCATTTCAAAATTTGTTAGAAGGTTATCAGTAAAATGTAACATTTATTCCTGATTAAAATGTTGGAGGAAAAAGCATATAGGAAACTGTAGTCATGTTCAGAGAAGCAAGGAAGGGATGCATAAGTCTAGAAAACAATGATAACTATAACAAAAGCCATAGCAGCAACATTTGAAATCTCGGATAAGAAGTTGGTATCTATATGGTCTAAATAAAGAGACAAACTGAAAGAAATAAAAACATATGTTTTTGGTACAGGACACGATTAAATACCTAAAAAAACCCATGGAAGTCAACCAAAACAAAGCAACAGCAGCAACAACAAAAAAAAGTCCTAGAAGTAATGAGTTCAAAGTTACAGGGTACAAGATATCGATTTTTTAAAAATCAAATTTATCCCTAAATATTAGAAAATACAATACAAAGAGCTTTTATTTACAACAGAACCAGAACAAATTATACTCAAGATTTAGTGTGTGTGTGACATATGGTACTTATTAAAGAAGATTCAAAGCACAATGAGGGACTTCCCTGGTGGTCCAGTGGTTAAGACTCTGCAGTCCCCATGCAGGGGTCCCGGGTTCGATCCCTGGTCAGGAAACTAGATCCCGCAGGCCACAATTAAAGATCCCATGTGCCGCAAGGTAGACCCCGCACGAGGCAACGAAGATCCCACGTGCCGCAGCTAAAGATCCCGCATGCCACAACTAAAAAAGATCCCGAGTGCTGCAACTAAGACCCGGCGTAGCTAAATAAATAAATAAAATTAAAATATTAGGGAAAAAAAAGCACAATGAGAGTACTAAAAAAATATATATATGGAGGGCTTCCCTGGTGGCGCAGTGGTAGAGAGTCCGCCTGCCGATGCAGGGGACGGGGGTTCGTGCCCCGGTCCGGGAAGATCCCACATGCCGCGGAGCGGCTGGGCCCGTGAGCCATGGCCCCTGAGCCTGCGCGTCCGGAGCCTGTGCTCCACAACGGGAGAGGCCACAACAATGAGCGGCCCGCGTACCGCAAAAAAAAAGAATACATGGAGAGCTAAACTTAACTGCTGTTTGGGAACATAGAATGTAGTAAAGATAAAAATAAGTTGCTATAAAGAGCCAATCCAGTATCAATTAAAAGCCTCATTGTATTTTTGTAAAACATGACATGTTGGTTGTGACATTCTGCAGCAAGTGTGATCAGGCAAGAATATCAGAATTTTTTATAAGTGATTATGAAACAAATGAGTAGATAACTGTGATGCTAGCATATTTACCCTAATAGGTTTTAAAACATAGCAGACCAAAATGATGGGTATCAAATCTTATAACATTAAGATAAAACCTGAAAATTCATCGTTCAACTTATTTTTAGGAACTATTTGTGGATGAACCACTCTGTGCTATTCTAAGGGCTGGGTGTAAAGCCGTGAATAAGCCTGAAAAGGTCCCCACTGCCGTGGAGAAACAGACAAGAAGTCAGATAAATGGGCAGGATAGTTTCAGAGGGCAAAAAGCGCAGTGAAGCCCACAAGTGATGGATTGAGGGCTGTGTGTGAGAGTGGCTATTTTGGATTTAGCAATTAGAGAAGGTCTCTCTGAAGAGGTAGACTTTTGAGCTAAGAACTGTGGAACAGAACGGGGTTTCCAAAACTAATTTCACTTGATTTTATGTCAATAAAGTTGCCTTGAGGGATCTCCTATGTTCAAGGCTGGGCTAAATGCTGTTGTCACATAGATGATGCATAGATTAACTTAACAATTTAAACTTTAATTCTAACCTTGCTCTTAGGGATTTTATGATCTACATTAAATACAAAGGCTGGGAGAAAATATTTGTAATGTATATGAAAAGGCATTGGAACCCCTTCAAACACATCAATAAGGAAAAGAAAACAATGGAAAATTGGGCAAATGATAAGAACAACAATTCAGAAAAAGGAAAATGAAGTCCAGAAAGCCAATAAATATAAGAAAAAGATGCTACATAGACAATAAAGAAATGCAAATTCAAACTGTAAGATACCAAATTTCACCAATTATAATAGGAAAAATGAAAACGGTCAAGGTCATCCAATATAATCAAAGGTGTGGGGAGTGGACATTTTTGCATCTTGTTGCTGGGATATGGATAAGAAGAGCTCTTTTGAAGAGCAATCTGGTAGAACATTTTAAGGTTTTAAATAAGAGTATCTTATGATTCAGCAACAGGAATCGATTCTACATAAATTGAAGCTCAAGGGCCGAAAGGTACTATATGTAAGGATGCCACTGCAGCAGTGCTTTCAGTGGTTAAAAAAAAAAAGGAAAATATCCTGTAAATCCATCCGTAGTGAGAATAATTGAATAGACCGCCGTCAATACAGAATATGGCATGCCTTGTGGCCATTAAAAAGCAAATCTTTGCATAAATGAAAGGGGAGCTGAATGATGCTGTGAAAGGTAAGACTCTACCTCCTTATAGATACTATTGGTATAAATGTAGAAAAAAGACTGGAAGGATACCCAGCACACTGCCAACAACAGTAACATCAGTGGTGGGGAATCTGAGTCTGGGGGGAGAGAAAGTGGGACTTTCTGTTTTTATTTGGTACACTTTTAATAGAGAAGAAAAACCTTATCCAATCTATTAAAGAAACAGACTATTATTTGTCCCAGCTGGGAAGGGAAAATTTCTATTTCTGAATACTGAAGGAGGGTTACATCAGCACCAAGATGAATGTTTTCTGATCCAGTCATATTTTTTAAAAGCATGCCAAGCCAAAATGCAATTAAATAAATACCCAAAAATAGAAAGGGAAAATGTATGTTGACATGCATAACTGAAAAAAAAATGTGTACATTATAGAAATATACAGCTGCTTCAGATCCTTTTTCAGAAGGAGGGAGAGTATAATTTACACATAAAACATATAAAGTTAATACGGTCAAACCACTTACTGAGATGTCAAAGAAGGTGAGTGGAAGACAGAAATATGTTGTACTAAAGTGAGGAAATTCAGGGTTATTACATGAAAAGCGTATTTTTAGTCTCACTGAGAAGAGCTGCACATTAAGCTACAAGTAAGACATAATATTTAATTCAAGTTATATATTGAGCACATACTATATAAGTTACACGTCGTGTTTTACATGGAGCACCCTGCTTCAATCCTTACTTTTGCCACCTTACAATGCAGATGGCATCCCCCTTTACCAATGAAGAAAGAGAGGCACAGAGAGGTTAGGTAACTTGCCCAAAGCCACACAGCCAGTAAGCAGCGGAGTCAGGACCCAAACCCAGGACAAATTCAAAAGTCCAAGATCTGACCTATTCTGCTATCTGATCTCCTACAACCAAAAGCTCAAAGTCAATGTCTGTGGGCAGGGCACCTCAGCAAAAACACACACACACACAGACTGCCTGCTTTATTTTTTGAGTCAAGCTATCTAGGGTACCTCTGAGTCTTGGAGGTCAGCAGGACCAGACTGGGACATTTTTCTAGCCTTGCCATCAGACTGCAGTTCTCTCTGTGGCAGAAACTTCTCCAATCATTCTCAAACCCAGAGACTGAGACTTGTGGATTCTCAGTTAGAACTTTCCTGAGGTCTTTGTGACAACAGGCCTGGTTGTTGCCTCGGTGCTGGGGGGAGCTCCCAGCGTGCCCTGAAGCCCACTGCACTTCCCACCTGCTCAGGGCCCTGCAGCATCTTCATCACTTAGGTACATAGTACTCTCCACACTTCATTTCCTCGACTCCCTCTCTTCACCCCTCTCCTTCCTGTACCGCAGGCCCCAGGCTCCTCTCATCCCTCCTGTGCCCTCCTTCCTGACACCTCCTCCTCCCCCATCTAGGGCTTCACCGCTGCCTCCCGACCACCCTCCCTCTCTCTCTCCTTCGGTCCTCCCCGGCTCAGCCATTCTTCCTCTCACCCCTCTCCCCCTCCTTCCTCCTGATTCCCTCACACCCCTCACTCTCTTTGCTTTCTTCCCACCGGTTGATCTGGGGCAGCCATATCCAGGGAGAGCCATGAGGCTTGGAGGGAGAAAAGGGACCGTGACACCTCGTGAGCAGAATCCAAGCCCAAGACCTAAGGGTCCTAAAATGAGTAAAAGAAAGATGAAGAGGACAAAAAAGAGAGAGATGGAGGACCTGAAGAAGGAAGTGGTCATGGTAAGAACACCCGAAATGGGTGCTGACAAATTGCCCTCCAAAAACCTCTCTCAACCCTCAGGCTTCTAACATCTCACCTTGAAAACTGATCACACAGGCCAGTGCCACCTCTCTTCCCCAAAATGTTTCCCCTAGAAATGATGCGTCACTCCCTGTCCCTCAATGACTCTACTGTCCCCTCAGGGTGATCACAAATTAACCTTGGACGAGCTGAGCACCAAATAGTCTGTGGACCTAACCAAGGTGAGTGAAGGAACTCCCTGAGGGAGGCAGAGGGTCTCCATTCCCGACCTTGAGGCTGCCAGGACAAAAGCAGGGCTAGAAATCTAGCCCCTAAGTTCAAGGTCAATGTTTTTACCCTTAACCTGCGCCCAGCCAAGGACACACACTCAGAAAAAGATGAAATGGTAACTATGCAAAGAGGGTTCAGGATTCGATGAGAGAATGAGGATGGGTTAGGGCAGCACCTCTCAAACCTTTGTCCTCGGGACCCATCAAGGACCCCAAAGAGCTTTTGCTTATGTGGATTACATCTACTTATATTTATCATATTAGAAATTAAAATTGAGAAAATTAAAAAGTATTTCCTAACTCATTTATAAACAACCATTATATATTAGTACAGATAATATTTTTATGACAAATAACTATGTTTTTCAAAACAAAAAAAATTAGTGGCATTTTACATTTTTGCAAATCTCTTTCATGTCTAGCTTTTTAATAGAAGACAGCTAGATTCTCATATATTTTCAACATTAACGCTATTATGCTATTATGTGCCCTGTAGCCTTAGGAAAATTCTACAGTATACTTAAGAGGATGAGAGGGAAAAAGACGAACAATTTAGTATTATTCTGAAAATTGTTTGACCTTGTGGACCCCGCCTGAAAGGGTCTCAGGACCCCATGGGTCCCCAGACCACACTTTGAGAACTGCTGGTTCAACAGCAAAATCATTTATTACTGCTATTATCACTATTGCTGCTGCTGTTGCAACTATAACCACTAATACAATGACCACAAATAAACTTAAATAAAAGCCCTCAAAATGTAAGTTCCCCTAACTCTAGAATTTCTTCATTGGAGGGGCTTGGGATGGCCATCTGGTAACCAAGGAGGAGCATGGGAGACTGGTCCGGTTTCATGGTTCTCCATCCACTCCTATTTCTTTTCCACACAGGGCCATAGCCCTGAAGAGGCACAGGAAATCCTGGCTCGAGATGGACCCAATACACTTAGCCCACCCCCTACTGCTCCAGAATGGGTTAAATTCTGTAAACAACTGTTTGGCGGCTTTTCCCTCCTACTGTGGACTGGTGCCAGTCTCTGCTTCGTGGCCTATGGCATCCAGTTATATTTCCATGAGGACCCTACCAAAGATAATGTGAGTCTGTTCAACTATTACTGACAAGCCCAGTGTCTGCTTAGCCCTCGATACTCTTCTGCTCAGAAGCCTAGCACTCCTGAAGTCCTCTGGCCCAAATCCCTATACTCCCAGGATTTTCTAAGGAAGCTTTGGTCCTTCCTGGTTTCCCTCTTATCTAGATAGCTCCTGACTCAGCTCCCTGAGATACAACGTTCCCCCCAGAAACTTGCTATCCTTTGATTATCTTCCCAACTGGTCATCAAAGCACTTTGCTGTCCATTCTCTTTCATAGAATTTTAATCTCTTCCTATCCTTCCTCTCCATCTCCCTCAATAGCCACACTCTACCTCATGAATAGCCTTCCTGGAGAGGAAGATATAGGCTTTCTCGGGCCTGGGATTTTGCTGGCCCCTCACTGTAGCTCCGGGTTCCTTAACAAGGAAGCCCAGAGAACCAGGCCTGTCTCAGACTCTTCTCAGCCCCTGTGCTCTCCCACCGAGTCCCATGGTTTCTTCCACCTGGAAAAAATGGCTGTTACCCTTGCAAGCTGACTTTCTGAGGATGAAGAAGAAAAGGACCTACTGATGAGCCCTTTGTTTCCCAACCCCCATCTGTACCTCGGCATTGTACTAACAGTCGTGGTCATCATCACCGGCTGCTTCTCCTATTATCAGGAGGCCAAGAGCTCCAAGATCATGGAGTCTTTTAAGATCATGGTACCTCAGGTAGGATTCATGTGGAAGGATCTAGTGGGAGGATGTGTAGAATGTAGCCAAATGCATGATTTGTGTGTCCCCTGAAGAATTATTTCCTACGGTGAGTGAACTGAGTGAGGCTGGTAATGAGGGTGACATTCACTTAGGTTTTACTCTATCAGGCCTTAAAAGTACCCTGAGAAAAACACAATAACATCCATGAAGTGGTCTGGTCTGGAATGCATGATCTGAATCCAATGAGCATAATCTGAAACCCCAAATCTTTTAGGGTTCTATTCCCAAAAGGGGAGGCCTTAAGGACAAAGAACAGCGAGGGAAGTGATCCAGATTAAAGGAGGCTGAAGAGACATGACAGCTAAATGTAATATCTGACCCTAGACCAAATCCTGTGCTGGAGTAGAAAATAATGCTGTAAAGGATATATTGGGTCAATTGACAAAACTGGAATGCAGACAGCAGGTGAAAGTATTGTGTCAATATGAAATTTACTGAATTTGATAACTTTATTATGGTTATTTAATATCCTAATTCTTGGGAAATGCACATTGAAGTATGTACAATAAAATATCATGATGTATGTAACTTGCCCTCGAATAGTTCAGGAAAAAAATATTCACATACACACATATATAGAGACAGGGAACAAATGACAAAGCAAATGGGGTAAAATGCTAACAGATGAATCTGGGTACAGGTTATATGGGTGTTCTTGGTACAATTTTTATTCTTGCAACTCTTTTGAAAGTTTAGATTATTTTCAAATAAAACTTTTCTAAAGAACCTGGAAATAATATGACAGTAGAAGCGGGTTCCTAGGCACAGGGCTTGAAAGCTTGGAAAGGAATAAGTTCCAAAGTTTCCCAATGACACGATCATGTTCTAGCATTATAGCCCAGGAGCTTCTTCTCCCTTTGGTGTCAACGTAACTTAATTCCTTCCTTGGGTAAGAGTTCAGTGGGAAACGTTTTGGTAGAATGAAGCAGGAGTTTGGAGGCTATCAGTTTTCGCTGCTAAACAAGCCACCCCGAAACATAGTGGCTCAAAACAATGACCATAGTATTTCTCACAATTCTGGGGCTGGGCTGTTCTTCCGATCTGGGCTGACCTAGGCTGGTGCTGGGTGGCCTTGGAAGACTTCATTCAGGTGTCTGGGGCCTCAGCTGAGATGTCATGGACAGCTGGGGCCTCTCTCCTTATCATCTTTCTCCCTCCAGGAGGGTAGCTTGAGCACATTCAATATGGTGGCAGAGGGCAAGCCCCAGTGTGCAAGCACTTTCTACGTGCCTGCTTGCACTACATTTGCTAATGTCCTATGGGCCAAAGCAAGCCATACAGCCAAGCCTAAGTGTAGGAATGGAAAGATAGACCTCATAGTTTAGTGAGAGGAGCATCAAAGGGCCCTGCAGAGAGCGATGGTAAGAATTTGCAAGAGACCTTCGAGAATGATGGGGTGAGTGACAGTGTAAGAAAAGGGAGTCAGAGGGAAAGAGACCAGGAACTGGATGAGGGGAGCAAAAAGCTTTGGAAATGACCCTAACACCTTCCCACAGCAAGCTCTGGTAATCCGAGGCGGAGAGAAGATTCAGATCCCTGTACAAGACGTGGTGGTAGGAGACCTGGTAGAAGTGAAGTGGGGAGACCGGATCCCTGCTGACATCCGGCTTATCTCTTCACAAGGATGTAAGGTGAGGGGATGTGAAACGCTATGGAAAGAGGCCAAGTATGGTCTTAGAGCACTGCAGTGACCTGGACTCAGTTCAAAAAAATATGATCTTATTGTTCAGAACCTTGAGAAGTCACAAGTGCAGATCTGAGATCACAGTGGTGTGTAAGTTTATGCTTCTCTCTGCATGTCAATAATGAAGATGTGGGTGCTTTTTTTCCATGACCTGTCCTCTCTCCCATCCCAGGTGGACAACTCATCCTTGACAGGAGAGTCAGAGCCCCAATCCCGCTCCTCTGATTTCACCAATGAGAACCCTCTGGAGACCCAAAATATCTGCTTCTTCTCCACCAACTGTGTGGAAGGTGAATATCGCATCATAAGTAGCCTACATTCAAAAGCAAAGATTGAAACAAAGATTTCCAGACCTCTCTATCTTCTAAGGGCAGTAGGGAAGGTAACAGCCAGTAAATAGTCTACGTTCTTCATCCCTCATGAGCTATACAAACTTTGATGAAAGGTCAAAGCCATCATTTCCACATTTGTACACTGATGATACTAAAAGTCACTACTCCATAGATTTTTATGTGGGTTAAAGGAGATAATGCATAATAAAATGCCTAGCGCGAGACCTAACACGCTCTAAGTGCCCTATAATTGTAGCTATTTTTATTCTATCTAGTGAATGGACTATGCTCTATGAGCTGAAAATAGCACAGAAGGGAGGAAAATTATTCAGCTCTGCTAAGTCACTCTTCTCCTGAAGTAAGCCCTAACTTCTCACTATCCCAAGAGAGGGTACTGGCATTGGAAATCTGAGTTACCAGAGGTGCCCTTCACACCTTTGGCTTTGTTCTTAGCATCTAGGGCATCCTTGAACTGGGAGACAGCTCTGGCCAAAGTGGTACCAAGGGGCTCAATATCATTATGTCAACCCCTCCTTCATCCTTTCTGCTTAAGAAGGCCTGCAAAACTCTCTGGAACACACATGAAAACCATCATTTATGCTTAAGAATAAATGTTTGGGTGTCTAAGAAATAGCTCTTCTTTAATTGAATGCCTAGCACGTGTCAAGTGCCACAGAAATCTCTGATTCTAACAAGACTATACAACAGATATTATTCCTATTTTACACGTGAAAGCCCAAGGTTCAAAGAAATTAAATGCAGCACCCAAGAGCACAACTCAACAAAAAAGAGGAGGATCAAGGATTCTAATGTAGGTCTGTCTCCAAAGCCCATGCTCTTTCCACAGAACCTCCCCTGGAATAAAGCTTGCTAATGACCCCTCTGGTAATAAAATTATTTAATTTGGAAATAGCTTAAAGGAGTAGAGTACCATTAAGACTGAAGAAGAATCCAACTAGAAAATAAAATATATATTAAAAAAAATTTTTTAACTTGATTGAACAGAAAGATGCAAGTTAGCAAGCTTCCTCCAAAAACATGAGATTCCTATTATTAAATTTTAGGAAGAAATTTGCTCAGATTTGTCCTTCCAAAGTAGGCTTTTCATCAACAAATTATATGCTTCAAGTAACAGGGAAAGTGGATGATGGAATTCCATCTAAGAAACAGGGATCTGACTAGAATAGAGAAGGCTTTAATAGGAGGCTAGAGGGACCCAAGATGTGACCAAGAGGGTGGAATTAGGTTGAAGGAGCTCTTGACTGTTAAACTGAGGAATCCCTGTGCAATCTGCAAACAGGTAGCATCACTTTAACCTTTATCCTAGGCCCTTGCCTCTCTGCTTTCATCACTGTGGCCCTTGACGGGGCTGCTGGTACAAACATCTCTCTTTGGGTTCTCATGCATCTTCATGGGGGGTAGGGGGGAGATGGTAAGCTATTTCTCTGGCATTGTATAGAAGGCGTAGGAAGAAGTCAGTCTAGCCTGGAATATGGGAGGCTTGGCCTTCTTAACCTTCCCCAAGGTTGACATCAACCTTCCCCCTCTCTAGACACATTGGGATTCGTTATTAAATCCTGTCTCTCCAAGCATGGCGAAAACCATAGCAGAAGGAAGAAAAATGAAGAACTAGATTAAACCACGGCACAAAATGACTATAAGTGACACCATACCCTAACCACCCCTACCCACTGCGAAAATAAACCCTCTCAGCACCTCTCAATTATTTTAGTATCTTCCTGCTCACCCGCAGAGTGTCTCATACTGTGAGGCGCTCCAGAACCACCCTTCACATAGCAGTGACCTCACTCGTCTACTGCCGGTCGGAGCAGAACCTGCTCTCAGACTCATAATGCTGAAGGTGACCTTGAAAATGGACTGGCCGCTTCATGCTATGATGTTCGTGGGAGCTGCCAGATTAGAGATACCCTGCAAGGCGTATGTGTGATTTTCTAGCCATCCTTCTGGAGACCTTAAATTCATCTAAGTGGAGAAAAAAAAGAAACAAATATTTGAGTGCCTACTATGTGCCCAACCCTGTTCTAGGCTCTTTTAAAAACATTTAATTCTCACAGCTTTGTAGATGCTTTTACCCCATTTTAAAGATGAGGAAACCTGAGTCTCAGAGAGTTTAAGTAACTTACTCCAGGGTGAACAGCTAGTACATTGGAAGTTGAACTTCTAGCCCTGAGTCCTTCTGATTCGAAAATAAGTGCTATTTCTATAATATGTTGCTTTTCTGGGTGATTCTGACTGTAACTTTAATGGTAGGAATTTCAGCCATCATGGTAAAGCAGGAAGAATTATTTTGAGCAAAGAACCTTGTGGGGCCCCTCACTTCAAGCTACATCCTGGGTATGTCAAGTTCCCCGTCTGATTCAGGGGCCATGTTATGGCCTCTGCCACCCAGCAGGGGGCAGACTGGCTCCAGCCAGCAAAACAGAGAAGAGGCTCGGTCAGAGCAGTTTCTCATCCTCGACACTGCTGACAATTGCGCCGCGCTGTTCTTCGTGGTATCGGGAGAGGAGGGCTGTCCTGTGAGTTGCAGGATGCCTGGCAGCATCCCTGCTCTCTGCCCACTAGGTGCCAGTAGCAACCTCAGTCGTGACAACCAAATGTGCCTCCAGACCTTGCCAAATGTCTCCTGGGGATGGGGGCGGCAAATTGAGTAGCCCTGGGTTAGAGGATGGGGAGATATTGGAACACAGGATTCTAGCAGAAGGGTAACCACTATTCCTGGGGCTGGAGAAGCTCTTCAGCTGCTGAGAACAAAATAAGAAACATATAGGCAATGGAAGAGATTTAGACTAAGTGTAACAAAGACCTTCTTGACAGTGAAGGCAATTAGGCAATAAAATTGGGTATCTCTGGAGAACTGTGAAACCTCTTCAGAGATTCTTCAGATGAGGAGACCTTCACTTGCATAAGCGAACTGTAAAGACAGTAGAACATTATAACCTCTCAGGGGACCTTGAGTTTCCACCTTGTTTTTGACTGTTGACAGTTTTCTCTTTGTAGGAACCAAACCCAACAGCCTTTCCAATTCAGACTTCCCCCTTCATCCACAGGGACAGCCCGGGGCATCGTGATTGCCACAGGAGACTCCACGGGGTGATGGGCCGAATTGCCTCGCTGACCTCTGACCTGGCAGTGGGCCAGACCCCCATTGCTATGGAGATCGAACACTTCATGCATCTGATCACAGCAGCGGCTGTCTTCCTCGGTGTCACTTTCTTTGGGCTCTCACTTATCTTGGGCTACATCTGGCTGGAGGCTGTTATTTTTCTTATTGGCATCATTGTGGCCAACGTGCCTGAGGGGTTGCTGGCCACCATCACTGTGAGTAGCTAAGGTGGAGTGTGGCCCCAGGACAGACAAACAACCCCAAGGAAATGAAATCACTAGTATCTCTTTCGTGGCTGAACAGAAAGAGTGGCAGAGTACTCTCATGTGCAGAGTACATTGAGCTCCCAAATTACACTGACTTCCTTCACCCCTATTTTCCGGTGCCTTCTCTCTTTAACGAGAAAAGAAGTGAGTTACGATGCAGAAAGCATAGATTATCAATCACCGGGAGTGAGTTCCAGTCCTGGGTGTACTGGCTGGTGAATCTGGCCAACTCACTGCCCTCTGGGCCCCAATTTATTCATCAGTTCATGGAAGAAGATTAACTTAGGATTATAGACTCTTGCTGGAAAGGACTTCAAAGCCCATATAAATTCAACCTTTCAACCAATGCCAGATACCCTGCATAAAATCCGTAGGAGATGATGATGATTTCTAGTCATGGGAAGCCCACCCCTTTTTATCTGACTTCATTTCATTGCTGGATTGCTCTAGCTGGATTTCATTATATTGACAGACATACGGTTCCCTGTCTGGTCCCAGTTTTCCCATCTGAAGAAATACAAAATAAGTCAATTCTCTCTCTTCTACAAACCTACCCTTTAGATCTCTTTTTTTTTTTTTTTTTTTTTTTTTTGGCGGTACGCGGGCCTCTCACTGTTGTGGCCTCTCCTGTTGTGGAGCACAGGCTCCGGACGCGCAGGCTCAGCGGCCATGGCTCACGGGCCCAGTGGCTCCGCGGCATGTGGGATCCTCCCGGACCGGGGCACGAACCCGTGTCCCCTGCATCGGCAGGCGGACCCTCAACCACTGCGCCACCAGGGAAGCCCAACCCTTTAGATCTTTGACAATAGCCATTATGTCCCCTCAAACTCTCCAGGGGAGAGGTCGTATAATCCCTTTTCCCTTAGCCCTTCTTCCTGTGACACATCTTCAGACCCCTTGTCTTGCTGATCACCTGTTTGGGGTATGCTCTCCTTTATCAATACCCTTCTTAAAATGGAAATGAGAATAATACCCAGAGTGTGGTTAGACTAGCACAAAAACATCAGTACTCATGATATTATGTAAATAAATAATAACTCCATGATTAGAATTCTGTACATAACCGCAGCCTAAGAATTCATTCGTTTTTAAAATAACCTTGCCCCACACCTGACTTTCACTGGATTTATGGTCAACAAAAACCTTTTGGTTTAAGTGACTTCTCAAGTCATTCTCAGCGCTGCAACAGTCCTTCTCAGTTTCATCATTCTCTCCTCCCCACTCCTTTTTTAAACTACTGGTACAACCCTCCTCCACACAGAGCACCTTATGCCACAATCAAAGGTTAGCGCTCACCGTGGTCCCTGGAAAGACTGGACTTGAGAAAGAAGTGTGGCTTGAACTTGAATGGAGAAGAGGCTGCAGAAGAGAAAAGATGAAAGGATCGAGGGGGAGAGGAATATTCCAGGGGGAATAGATCATTCTCTATGATACCCTGGTAAAAGAAAGCACTCTTCTTTTGAAACTCTGCCATAAAGTACAAACCGAAATCACTTTCCTAATTTCCTTTCCCATAGCCACAGATGGGGTTTCTAAAGACTAGGTGGTAACAAAAGGGAAATAAATATAAAAAATTAAAAGAGCAGTGAAAACGATCAGATTTCCAAAAACACAAAGCGCTGTGAGCAGCCGAGCTCTCCTCTCCGTTTCCCCTCTCCCCTGTTCACGGCCTTAGGCGTGTCTGACCCTGACAGGCAAGTGCATGGCTCGGAAGAACTGCCTGGTGAAGAACCTGGAGGCGGTGGAGACACTGGGCTCCACCTCCACCACCTGTTCTGACAAGACGGGCACCCTCACCCAGAACCGCATGACCGTCGCCCACCTGTGGTTCGAAAGGACCATCTATGAGGCTGACACCAGCGAAGAACAGACTGGTGACTAGTGGCGTTGGCGGTCGGAGAGTGGAAGGATGTGGGGAATGTGATGAGTAGCTGACAGGGCGTGGTGAGTCCAGACAGCAAGAAGGTAGCTGCAAAGTGAGAGGAGAGCAGGGAGGTGTGGAGGAGATGAAATGTTGTCTCTGAGAAGCATCTGGGCGCAGAAGGGGTGTGAATAAACTCCTGCTTTAAGCTCTCCTATCCCTGCTGACAGTTCTGTTCTCTCTCCCTAGGGAATTCATTTGCCAAGGGCTCTGATACCTGGTTTATCCTGGCCCGAATCGCTGGCCTCTGCAACCGGGCTGATTTTAAGGCTAATCAGGAGTACCTTCCCATAGCTAAGGTGTCAGGCCCAAGGGAGTAAAGGGTACCTCAGTGTCCAGGGTATAACCTGCCCTCTCCCCTCAATATCTCTTTTCTGGCCCTCGGTGATGCCCCCAGCACCCCTCACCATTCTGTTCCTCTCCTTGACACCACTGGCAAGCCCAGGTGCCTTGCCTCTCGGGCTCATTATACCAACTCCATCCCGGCAGTGGGCAACAGCAGGGGATGCTTCTGAGTCAGCCCTCCTCAAGTTCATCGAGCAGTCTTACAGCTCTGTGAAGGAGATGAGAGAGAAAAGCCCCAAGGTGGCAGAAATTCCCTTTAATTCTACCAACAAGTACCAGGTACAGAACTGACAACGGTAGGAAGATAGCAGTGGGGGATGGGCTTGTCCTCTGGGGAAACGGGAGCTTTGCCTTTGCCTTTATGTCTGAGCTGTAGAACAGATACGGTGGATACTCAGCACCCCAGGTAGGAGGAAGGGTCACCTTAAGGGAAAGTGGCAAACAGGTAAATGCAGGCATAGATGATAAAGGAAGAGGCATTCAGTCGTAAGCAGACTTGAGGCTACGCCACTTGTGCAGAGAGCAGGTCATAAAGTGCTGAAATGTCCATAGGCAGCAAAGGCTGGCTGGAGAAAGTCACGTTAAAGGCGTCTCTGTGGCAACTGTGAAATTTGCTGTTGCAGAATATGTTGGATTTGCCAGTCACTTCCCTGAGGCATCTTATCTCACTAGTCATCAAATATTTCTTTTCATTCCGTGCCTGCAGTTCTAGCAGCTGCCATCAGGTAGGCGGTCAGGGCTTTCCAGAGTGTTTGCGAAGCTGTTTTCCCAGGGCCGTTTTGTCCATGATCCAGGGAGGACTGACAAGGGAAGGAGGACTGAAGGGAAGGAGAAATGCTGAGGGAGGGACAGTGGTGGCCCTAACAGTAAAATGCATGTGAGGGACAAGAAACCCAGTACTTCCCTCCCACGTGAGAACCCTGGCACACTTTGAGGAAAGTGTGGAAAGGAGGGAACGGTGGCATCACCATGATAGGAGCTCTAGCAGCTAAGCTCTGACTCATATGGGGCAATCGTGATTTACTTAGGGGAGTGGAATTCTCCAAATTTATGTACTACCGTAAAGGTCAGACATCAGGTGTGGGTAACAGAGAAGAAATTCAACTCCCAAAAGTCAGTTTTGGTTTTGTGTCTTAAAAAACACATAATAGTGCTCACTTCAGCAGCACATACACTAAGACTAGAACAATCCAGAGAAGATCAGCATTGCCCCGTCATGACAGGCAAATTCAAGAGGCGTTCCATACTTTTATATTTGAAAGTTGCTTAAGAGAATAGATCTTAAAAGTTTTTGTCACAAGAAAAAACAATTTTTGTAACTAAAAAACAAGCCATAACAGGGCTTCCCGGGTGGCGCAGTGGTTGAGAGTCCGCCTGCCGATGCAGGGAACGTGGGTTCGTGCCCTGGTCCGGGAAGATCCCACATGCCGTGGAGTGGCTGGGCCCGTGAGCCATGGCCGCTGAGCCTGTGCTCCGCAACGGGAGAGGCCGCCGCCGGGAGAGGCCCGCGTACCGGGAAAAAAAAAAAAAAAAAAAAAAGCCATAACAAAAGCTATATAGATCTTTTTAAACCAAATTACCTATATTTTCACCCTGAATGCTGAATGAGTAAAAGTTAAAGAAACAGATTCATAGTTTTTTGTCTCATCTGACTTTTCATCAGTGTAATAAGATAGGTCCCCTACGCCCAAACTGCAAACTTATTTCCACTTTTTCCTGACGTTTAGTGACCTCACTAACCAGACAGGAATTTTGTGCTTGGCAGGGCCCAATTAAAGCCTTCGACTGGAAAGAATTAGGTACCTCTCCTTCCACAAGATTCAAAATAAAAGTAAAACATACCCATGACATTGATGGGACATGCAACAAAATAGCAACCTTTCCCCCAAATGACAACATTAGTGCCTTTTCTGAGCTACCGAATATCAAATTCAAACAGCAAGATCCTTCTCTGCACCAAGTGTGCTCGGCCAGCCTGCAAGCTACCCAGCTCTGGCGGGGCTTGCTTGGGGGGTCCAAGGAAACCCCTCTGGCTCCTTTTGCTCCGTACCCAAGAACAACCTGCCTTAATCAGCTTGTTCTTGGGACAGTCAGAGGCTCTGGCCTGCAAGGGACATCTTAGCCTGGCGGTCGTTTGCAAGGCCTGGTCTCTTTCCGTCTCTGAGATCAAAATGAAAGGAAGAAGTTTCTCTGTTCTGATATTTCAAGATTTCTCCCATCTTTTTCACCTGTAATTTTCTATGAAGATGTGATGCTTCTGTACTCAAATTACTAGCTTAAGCAGGTCTTGCTGCCGTCTCTGATAATCTCCGATAAATAGTCAACAAATAGGTTTTAAGCGCTCAGAAAATTTTTTTTTTACAGCTTTCTCCTTACATGAGTTTAGGTTTCCCCTCTTAACTGCTTAAGTATATTTTGAATATAACAGTTTTGGGAAAGTTTCCAAAGAAGCCATTTTAACCACATTTTACACCCAGGTTTCCCACCCAGCTTCTCCTTGGGCCAGTACAGTCTGGTCCCCTCGGTACCACAGCTCAATTCCTCTCAGTGTGCTGATTTTGTTACCCAACAGGCTACGTAGCAGGAATTTCCTGTCGAGCATAAGAGGAAACCCAGAGACAGTTCCTTTTCCCAGATCAGAGATCACAGGAAAATGAAAAATGAAACTGATCTTATTTCTCTGTCCTCAAGTTGTCTCCTCAGGTTCCCTTCCTGACTACGCTCTCCCCTCCCCAGCTGAGGCACAGGGACCCCCAACTCGTACCGTCGAGCCTCTCTCAGGGGCCGTGCCATGTTTCCAGGAGACATGGGGCTAGAATGGCTAACCAGTTTTTGCACTGTGCTTCACAGTTTTCGATATATTCTTTTTTTTCCTTCTTTTTGGTTTTGAGACGTGTTCTGTTTATTGGTTAAAAAAAAAATTCATAACACAAAATAACAGTACACTCAACATATAAACAAAATTATGAAAGATGTGATTATACAAATTCTACTGGCAACACTTGGAAAACAGTTTATTCATCAGTCCCCAAAATGAACATAAAAACATAAGAAGCAACCACGATTCAGTGTCAAACTAAACAAGTCAGAATGCTTAAAGAGTTTGGTAACTCAAAGTGAATAGGTAACTTTATTCTTTTGGGAAAAAATAAAAGACAGTATTAATAAAAACGAAGCAACAATCATAAATTTTAAGTAGACTTCACCACTAAGTGTGTGATGACAGAGTTAACAAAGAACTTAGAGCATAGGTTGACTAAGAGAGCATGTTCTAAAGTGAGTCAATTTGGGTTCTTTCCTTGACAGCCTCTACTTTCTAGCTGTGTGATTCTGGACACAGCTTAACCTTAGTTTTGTCATCTATAAAATAAAGAAATTGATAGTACTACTACAGGGTAGTAGCTGCGAGGATTAAGTGACAACTCATGTAAAGCACTTGGAACAGTGGCTGGCACATAGTAAGTGCTCAATAAGTGTTGTTATTACTATTCGTCCTAATCCCGTCCTTCAGGCTCAAACAACCATGGTAAAGAACTGTCGGTGTTTTTCAATATATTCTTTACAAATATTATCTTTCTTTTATAAAAACCCAATGAGGTGGGCAATGCAGAACCTTTTACATTTTATCAAAGGAGCTAAGGTTTGGAGAGGTTAAGTGGACTGCCCTGAGGTCATAAAGCTAAGAAAGTATCCCTGCTGGCCCTAGAGCACAGGTGTTTGACTCTAAGTTTTCTTTCCTGTCTACTCTGCTGTCTCTGTGGCCCCATGACTTCTGCTTCTAGCCACCCAGGCAGAGAGGAAGCAGGGAGGGGAGAGTGCCTGGGCTGCCCTTCACGTCCAGTCTGGCTGAGAAGATAACAGATTCCTGTGCAAGTAATACCAGGCTGGGGGTTCCTGCAAGGGAGAGGGGTGGGCTCAACCAAAGGTGGGATTTGGCTGGAGGGAGGGGGGCTGCGCTGGTTTAGGGGACAAAGGAAATGGAGGTATGAACAGCTTGCCTGTCAGCTTTACCCTCAGAAATCTTACCCTTGCTTTTTTGCCCCAAACCTCGCTCTCTCCTCCTGTTCCTCTCCTCTCCCTAGATGTCCATCCACCTTTGGGAGGACGGCTCCCAGACCCACGCACCGATCATGAAGGGGACGCCTGAGAGGATCTTAAGAGTTTTGCTCTACTTACCTTCTGAAAGGGCAGGAGTACCCAATGGATGATGAAATGAAGGAAGCCTTCCAGAATGCCTACTTGGAACTGGGCGGTCTGGGGGAACGCGTACTAGGTGAGGGACCTGTGGGAGAAGCCTTTGAAGAGTGGCATCAAAACAGTCATTAGTTGTGGGGTGAAAAATCTAGAAGTTGGGGCGAGCAGGATAGAGACATAGACAGTGGAATGACTACTGGTCCTTTCTTCTGTCTCTCTCTAGGGTTCTGCTTCTTGAGTCTGCCGAACACTTACTCCAAGGGATTCAAGTTTAACACCGATGAAATCAATTTTCCCATGGATAACCTTTGTCTTGTGGGGCTCATCTCCATGATTGACCCTCCCTTGAGCCGCAGTGCCTGATGCCGTGGGCAAGTGTCGGAGTGCCGGGATTAAGGTAAACACTGGAGCATCCCAGATGCCCCTCACTTGTCGTAAACTGGATCAACAGTAGAAAACCTCGGACAGAGTAGGTTCTTGGTTTAACTGAACTGATTTCTGCCTCCTGAGCGTATGAGTTGCAGTCTTAAGAGAGAACTTACTAATAAGTGTCCTCTGTAGTTAGAATCCCGCCTTGCATTGAAGGTTAGAATCACCAGGGGACGAACACAACATCGTAGATCAACTATACTTCAATAAAGTTAAAAAATAAAATGGGATCACCAGGGGAGCTTTAAAAATCTGATGCCTTGGCCATACTCCAGATCCATTCAATTAGCAACGCTCAGGGTGGGACCCAGGCATCCGTATTTTAAAAAACTTTCCTAGAGATGCTGATGTGCATGCAGACAAAGCGCAGACGGCGCTTCTCAAACGTGCATGTGAATCGCCTGGGGGTTTTGTTGGAATGCAAATCCTAATTCAGTAAGACCAGGACACCCCAAGGTTCTGCGTTTGTAACATGCTCCCAGCTGATGCCATTGCTGCTGGTCTGCAGGCCACACGAGGAGTAACAAAGTGGTAGAAGGTGTCATATAAATGTACTGCTGGATGGGTTGTAAAAAGGGTGAGGCCAAGAGGGCTGGGGGCCTGGAGCAGTCACTAGTGAGAATGAGAGACTGAGAGCTGGGGGCCCTCAACGGATCTGACTCAGGGTGAGCAGCTGCCCTAACAGGTGTATGTCCAGGAGTAAAAGCTAAAAACCAAAACGAAGTGGTCCAAGCGTAAAACACAGCTGCAGAACAAAGCCGGAGATGGGAATTCCTCTCTAATCAGGGTGGGCTTTGGACTTCACGGGATAGCAGCAGTAAAATTCCTCTAAGCCTGAGATGCTCTGTATCCCACATTTCAAATTCTAAGACTCCTATACATCTTCATAGCTTAGGTATTGTCACCTTCCCTGCTCATACTTGATATTCTGGGAATATCTGGGAGGGCAGGTTGGAGGGAGAGGGGCTAGAAGTATTTAAGGAGAACTGGATGCTCTCTGCTAGAGATGGCTTCATCTTGACCTGTGACTGTTGTGCCTACTGTGGGGTGGCGGGGGCGGGCGGCGGGGAGGCCCAACCAGGAGACAAAGAGGTGATTTGAGCCAGGTGGCCTGCCAGAGCAGGACACGGTCACGGCCTGAGGCAGAGCGAGCTGTGATAGGTAACAGTCTGAATAGGATTCCGGCCGGCCTGGAGCTGACACCTGAAGCAGGAGGCCTGGTGCTTTCTGGGCCAGCCCTTGTTCTGGGCACAAGTTTACATTTTAATTTCTTACTTCTTCTGGACCTGAAGCTGACAGAAATTTGGCAGACTTGGTGAGGAATTTTGAATCACACCCTTTTTCCCTCTAAGAAAATGTAAGACGTACACATGAGGCCATCCTTCAAGGAAGACAAAATGTAATGGTTATACAGGGGGTTGTCCCATACGGGAGGCCCTTCCAAGGTCAACTCCAAAATGGTGTTGATGCCAAGCTAATGGATATGATGAGGCTGCTGAAAGAGGCTGGTTAACGGCTGCATGGCAGCAAAGTTTTTGCAATTGACTGTGGGACTGGTATTTTTCAGAGCCACGTGTTCAGACCTTTGGAATAAACTTAATTTTAAAAAACTAAAATAAGGGACTTCCCTGGCAGTCCAGGGGTTAAGACTGCCCTTCCAGTGCAGGGGGTGCAGGTTTGATCCCTGTTTGGGGAACTAACAGCCCACATGCTGCCTGGCATGGCCAAAAAAAAAAAAAAAAAAAAAAAAAAAAAAAAAAAGAACAAAAAAACTAAAATAAAATGATACCATCCTATTTGCCACCACCTGAGGCCTTTAGTAGTACGAAGACACTTGGCCCCTGCTATGAACGCAGCCCCCTCTAAGAACTGCAGCTGAGCCGTGAGGGCCTACAGAATGGTCACCACCGCTGGACCGTTTCTCTCAGATGGGTCTGGTCTGGGGGAAGAGAGGCCAAGGGCACAAGAGGGCAGCTGGCAAGGCTGCGTGGGAACACCAGAGGTACAGTCAGCACCGAGAAGTTGGAAATGAAATTCCTTTAGTACTTGACAGATTCCAGAAACCACTGGATGCTCTTTACTTCAAAGGGAGCCATTCTTTGTAGAACTGCGCTTCTATTGTATGTATGCATCTCAATGTTCTGTGAAATTGTGTCCTAGGAACTCACTCTTGGGGTGACTGACTTCGTTTTTACTTCTCCGGCCTGGCATGGAGGTGATACTTCCAGAAACTACCGCAGATCGGCCCATCTGAGGGGTCAAGCTGGGCTAGCTACCACACATGTCCTACAGGTCATTATTGATGAACCAGTAGGAAACGTTCAGGGCACTGTAAGCCTGGAAGGGCATCACTGAGGGCTCAATCTGAACCACCTCTGGAATCTTCTAATCTTCTGTGCAGTTCCCTCTCAGATCCTCACCAGTTACCTCGTGCCCCCCAGGCTGAACTTGGTGAGGCCCCAGTGCCCCACAACCAAGCCAGGGCACTTGAGACCAGTGGTGTGGGTAACTGCTCACAGCACACCTTTCCTGAGTCTCTGGTAATCCCAGATTAGTTAGCACTCCTTCCAGCAAGCCCGCTGTGCCAGTGTGGAATGAGGAGGGCTCATGGGAAAACTCCTTCAAGGCTTATTTCCACGCTCTGGATGTAAACAGACTGACCTTTCCAGGAGTCATAGTCAGACAGTTCCCTTCTCCCTCCCACCAGAGCCTGAGAATTATGTGCTGGGAGGGCACTTGGGAACCATGGGCAGTGTTTCCCAGGAAGCGATCCTTCCTTCATTCTGTAATTGCTTGTTGATGGATTACTATGCGTTAGGAATTATGCTAGGGCTGGAAACTTAACAGGGAATCATAGGCACGGCCCCACTCTCTCCAGCAGGGGAGAGAGACAGACAAGCCATCACACAGAGATGCGAGGAGGACTCAAAGAACAGAAGGCTAGAAGAGCACAGAGCACAAGTACCTGATCTTCGGGGAGGAAGGGGACAGGACTAGGGCTGGCCCCAGGTATCCAGAAAAGGGGTGGGATCCAGGGGCACGAGGAGGCAGTGGGAAGAAGAGAGGTAGGCTGAGGATCGAAATGAATGAGGGCCTGGATGAAATTTTGCTAGGCAGATGGATTATTCCAGACGTTCCTTTATTACCACTGTTCTGCGGGTAGGTGTTTCTGTCTTTGAACTTAAAGAGGCAGACTATCCTCTGAGGCAATTAAATGCAATTCTGAATAGAGTTAAATACACCCAAATCCCTGATTTATTCCTGGGAAAACTAGAGCTCAGATTGTCCTGTGTTTTATGGTCTGATGGCCCTGACCCACTCCCATGGGTTGAAGCCACCAACCGTAGCGAGAGTTTTGATTGACAGCACAAGTTCTTGGGAATGAGCTACTTAAACCCCTGTGGAATGATAGCAGTGATCTGTTAGTTCTTAGAGAGAGAGTTGAAGGAGCCAGGACCTCTCTGAAAATGATTCTGCTCCTTTTCCTTCCCCTTCCAACCCAGGTGATTATGGTAACAGGGGATCATCCCATTACAGCCAAGGCCATTGCCAAGGGTGTGGGCATCATCTCAGAAGGCACCGAGACAGCAGAGGACATTGCTGTCCGGCTCAAGGTCCCTGTCAGCCAGGTCAATGCCAGGTGAGATCCCTGAAAGAACTCAGATCTGCCATTTTTCCCCTCCATCTTTAGCCTGTCCCACCCACTAACATTTTCGGAGGTTCTTTCTATAGGTAGGATGTATAGAGTTTACTTACTGCAAAGTAAAACGTAATAGGAAAACGACCAAGCAACTATGTCAGTGGGTTTTCCGATGAAGGTGGGACAGAGAAGGAGGTAGAGAAGAGGGAGGAGGAGGTGGGAGAGGAGGGAAGGAATGCAGTGTGCCAATCTGGGGACAGTGCGTGGCTGGGGACAAGTGAGGAGATGGGGTTGAAAGGAGAAACGAGGAGGTTATAGCAAAGATGGCTTAGAGGGCACCAGGACACCTGGTGAATTCTCAACACTCCGAACTAGCCTTTTGAAATTCCTCTCCCTCGGGGATGTCAAAGCCATTGTGGTGCACGGCTCAGAACTAAAAAATATGAACTCAGAGCAGCTTGATGAGATCCTCCAAAACCACACTGAGATCGTGTTTGCTCGGACCTCCCCCCAGCAGAAGCTCATCATTGTAGAGGGATGTCAGAGGCTGGTAAGGGAGACCAAGGAGGGCTGGAGAATCTGGAGGGAATCGCGTGGCACAGCCCAGCCCCAAACCAAGCATAGGAATGTGTGGGCTGGGCTAGAGGAGGCTCCAGAGAGCATCCCATCGTGAACCCCTGAGACAGGCATCCATCTGGGGGCTCCCTGTGAGTTTTGCTATCTCACGAGGTGCAGGAGAAGGAAGGGCCAAGAGGCCTAAACCAAGCATGATTACATCAAGAAACAAGGGATGATGGAATCAAACTGACCTTTGGGATGGGTCCTGAATCTGACACAATAATTATTTCACTCCCTCTGTGCTCCACCCAGGGAGCCATTGTGGCAGTGACAGGGGACGGGGTGAATGACTCCCCCGCGTTGAAGAAGGCGGACGTCGTCATTGCCATGGGCATCGCTGGCTGGCTCTGATGTGTCTAAGCAGGCAGCTGACGTGATCCTGCTGGACGACAACTTTGCCTCCATCGTCACAGGAATGGAGGAGGGTGAGGAAGCAGGGTGCCCAGGTTGGTAGGTACCGACTTTCACCTGCTCGGACTCAGGTGAGAGTTGGTATACATTATTCTCATTTCCTTTGCCCATCCTCCAACCTCCTGTACAGACTGGGAGAAATCACTGTAAGTCAAAATTTTGCAAATTAGATTCAGCTGGTACTTAGCACGTCACCCTCCGGAGCCCTTGTGAGATTGGAGGGAAGTCCAGATTTTCTAGGGAGAGTGGGGCTCTAATACAGCATAGCATTGTTTTTCTTCTCTCATGGGGATTCAAGTGGGTCTACAGTAAGTTTCAGGGTGTAGCTATACCGTGAGACCACTCTGTACTCCACAACCTCAGGAGGACTTTCTAGCAACCTGTTGTCTGAATGATGTTGACATATCAAGATCAGCTAGAGCCTGATCTATGAATTGACTACATGAGCTAAATTAAGCCCCCTCTTTCCCAGAGACGATACCCACTGGCGTACAGGAGAACCCCAGAATTCTGCTTCCCAGGCTCCCTGATTTCCGATTTCTTCCGGGAGCTATGTTATTAAAATCTATGACAATCCATAGACCTTGTATGATCCTCAGTATTTTATATCCACTCAATTCAATAAACTTTCTGAGTATCGACTATGTACCAGGCACTATTCTTGATGCTGGGGATACTATAATTGGGAATCAAAGTACATATCCCTGCCCTTGTGTAATTTAATTTCCAGTGGAGACAGACAGACAATAAAGTAAACTGAACAGTATAATAAAAGAAGACAAGTGCAATGGAAAAAAATAAGTAAAGCAGGGAGTGGAGGGAGGGATGACAGTATTAGAAAAGGTTGTCGGGGAAGGACTCAAGCCATCTTGCAAGGCAGGAGGAATGAAGGTGAGGGGTGCCCAAGATCCCAAGCTAGTTATGGCAGAAAATGGAATTGGAGCCCAAGCCCAGGCTCTTTCCACTTCAGACTTTTATTTAAATTGAAGTATAGTTGATTTACAATGCTGTGTTGGTTTCTGGTGTACAGCCAAGTGATTCAGATACAGATAGATAGATACATATGTATATATGTATGCACATATATATTCTTTTTCATATTCTTTTCACATTATAGT
This sequence comes from Neophocaena asiaeorientalis asiaeorientalis, assembly GCF_003031525.2. Taxonomy (NCBI): domain Eukaryota; kingdom Metazoa; phylum Chordata; class Mammalia; order Artiodactyla; family Phocoenidae; genus Neophocaena; species Neophocaena asiaeorientalis. Next base: position 1,842,627 of record NW_020172011.1, read on the forward strand.
ATATTACAAGGTATTGAATATAGTTTTCTTTGCTATACAGTAGGACCTTGTTGTTTATCTATTTTCATACAGTAGTTTGTATCTGCTAATCCCAAACTCCTAATTTATCTCTTCCCTGCCTCCCCCTTTTCCCCTTTGGTAACCCTAAATTTGTTTTCTATGTCTGTGAGTCTGTTTCTGTTTTGTAAATACGTTTATTTGTGTCATATTTTAGATTCCACATATAAGCAATATCATATGACATTTGTCTTTCTCTGTCTGACTTACTTCACTTAGTATGACAAGCTCTAGGTCCATCCATGTTACTGAATCAGCCTTAATCTTCTAATGGCTTTTATACTGGCATTCTCACACAGCTCTAAGTATTAACAGGCCCCACCCTGCTTAATTTTCGGAGATCAGATGATAGTAGCCATGTTGAACCCAAGAACAAACAGTATACAGATATGGCACGTTAATAAATCATGGCTCTAATTACTAGTCACACAATTTAGAAACAAAACTGGGGCTGCCAAGGCCTAAGACCTTCGGACCCTTTCGTGGATTGTGGCACTGCTTTGTAGTGGTCTCTCTGTCCAGGTGCTGATTTGTGGGAGGTGTGAACTCTCTGTGCTTCTCACAGAAGGTTGACCATCCTTCCCAGGCCGCCTGATCTTTGACAACCTGAAGAAATCCATCGCCTACACCCTGACCAGCAACATCCCCGAGATCACCCCCTTCCTGCTGTTCATCATCGCCAACATCCCCCTGCCTCTGGGCACTGTGACCATCCTCTGCGTTGACCTGGGCACTGGCATGGTGAGGACTAAGCTGGGATCCAGCTCGTGGAACTCCCGTGAAACAGACTGAGGAGTAGGAAAAATCTGTGTCCAGGGAGAGGGGCAGAGCTCGAGTTACTTCTGAGTTTCCTTCTGAACTGTGTGTTCCCTGTCACTTCCACCCTCCATCCTCCAGGTCCCTGCTATCTCCTTGGCTTAGGAGTCGGCTGAAAGTGACACCATGAAGAGGGCTCCACGGAATCCCAAAGACTGATGCCCTGGTGAATGACTGTCTCACTGGCGTGGCCTACGGACAGATTGGTGCGGCCAGAGGAATGAGGGGTAAACGGAGTGGGGAGCGGCTGCAACGGCGTGGCCACAGGACCAATCTTGGCTTGGAAGTCAGGGAGATGTTTTCTTAACAACAAACGGTGCTGGGCCCTGGGACACAAAAAAACATTGATCTCTGATCTGCCCTTGACTTAAGAGTCTAGTCAAAAAGGAGCAAAAGTACATAAAATGATGGCAAGTTGTTCTCCAAGTGCCAAATGAGTATAGATAGGACATACTGCAGGAGTACAAAGTGAGAGGACTCACCAATCTTGAGGACAGCTGGAGAGGCCTTATGGAGGAAACAGGACTTAAACTTGGTGCTGGAAGATAGGGCTTAGACTAGTAAATGGATGAGCCGGTGTGGGGGACCAGAGGACACCTGATTGTTGAAAAGTGAATAAACCAGTTTGGTGGAGCGCTTATTCCTGATAAAGAAGTAGTGGAAAATGAGGCTGTGGACACAGGTAGCATTTATAGCGGGGCCAGCCTTGAAAGACATTTGAGAGCCATTAGAGGTCTTTGTTCTTGAGTTGCTAGATACGATAGGGGTACAGGAAAGAGATGGGGACAGAGGAGACAATTCTAATATCTAGAGATGGAAACACATAGAAAAAAAGCACAGATTTAGGAGCCATACCTACGTTTGAATCCCAATTTTGCGACCTGTATGACCCTAGACAATGACTGAGTCTTTTTCGTGCTTCAGTTTTCCCACTTATGAAATGTAAATGATGGTTCAGAATTGTTGTAAGAATCAATGTCCACCGGTACCTACACAGTGCACAGATCTGTGGTCAGTAGGCAAACATTAACATCAGCCATAGCCGTGGTCCAGGCATGAGGGGGTGGAGGTTTTGACCAAGGGAGAGGCAAGGGGCAGATGGGAGAGATGCAAGGGGATGAGAGGACTTGATGAGTGTCCTGGTGTCAGAGAGAAGGGACAGGGCGGAGTCCAGCACTCACTCAGCGGGGAGAGGGAACATATCCCCTCTAAGGTCCTTTCCGGTTTTAAGCTTATATGATAAAAAGATGACGCTAGATTACAGCTTAGAAAGAAATGTCAGAGTTTGGAGACAAGTCCTACAGAGATGGTGGGATCAGATCGTTAATGGCATGAATCTTCAGCAATACAGCTCAGACACACATCAACCCTGCTAGAAGCAAGCCCCGTGCAGCACCCCTTCCGTGATCTGCCTTCTGAGATCCTTCTCTGAATCAGGTTCCCCTGACCTGGGACTCTATCACTCACAGGGATGATCCAGGCTCTGGCAGGATTCTTCACCTACTTTGTGATCTTGGCTGAGAATGGTTTTAAACCTACTGATCTGCTGGGCATCCACATCAGCTGGGAAAATCGATACCTCAATGACCTGGAGGACAGCTATGGACAACAGTGGGTGAGTAAAAGGTAGGGTAGTAGGTTGTGACCGGTAAGAGTGAAGAAGTCATGAGGAAGAGCGAGTGTAGCAAGTTTTTGCAGAGTAGGAGAATGGAGGCACCAGGCAGACAGAGATGATCCTCATCTCCAGTCCTACAGGAGCTTTCTAACATTTGTCCTCAATCTCCAATCGCATCAGCAAATATTCTTCTCTTTGTTTACGATGACTTCATTTCCATTAATTCCTACTGTCTGTTGTCTGTCCTTATCTTCCTGGGTCTTTTTGGCTTCCTTGGACCTGGAAGTCTACTTTGTCCATCAACTTTTGGGGGCTGATTTCTGGTTTTCCAGGTTCTAATCATCATTGTCCCAGAAATGAGTGCTTCCACTTCCTCCTGTTATGCTCCTTTTCCAAGGGTAGTCAAAGAGTACGATTTTAAATCTGAAAATGTATTTTCTTTGTATATCTCTTCCTTGTTCTTCTAAACTTTTTAAACTTAGAGGATGCGTCTCTGTATCAGTCATTCCTAACACCCAAGATGAATAAGGTCCAAACCGAAGCCCTCCAACCAACAATATTTGCTTAAGAATTTTAGTGCGTATGCCTGTTTGCATCTGTGAACACTCCCTTCCCAATTTCTAAGACAGTGAGAGGTGTGACACCAATTTTTGCTAGAATCATAGGACCACAGAGTTCACACAGTCTACAGAGGATATTATGGTCTACTGCAAAGATTTAGTGACTTGCTTAAAGTCCCACAGTGAATCCCTATAACAGTTGGATTAGAAATCTGGACTGATTCCTGGCCGGCACCTTCCCACTTCACCATGATGTCCCCAAACCAAGTTAACTGCAGGTCTCTCAAAGTTATGTTAAAATCGGGGCTGTTGGAACATTGCCCCTCATACACAGTAGGCTTCCACTATCTGAGCCTCATGAGACCCAACAGATGTCAATGTTCCCAGCTACCAACACTGCTTCAGGGTCCAAAGGTGTCCAGAGTCCTCATTGCTATGTACCTTGTCAACATCTCCTCAGTCCTCAGATCAAGCCCCTTGTTAGCTTTATATCTTGATACCATCTCCCTGCTACCAAGATGAAGCTTGACACATGTTTATTTACAATAAGTTAAAGATAATTAACTTGAATTAACGTCAAATTACATCAGTGACGTCTTGAGATATTGCAAAACGGGTTGAGAACAATTGCCCTGCGGAATAAATGCCATAAAGGCAAGGTCTCTGCCTCTTCCATTGCTGTAATCTTCAGATAATCGAGTATAGAGCTGCCCACCCAGGGAGTACCCTACATACTGCTAGATAGCTCCTTATCTTCTAAATACCTCTAGCAGTAATTCCATTGATCACCATTCTTTCATTCATTCATTCAGCAAGTATTTGTTGAGCATCTTCTATGCACCAGGTACTATTTTGTCCCTGGAATATAGTAGTGAAGAAAAATGGCCAAGTTATTGCTCTCATGGAGCTTATATTCTAGTTAGGGGCACAGCGTGGGAGGAGAGAAAGATAATAGCCAAATATATAACATACTGGTTCCATGGATTTTAAGTCCAAGTCCAAGAAGTGTTGGAATTGGGATACTTGAGTAGGTGAGATGGAAAGATAAAGACAGTGATCAGAGAGAAAAGAGGTGCTTGAAATTAAAATCACGGAAAAATTGTGGCTATTGGAAAAGACAATGTCTGGAATTTAACCAGGGAAGTAAGCAGCCGGGTGGGGAGTAGAGGATACAGTTGGAGGAGAAGATTAAGACTGTGAAACCACGGTACGGGAAGGATCATCAACATGTATATTTAAATCTCCAAATCCGAGGACACAGCAGTTAGAGTGATGGTGAGTCAGGAGCTAAAATTTTCAAGTGATGATGGGAGTGGCTCAGTTTTGGTGGCTGGCTGCAGGGGATAGTGGTGGTATGATCTGATGCACAGAAATGTGCTGACAGGTCTCATTCTGACTTCAGTGCTTGGCTCATCGATTTCCAGCCTTTGTTTTCTAATTGTTTAGGGCTCTATATCTCCCTCCAAGTACAACATTGACCACATCTCATGAGGTTCTATCCGTAGTATCTCATTATTATTTAGTCCTACATATTTTCAAATTCTTTATTCGACCTACAAGTTATTTATAAACATGCTGTTTTCTTTCTTTTTAAATGGGCTTTTTCTCCAGTCGAATTTAGATGCTCCTCTCCTGTGTTTCCATAGCCCTTTGTGATCTCCCTCTTGTAACCTACCTACTGTGCTGACATAACATTTATCTTCCCCACTGGACTCTAAGTTCCTTCTGTGTAAAATGTGAATGAAAGAATGAACAAATGGATGAGTGAATGCCTCCCCATCCGGTACCACTCTTCGGGTATCCCGTTCCCCTCTGCATGCAGATTCCCCTCTGGCCCCATCTTCCTTACCTTTTTCCTCTGACCCTGTTTTCCTCTTGAAGTCCACCTTCTTCTCTTACACCACCCTTCTTCTTAGTAAATATTTATTGAGCCATAGTACCTGCCACTCACTGAACGAAGCATGGGGAGAGGAGACACAGAGATAAGTAAGACAAGGTGCTTGCCCTTGAGGGGCTCTCAGACAGGGAAGGCAAACATATAAACAACTCACAATTACAACATGGAAAGTGCTAAGACAGAGATACACGTGAAGGGCTGCAGGAATCTAAATAGGGGACCTATCTCAGCCTTGGGGTCCGGGGAGGCAGGAGAAGGAAGAGGCCTTTGAGGCATATTTGAATCCCTCCTGACACTGACGGCTCCCCTCTGCCCACCCTCCCCCAGACCTATGAACAGTGCAAGGTGTTGGAGTTCACATGCCAAACGGCCTTCTTTGCCAGCATCGTGGTCGTGCAGTGGGCTGACCTCATCATCTGCAAGACCCGCAGAAACTCTGTCTTCCCACAGGGCATGACATGAGCACCGCCCACCGGCCCCAACACTCCCCCGAACTGCACCCCTAACTCTCCCTCCCGACCTCCAACACACCCTTAAACATTTCCTCTCAGAAACAAGATCCTAATATTTGGGATCCTGGAGGAGACGTTCCTGGCTGCTTTTCTGTCCTACACTCCAGGCATGGACGTGGCCCTGCGAATGTACCCACTCAAGTGAGTAAGGGGAGGGGTGCAAGGCGGGGCGTCTCTGGGCACAGGGAGAGCACATGGGAGGAGGCGTGTTTGAGCGGGGAAGTCAAGAGGGGAGCAGGCTCCACTCAGTGATGTAGAGAGAACTGCCTGTGCTCCCACAGCGCATCCTATCTGGGAAGGAATTTGGGACTGTACCAAGTGATCGCAACCCACTAGACATGCAAACTTAGCAGATTTGCCCGTGCTTAATAGAGTGGTACCTCTTCTATGATAATGTGTGGTATAGCTGTCCCAGGCTACACATTGCTTGGAGCTGGTGTAATCATAACACAGCCTCATCTATGCATGGCTAACTCTGCTGTACTTCTGCAAATCCGTTTTAATGTGCATATAGGTGGGTGGGCATACTGAAATTCTTACTGTCTGGTACCTTGTTTGGTTCAAGTCCCAAGTTTTTGTTTCTTTGTTTTTTACATTAGTATATGCTTGTGAAACTTTTCCATTTAACATTTTTATAAAGAAAAAAGCAAAACTCCCATTTCATTCCCACTCCTCCCCCACCCTGCATTGGTAACCTCTATTAATAATTGAGTGTGTAGTCTTCCAACTGATTTTCTATGTGTTTACAACACTTTGCTCACCTTTCTGTCCCTTGGAGTGTTTTACACAATGCTTTGTATTCTGTAGCTGCTCAGTTAATGTTTAATAAAAGACATTGGCACTGCCCTTAGATACTGACAATTCCAGGTTTGAATTTTGGCTGTACTGTGTTTTATTCTATGACCCTGGACAAGCTGGTAACCTCTCTGAGCCTCAGCTTCAACTGCAAAGTCTCGATAACACACACCTGGCAGATTGGTCTGATAATTACAGGTAGAAATGCATATAATACATGAAGCCTGGCATTTGGGTCCCGGCGGGCACTTTGTTAATAGTAGCTCAGTTTTTGCTGCTATTAATGTCAACGTATGAGAATAAACATGGCTGAGCATTAACTGTGCTCCCAAACACTCTTGTACATACCTTGACCATAAAACTCATCACCTAATACTGTGATTATTTATTTTGTGTGTTTATCTAACCTCTTTTCCCTGATTGCTTGAGCTTCTTGAGATCAAAGACCGTCATGTCATCATTTCTATTTCCCCAGGACCTAGCACATACACAGAGTAGACATGGTAATTGTTGTTGAATGAACGCATGACTGTATGTCTGTAACTGTTTATATTGGTTGAGGGGTGTCTGTGTGTGTGTGTAATGAACCATGGCCTAGGCCTGCCCTGTCCAATATGGTAGCCACCATCCTTATGCAACTACTGAGCTCTTGAAATATGGCTAGTGAGACGGAGAAACTGAATTTATCATTTTAGTTAACTGAATGTTAAAAACTAAACCAATGTCAAATATTTTTCAATTAAATACAACTTTATTGTTTTGGTTAGACTACATTTTCCTTTAACCACTGAAAATTTAGTGTCTGACTTGAGATACACTGTCAGTGTAAAATGCTCACTGGATTTCGAGGACTCGGGATAAAAAGAAGAATGTAAAATAACTCATTAATTATGTTTATATTGATTACATGTTGAAGCAATAATATTTTGGATATTTGGGGTTAAATAAAACATTAAAATTAATTGCACTTGTTTCTTTTTACTTATTTTCATGTAGCTACTAGAAAATATTAACTATCATATGTGGCTCACGGTATATTTCTTTTTTTTTTATATAAATGTATTTATTTTATTTATTTATTTTCGGCTGTGTTGGGTCTTCGTTGCTGCGCGCGGGCTTTCTCTAGTTGCGGCGAGCACGGGCTTCTCACTGCGGTGGCTTCTCTTGTTGCGGAGCACAGGCTCTAGGCACGCGGGCTTCAGTAGTTGTGGCACGTGGGCTCAGTAGTTGTGGCGCACGGGCTTAGCTGCTCCGCGGCATGTGGGACCCTCCCGGACCAGGGCTCGAACCCGTGTCCCCTGCACTGGCAGGTGGATTCTTAACCACTGCGCCACCAAGGAAGCCCTCACAGTATATTTCTATCGGACAATGCTGCTCTAAGCCATCTCTCTATCATCCAAGGGACAAATGTGGTCCTGATTCAACCCCTCCCCAGAGTCCATCTTCCTGGTCTATAGAAGAGATTCAGGACGAAAAAGATTTCACCATCTTTGCAATATGGAAGAGTGTATATATTCCCTGGCAAGATCTACCCCACATCTAGTCTCAGACCCATCCTGCTTGGAGTTTGTGTGTGCAAGGTCTAGAGAACCCAGAAAGCAAAGGAAGTCTCCCTCAGTGACTCCACAAAAGCTGGTAGACAATCTCTGTGAACACTGCATGTACCTCTAATATGGCATTTATCCCTTTCTGTTCTCACTGGCTTTTTATGCTGCTGTCTTGGGCCCCTCCGCCCTCACTCCCCAGGCTCTGACCTCCTCAAAGGTAGGGATCAACCTCCCACACAACAAACGAAATACTCGATTCCCGGGCGCTGTTCTCTGCACCTGCCTTTCACTGGCCCCTCTATCTCCGCCCCCGCTGACCAGCTTTTGCTCTCTTCAGGATAACCTGGTGGCTCTGTGCCACTCCCTACAGCATCCTCATCTTTGTCTATGATGAAATCAGAAAACTCATCATCCGTCGTCACCCTGGCGGTGAGGCTCCCCTGCACCCTGGCCTGAGAGTCTGCCAGCGTCCTGAGCAGCTGCCCCACTCCCCCTGGTTCCTCCAGGCCCACTGCCCTTCTCCCCAGCTCACTGCCCAGCCTGTGCTGTGCCTGGACCCTGCCCTCTAGTCCTTGACCCCAGCACGCGGCTCCTTCCAACCCTCAGGCCCCTGCCTTCCACCGGCAAGCCTCCCACCTTGTCCTGGCTCACCCTTCCGTTTGTCTCCCCTCGAGGCCTTCCCCAGTTCACTCTGGTCTCTTCTCTTCCACAGGCTGGCTGGAGAAGGAGACCTACTACTAACTCAACAGAGGAAGATGTTCACATGACATCAGGGTGTCCTGAGCGCCAGGTGGGGGAGGGTTGCGGTAATGAGTTTGGGAAAACTGAGAGTGCACATCAGTTGGGGCGGGGAGATGCCAGGAGGAAGAACCTTGGATGAGAGAGACAGGTGATCCTAGGGCTGGGTTGAGGGCACCATGGATAGGAGATGAGGTGGGTTGAGGGGAGCCCAGCCTGCATCTGACTGGAGTCCAGCAGCGGGCTCAGTAGCCAGTCAAGAGAGTAAATGTTGGGCTTCCCTGGTGGCGCAGTGGTTGAGAGTCCGCCTGCCGATGCAGGGGACGCGGGTTCGTGCCCCGGTCCGGGAAGATCCCGCATGCCGCGGAGCGGCTGGGCCCGTGAGCCATGGCTGCTGAGCCTGCGCGTCCGGAGCCTGTGCTCCGCAACGGGAGAGGCCACAACAGTGAGAGGCCCGCGTAACGCAAAAAAAAAAAAAAAAAAAAAAAGAGTAAATGTTTGCAACAGCCCTTAGCTCCTGGATGTGTCGCATCTGACTTTTGGAGATTGGGAATTACTGTGATGCTCTCTCCCTAGATCTTCACGGGAGCCAGGCAGGGGAAGTCTTTCGGGGACCAGAGTCGAGGCTGGGAAGGGATCAGAATCCAGCATCCCTGCCCCTTGAGAGTTACCCCCTCAAAGTCACTCTCCAACCCGACAGAGAGCAAGGACAGGACAAGTCCTGGGATCAGAGAAACAGAGGAGGTGAGAGAGGAGCAGGGGAGCCACACGTTACAGAGGGTCCACAGTGCCCACTCAGTTCCTCAGATCAACTCACAGACTCACAGACTTTTCATGCTAGACCTTATTTTATCATGAAGAACCTGAGCTCCAGAGAGGTTAAATGACTTGGAAGGGGCCACGTGGTGAGTGGTGAATGTGCGGCCACTGCCCTGCCTCTGAGGAAGGGATTGGTGTTCCCGTAGCCCCAGTCATTAGGGCACCTCGACCCCATCCCAGCCCTCAGCTGTTTTCTCTGGCCTAACCTTGAAATAGAGGCTGGAACAACGCTGAATGGATCCCTGTAGCCTTTACTCTAGGCAAAGCACCCGCCCCCCTCATGCCCCAGCTCCACACAGGTGACGGATGTTCCCCAAAGCCTGGCCTCCAAGCCTGGGCCCAACACTTGCTGCGTCTCAGGCACGTGAGGAGTCCCCGCCAGCCTTTCCCTCCTGCCCACCCTTGGCGGCAGCTCTTCCTTCCTCTTCACCCACTCGCTGGCTTTTGCTCTGTGAGCTGGTCCACTTCACCCTGTGGATCGGTTCACTCTCAGGCTTCTTTTAGAGGAGAGGGTTGGCTGTGCCGAACAGCATACAGAGAGACAGAAATGCTGAGAAAAGCTGGTGGAAATCGTAGACTGTCACCAAAAACAAAGCGCATGTGTTAAGTGACCGCACATTCTGTCTGGCGGTAGACAAAGGCCTTACTCACACCATCCATTAATCCATACAACAAATACATTCTTACCACCCCGCCCGGTTTTATAGATGAGGACACCAAGGTCTGTCTGATTGCAGAACTTGTGCCCTCAACCACTTTTCAGGCTAGTCTTATGATGAAGGCTGGGCCAAAAATACACCAATGCAAAAGAAAAATAGGATAGTGATAGAGGAAGGGCCGTGGACGAGTCTGGAGGAGGAGAGGCCATGGACTAGCAAAGGGAAGGCTGTCGTAAGGTACACCAGCCCCTCTCCCCCTACATCGGGCCCTCCTCAGAGGTCTCTCTCCCACCTGCTCCCCTCCCTCCTCCAACACAAGGTCTCCTAGGGACAGGGCTGTATCAGTCTGGGGTCCTTCCCCGATGCTGACAGGGCTGAGCCAGAGCCCAGAAGACGGAGGGGCCAGGGTGTGTGTGAGTGAGGTAGGGTGGGGGAGCATGGAGGGGCCAACTCCTCAAGTTTCAGTAGCAGGAGCTTTGGGTGTCTGGTGGGTTAAAAATACAGAGGCCCCAAATTAGGGTCATTTGATATCGGTGGCTGAGCCTCAAGGCAGGGGCCTAGAGGGAAGGATTTGAATAGAAAGTATAGAGCAAAGTATGGGAGAGGAGGACAGGGAGGAGGGGAGGGGTGCAGCTGCTGGAAGGGATCCGGGTGGCTCTGGAGAGCCAGGGCCAAGGAGAGGGAGGAGGATGGGATGAAACAGCCTGGTAGCTGCAGAAGCAGAGAGGGAATGGGGCAGGACGGGGTCACCATTTCGTCCCATCTCACACCCTGGGGGTACGAGAGGTCAGATTCAGGATGGAAAGAGTCTAAGGTCCCAATGTCTCTGTCCCGGTGTTCCCCGCCTCCTCCAGAGCGCAGCAGAAGGAGAAGTTGGGGCTGGACGTCATCTAGGTCACATACGTCCGGGCGGGTCCACCTGTCTCTCCTGCTGTCTTTGCTCTGGTCATGGGGCTGCGGGCACGTTGGTCGCTCTCTTGAGATGGGTTCTGAGGTCTCTCCAGCTCCAGCATGCCCTGCCTTGCTACCTCTGGCCTCTCCTGTGCCAATGACAGCTGTCTCTCTTGGACCCACTCCTGCCACGTTCTTGAGATTTTCCCTGGCCTTCCTTGCTTAGCCGTGTAAGGTCTGCCCTGTGGGAGTGCGGAAAGGTCATTCCTCTAACAACTTCATGGTGCAAAACACCCGCTGTGCCTCCAACATCGGAGACACCTCAGGGTGGGCATGGGGGCTTCTGACTTTGATCTAGCCTCTCTCTGGTCTCCCTCGTGCCTCTGCTTACCTGTGCATGAGCCCTGGAGGGCCGTGAAGAGGGTCCTTGAAGGTACCCAGAGCTGAGCGCATCCACTCCGCCCTCACCCCCACGCTGGGATCCAGGAATTTAGAGCCCCTCTGCACCAGCTCTGCTTTCACAGAATGAAGCAGCATCCTTGGTTCAGGGCACAGGGCCCCACCTCTTCATGTTTCCCAGTGTTAATTTTTTTCCCCTACCGTTGATACCTGATCCTTTTTGTCTTGTCAAAGACGTAGGAATGAACAGTCACAATTCGCTCTCCTTGGAATCATTCAGCCAGGGGAATCCTCCCTCCCACTGTGCCCTAGAAAACCAGTCCCGTAGGATCAGAGTAGAGAGTACAAGCAAGAGGCAGCAGCCGAACGACTTTCTCCTTCTCCTCTCGGGTCTGTGGGCAGAGAAGCCCCAGATCCGCATCTCCAAGGACTCCAAGGGCCAGCACTTCACGCCCCACGCCCCGTCCTTCCTCTGCATACTCCAGTTAGGAGTGTTGAGTGAAGCAAAGGAAACTGGCTGGAGCTGAGCCAGGGCGCCAGTCCTGGACTCAGCTCCATCTTTTATTCAGAGAATGACCTCATCCTTGGTCTTGGTTCTTTAAAGGGAAGTGCAGGGGGTCTCTTTCCTGCAGCCTGGATTGCATTTGTACTCCCCCCGCCCTCCACCCCGTTTCCTCCACGGGATCAAAGAAACAGACTTGACCTAGAGGAGAGTCCCAGGTTTTAGGACTTAGAGGCAATACCACATTTGCCCCCCTTTTTACAAATGGACGACAAAGTTAACCTCTGACCCAGAATACCTCCTCCTCTGCGGGCCCCACTTCCCTCTCTCTGAGTACCCTTGCCCTCGCTCCACTCTCCCTAATTACCCCCAAGCCTCCCCTCCCCCAGCCCCAGCTTCATTTACCTCCGACTCATCTGGTCTTATTTTTAGCTCCAGCTTTTTCCTTTCTTAATATGGCGATGAGCTCCCAGGCTGGTGTGGGGACAGGGGCCGAGGAGCCCTGGACATTGGGGGGGAAGGGGGAGGGGAGGAGGCTCTGGGAGCCTGGGTGAGAGGTGTTGGAGGTAGGAGGATCCCGGCCCTCACAGGGCCGTCCTGGCCTCAGGAGGTTATCCGTCTCTCCTGCCAATCCTGGAGACATATTTAGACGGGACCAGGTGGGGGCCGAGGGGTGCCAACCTCAAGGGCAGCTCCGGTTCCCTCCCCGCCCCCTGCTCCTAGCCCTCCCCCTGACCCTGTTTCTCTTGGCTCTGTCGGCAGTTTCTCCAGGACCTATAGCAGTGTCCTCTGTCCACTGCTCTGGGCCCTTCCCCACCCCACCCCCACCGTGAGCCCCTAACTCAGGATTTGGGACCCAGGGGCCCCTCCCTACCCCAGCTAACCTCTTCTGGACCAGGAGAGCCGACCCAGATCCCACTACCTCCATGAGTGCTGCAGACAGGATGGGGGCCAGAGCCGTGCCCGGCCTGCGGCTGGCACTGCTGTTACTGCTGGTGCTAGGGACACTCAAGTCAGGGGTGCAGGGGCAAGACGGGCTGGACTTCCCCGAGTATGATGGTGTGGACCGTGTGGTCAATGTCAACGCAAAGAACTACAAGAATGTGTTCAAGAAGTACGAGGTGCTGGCACTGCTCTACCACGAACCCCCCGAGGACGACAAGGCCTCACAAAGACAGTTTGAAATGGAGGAGCTGATTCTGGAGGTGAGTGGCGGGCTCCGCAGGCCTGCAGAGCAGCCCAGTCCCTCTCTGCACTCCTCTATCCTGCAACTCCATGTAGATCTTTAAGAGTGGGATCTGGGCGTGAGGGGCAGGGCAGCAGGACCCTGTCTCGACCAACAGGACCAACAGGACCCAAGTGGCGTATGACCTTAGCCAGAAGAGAAACAGAGATTCAGGAACCCCCAAAGTACCACCGTAGTCAGGCAATTTTAGGAGGGAGGGGGTTGCTGCAGGGGGGAATCTCTCCTCCATGCTAGAGGAGGGTGGTAGTACTAGGTTTGGCTACGACTGAGGTGACCCTGGAAGGGGGACAGAAAAGGAAAAGAGGTTCTTCAGGGGAAGGTGAAGAACTGCGGTACACCCCCAAATCTACTTTCCTAACCCAAACGTACCCTCTCTCCATACACTTCAGAGGCTGCACCCCAAAGAGATCCAAACTGAGTATAAATTTAAACGTTATTGACATTTTGCTTGCATGTCATTGATTTAATGGCTAGAGGTTTAATAGAGCCCACCGTGCCTCCCACTGGCCTCTCAGTCCCCTCCCCCTGCCATCTGCCCCTACTGGATCAAGCTGGGCACCCCGATTGGAAAATTCTTGTGTTTGGAGGAGGCTTCACCATGCCTTCCCCAACTTGTCTTTGTGGGAAGATTCTCCTCACCCCCAAGCTGACCAGGGGCACAAAGGAGAGAGAGAGCCTATTGTGACAAGAAAAAAGCCCATGTTTGGAGATGACTGGGAAATGTGGTCACACAGCCCTCCAGGAGCCAGGCTGTGTTGCAGTCTCCTTGTCCAAGCTGCTGCAGCCCCTCCTCTAGTTTGGCAGGACGGAGAGGCCCCAGCTTGCCCAGAGCTTGGAGTATTTCAGGGCAAGACACCAGGACTGTAGGTTCTCATTTCTGTGTGCCCCTGCCGGGTGCTGGAACCCGCCGCCTGATTAATGAGAGGAGTATTTTTATCCCGAGTGCTGAGCATCCCTGGCCATCCACCTGTCCCAGCCTCCTGAGAGTCCGAGCGCCCCGAGTCTGTGTTAGGTGGGGTAAAGCTGCAAACCACGCCCAAGGCAGAGTGCATCAGGGTTGAGAGCCCCGCTGGGAGGCCCCTGAGAACAGGGACCTAGGGTGTGACTCTCCACAGCCTAAGGACAGCTTGAAGTAGAGAGTGAAAGGGAAAGTCCCACCCCACTGAGGAAAACTGGGCCTATTTCATCTCTAATCTCTTTGTCAGGCTCTCTGCCTCGAGGGTGACCAGTGGTGGCCACGGTGACCTCTACTCTCAGCTCTCTGCAGAGCCCCACGCCCCCCACGCTCTTGCCCTCCAAAATTCTCCCCACTGGGACTCACTCAGAAGAATCCCAGGGACGTGTAACATCACCCCCACGCTAAGCGTGGTCTTTGATCAGTATGGAGTACAGGGCTCAGCTCCGAAGGAGGAAAGAGCCTCAGTCATCCTGAAGCTAGACCCCTCAGCATCCCTAAGGAACCTGGAAGTACATGCACAGTGCCTTAAAGTTCAACATAATAAGCACATTGTAAATGAGCTTTTACAATGTCAGGAGTTAAAATTAGACCACAGACCAAAAGGGTGGAGGGGGGCGTGGTAGGGAAAGTGGAGATCTCCTGCATCCTAGCACAGTGTCAAGGTTAACTCATATTCCCTGCATCCCAAATGACCCAGCTCGCAAGCATGAGATCGGGAATAGTGGTTACTAAGAATTCCAGAGGCTGATTTTAACCCTAACTCTCCCTTCAGTTAGCAGCCCAAGTCCTAGAAGACAAGGGTGTTGGCTTCGGGATGGTGGACTCCGAGAAGGACACGGCTGTAGCCAAGAAACTAGGTAAGGGAGGGGTGGGAGGAGCAGGGAGGAGAAGGTGACCGGTGAGAAAATACTGAAATTTGGAGGGTTATGGCTGGGAGTTCCAGCCCCTCCTTTATTCCTTATAGAGACCCATGCTCAAATCCCAGAAAGAGGTGAAGATGGCCTTATTTATACCTACCTAAAAATAGGGGCTAAGTTCTGGAGGAAAGGGGAAATCAGGGAACACAAGTGGGGCTGGAGAGACCTCTGCAAACTCTCCTTCCAACCCCTCCCCCTCCAGAGCCGCGGGCTGGGTATTACAGCACCAGCCACCAGGGGGCAGCACAGGCCTGAGACTGGACTCCGGATGTGGATGGGGGAGGGGTGGCCAGTAGTGAAGTCATCTGGTCAGTAATAGCTGAAGGTTAAAGTGCTGAACTGGGAATCAGCAACTAGAGTCCTCAGAGGAGGTAAGAGGAAGATCTGTCTCTGGTTATGGCAGGCAGAGAAAGGGGGGAGACATCTTGCTAGGACCTATATCTCCCTGCGTCCTCCCCTAGCGTTCCCACCTGACCCCGGCTTCCCGCTGGAGAGCCCCTGGGGCCAGACTAGCCACCTAGGCTAAATCCAGGGGCACAGACACCGGGGATGGAGGGGCTGAGAGGCAGTGGAGGTGAGCTGGGCAGGTGAAGGATGTGTGGTCTAGTGGGATTATGGAATGGGCTGCAACCCTGGATTTGGACCCTTGGACCTGTGGGAAGGTTGCAATCATGGCACACCTCTGGCTCACTCCCTAGGACTAACTGAAGAGGACAGCATTTACGTATTCAAGGGAGATGAAGTCATTGAGTATGACGGCGAGTTTTCTGCTGACACCCTGGTGGAGTTTCTGCTTGATGTGAGGACCCTGCTGGACCTAATGGCCTTGCTTTAAGACCTCACGCCCTTCTGACCAACTGCAGCCTCACACACACATACACACACATACACACACACAGACACACACACACACACACACACACACACACACACACACACAGAGGCAACAGAGCCCCTTCATCCCCGTTTCCCAGCCCACTTTTCCCTGATCCCTCTCCTTGCCTCTAGCACTGAGTTCAGAAACTCACTCTCTTCCTTCAATGTCCTTGCTCTTCCAGGTCCTGGAGGACCCTGTGGAATTTATTGAGGGTGAACGAGAGCTGCAGGCATTTGAGAATATCGAAGATGAGAACAAACTCATTGGCTACTTCAAGAGCAAAGACTCAGAGCGTGGGTAACCCTCAGACTTCACGGTCCCCTCCGCTGGTCCCCAACTTCACCTGTCCTCCTACCTCCCCACTTCACCCACTGGCTCAGCACTGGCTCTTGCCATGGTGGGTCCATCGATCGACTGCTCCGATCTCCCTGCACTCTGTGGGTTTCACAGACAGGCACCAAGGCATTCCCCTTCCCCCCACCCCACCACTGTATGTAACCACTCTCAGAGGACTAGAGGGGGTGGGTCTCAGAATGAACCCCACCTGCCGAAGAAGAATTGGGGAGAGACAGAGGGGGGATGGTTCCCTGGCAGACCCTGGTTCCCCCAGAGACTGACTCTGCATTCCCCCCTCAGATTACAAAGCCTACGAGGACGCAGCGGAGGAGTTTCATCCCTACATCCCCTTCTTCGCCACCTTCGACAGCAAGGTTCTCCCCCCTGCTGCTGCATTGGGTCTCCCTCACTCCCCTCAGCTGCCCTCCAGCCCCCTCTCCCAGAATCAATGGGGGACCTCCTCCCCCACTACACACCAGTACTCCCCAACCCCACCCCACCTCGGGCCTTCCCCATCCCACAGATTTTAAATTATCTAACCCACCCCTCTCTCATCTTCAACCAAAGCCCAGAGAAGTGAAGACACGTGTCCAGTGTCACAGAGGCAATGACAAGGGCCCAGGTTGTCTCACTCCCTGCCTGACATCTGGTCCCCCATAATACTTCCTCTCACCATGACCCCGTGTCCCCTGCC
>NW_020172011.1:1859726-1867409 GCF_003031525.2 Neophocaena asiaeorientalis asiaeorientalis
GGTGGCACTGAAGCTGACCCTGAAGCTGAACGAGATCGATTTCTACGAGGCCTTCATGGAAGAGCCTGTGACCATCCCGGACAAGCCCAACAGCGAAGAGGAGATTGTCAGCTTCGTGGAGGAGCACAGGAGGTGGGGAGCAGGGGCAACCCTCTGAGCAGGGCAGGCTCCTCCCCAGGCTAGAACACGGGTCTGTGAGATGGGCTAGGGGGATCTCAGCCAACCAGGAGGCAGGTCTCTCCTAGAGATGGATACACTTCTGCTATCAGTTCTTATTGATATACTGACCATTTTGCACAACATTTTGCACCCCAGCACTTAGCCCAGAGCCTGGAGCACACATAGAAGGTGCTCCATAAATGTGTACGGTTCATTGTGATGTTGACTGAGACCAGTGTTGAGGGCCTGTGGTCTGCCAGGAACTCCAAGGTGCTATCTCTCTTATTGTATTTAATCCTTTTAACGACCTCAGTTAAAAAGAGTCCACGAGTAGTGTCAGAACTGGATTCTAATCCAGATCTGGCCTGTGTTCTTTCTCATACATTACCTACACCAGTGGTTCTCAACAGGGGTGGAGGGAGTGGCGAGGTAGGGGGAGGATGTTGTCTTCCAGCGGATTATTTGGCAATGGCTGGAGACATTTTTGGTTGGAGAGAGAGCTACTGGTATTTAGTGGGGAGAGACCAGGGATGCTGCTAAATACCCTACAGTGCACAGGACAGCTCTCCCACAATGAAGAATTATCTGGCCCCAAATGTCACTAGTGCTGAGGTTGAGAAACCCTGGCCTACATTCACACAAAGTTCTCTTCCTTCACAGTACTCCACAACTGGAAATACCCGTTCATCAGTGTAAACACTACTTCGCTCACTCTCTCCCACTAGATTATGGTCCGCTTCATCAGGGCAGGAATATGTCTGCCTTGTCCAACTCTGTCTACACAGCACCTAGCACAGCATTTAGAACATCTGCAACACTCAGTGTTATTGAATGAATGAATGAATGAACACCCAGATGTCCAGTTCTTTCTCCCGAAAGTCTCTCTTCCAGTCCCCTTGCCCACCCTCCTCTCTCCTACCTGCTTTAACCATGCAGTTATCTGGGCCTGGTGCCCAGAGCTTAGACTCTGACAGATGGCTTTGTTCAGGGCTGCAAGCTGTCTATGCCCTAGGCATGACCCTGTGGCAGCCTCTGCTATGGGGACCCTCTGGAGCCAAGGGTGTCCTTCTTGCCCACTGAGTAGTGACTTTCTTTCTCTTCCAGATCAACCCTGAGGAAACTGAAGCCTGAGAGTATGTACGAGACCTGGGTGAGTGCCCCGGATGGGGCCCAGGCCCTCGCAGGAGCATGGGAAAACTCAAGTCCTAGAAACATCCAACCCTGCTGCTCCTCATGTCTTGCTTATAGGAAAGACAGTGTACCAGCAAAGGTGGAGGGTTTCTGTTCTGAGAACATGTCAGGAGTTGGGGGACACACATAACTTGATGACGATGACAAGGGAGGAGCTCTAAGCTCTGGGGCTGAAGGGTTTGCCAGCGGAGGTGTGGAGACCCTGGGGTGGAAGGGCACAGTGTACTTGGAAAAGGCTCACCACCACAAGAATACACCTGCTCCAGAAGCTGGATTTCCACAAAAGTTAGGTCCAGGGTAGATCTAGGGCCTGTTCTGGGCTCTCTAACTTCAGTGAGTATAGCTAAGGTCTCCCCTCCCTGCCCCCCACAGGAGGACGATCTGGATGGAATCCATATTGTGGCCTTTGCAGAGGAAACTGATCCTGGTGAGGGAGGGATACTGGATTGGATTTGGGGCAGGGGCGGGGGCACCGGTGAGAGAAGGAGATGGGGTATTTATCAGAGCATAGGCTTTTAACACATAAGACGGGTTCTTTTAGAGCACAGTTTACAAGCAGCCTGGGGCTAGACATGCGGAGTTGTGGGAGGCAGGAAAAGAGAGCTGGACTCCTGTTTCGTCTGTGCCCCACCGTGCGCTTATCACCTGTGTTCCCTCCAAGATGGCTATGAGTTCTTAGAGATTCTCAAGGCTGTGGCCCAAGATAACACTGAAAATCCTGACCTGAGCATCATCTGGATTGACCCTGATGACTTCCCCCTGGTAAGAGATGTCACTCAGGCACTGCTATCCAAGGCAGGGCACATCTCAAGGGGGAGGCTGTTTCAGAGTTCCTCTCCCCATCTCCTAGTGGAGGATCCTGTCGCATGCTCAGGGGCACTGAGCGCATCCTGAGAAAGGGGACACAGGATGACGGGAAGTGTGGGAACAACAGGATTCCCAGAGCAGAGGCTGAGCAGATAGCTCACGTGCCCAGGGCTGGCTCCTTCTAGAGAAATCCAGAGTTTGGGGGAGCAGAAGGGCACGTTAACCCTGCATGTGGGTGTCCACAATCACAGAATCAAAGCACAGAGATTCCATGTCTCAGGGCACGGCTCTGTTCCCAGCTGAATCCCCAACACCTAACACTCTTCGTTGAAAGAGGAACTAGATGAACAGACAGAAATGTGAGGACCATTGGCAATTACAGAGTATAACTACCTTAGTTTAGAGATATAGAAACTGAGGTCCAGGGAGAAGTGATTGCCCGAAGTCACAAGGCCAGTCATTAGCAGATCCAGGAGCAGGACAAGGTTTCCTATCAAGTCTTCCTCGGAAAGGAGGGACCAATGTCCCCAGCTGACCCTCTCAATACTTTCCTTTGGGGATATCTACCCTTTAACTGCTTAGTTCTACCCATTCCCTTCAGGCACTCTAGCTGGACCTATCCACCAATCTACCGTGGGTTCACTGTCCTCTCTCTACCCATGGCTGACCCTCACGCTCACACTCACCCTCCTGGACTCAGGTGTTCCTAGCCTCCATTAAGTTGCCATATGTGGTCTCTCCACAGCTGGTTCCATACTGGGAGAAGACGTTTAACATCGACCTGTCAGCCCCACAAATAGGAGTCGTCAATGTTACTGATGTGAGTTTCCTTCCCTCATCCCCGGTTGACCCCCAACTCTCCTTCCCAACATAGCTAGTCCTCCTCTGCTCTGCTAACTAGGAAATGAGCCCTCCCCAGAGGAGTTAGACATGCCCAGTCTAATGGCTGGAAAGAGGGAGAGATTCCTGCCCTGAACACACCCCTGCCTCTACCTGTTGGAACTGACTGCTCGTCCTTCAAGGCCCAGTTCAAATCCTCTCTTCTCCATGAAGTCTTTCCAGATCTCCCATTTGGAATTGTTCCCTCCTTGGCACTCCCAGAGCCCATTTGGCATTGAGAACATGACTTTTATATGGCTATTCATGTATCATGTCTGTCTCTTCCAGTAGACTTTGAGCTTTTTGAGAGCAGAAATCTTCTCATTCACACACAGATAGATGCTTCAGAGATATTTGTTGAGTTGAATAAGTCACAGCCTGCTTTCATATAATTCTCAGTCTAACTGAGGAGGTAGGTATTCCGTTAACTACCAGGCCAAGTCTGATAAACTCTATAATAGAGATATGAAGAAAACACCAGGAAGGCAGAGAAATCAAAGTGACTTCTGCTTGAGAATCAGAGAGGGTTTAAAAGGGGTAGAGTTTAAAGTGGAGGTTGTTGTAAATCAGCTATACCTCAATTTTAAAATATAAAAAATTAATTAAATCTAAACAATTAAAAAAATTAAAACACACTGGAGATTGTACCGTGTATAAGAGTTCTACAAGTGCAAATTACATGAGTCATTTCCAAACTGATGGAAAAAGTTAGTGCAAAAGGTCAAAGAGCAGGAAAATGAATATCAGATTTGGGAAAAGGCAAGTCGTTTCTTATGGCTTGAGTGTCTAGAGATCTCTGAGGATGGTGCTAGAAAAGCAGGTATTGGAAAGTCTTGAACGCTAAAGAGTTGCTGACTTTATTCTCCAGGCCATGAAGAGCCGCCAGTGGTTTTGCATTAAGGGCATGATAGAGAGGTCTGTTTGAGGAAGCTCAGCATGGCAAGAGCTTGTAAGAAAGACTGAAGGGAGAAGGTCTATTTGCTGATCCAGCAATTCTTTCTACTCCCACTGTCACTATTCCACCCTAGACCCCCACCTGGACAGTTTTCCTGCCCACTGACAGATGAAGAGAAGGGACAGAGGATGTACAGAGTCCAGTGAGTGGGAGGACAGGTCTAAAGACCTGAATCGGGCTTAGTTCTGATGCCTTGTCTGTGCCATGTCCTAGGCGGACAGCATATGGATGGAGATGGATGATGAAGAGGACCTGCCTTCTGCTGAGGAGCTGGAGGACTGGCTGGAGGATGTACTGGAGGGTGAGATCAACACAGAGGATGATGACGACGATGACGACGATGACGATGATGACTAGTTGCTGTGGCGGCCATCTTCTAGCCCCACCTGCTGTCCTCCTGCTCCCTCCTCCTTCCCTGTCCTTCCCTGAGCTCCTCCAGGGACACTAGGTCATTCTCTGCCATGGGGCCCACTGCGGTCTCTATGCTGCATGCTGAGATTCAAGGAGCTACTTTTCCCTACACACCAGCCCAGCTATCCCATCTGACTTCTGTTTCCAGTCCCACCATGTCCCTGTATCGATTATTTGTTTCCTCCATCACTCCCTACATGCTTTCTTGTGACTTCCCTCTTGTCCTACCTATGGGCCCCTATCTCTCTTCTGCTCCCTCCAGCTGAGCACACTCTTCCCCCACTCTCTCAAGTCCTCTATCCTTCTGACTGTCCTATCCCTGGCCAGGGGGACGGGAGGGTACTGTGTTTGGGGCTATATCTTAGCAATCTCTTGTTAATGTACTTGGGTCAAATGAGAGACCTCAATAAAGGATCTGGGGCAACATGAACAAGTGTCTGCTGATCAGGTCTCCCCCCTATGGCAGGAGGGAGGCAGCCAGAGGATGGGGATTTAAAAGTGTGGGTACCTTGTTAGGGGACTGTGATAGCAGGGGGGTGGGGCTCCTCCCTCCAGGCAGTTATCCCAGAGAAGCTTGGATTATTTATCTGCTGCAAGTCAAAAAGGCTTTTCTGAACACATGGTGTTTGTCCAGCACTGCTGTCAGGCTTTGGGAGAACAGAGAGTGCTGGGCCTGTCCCTGCTCTCGAGCTGATGAGCCTCACTGGGTAGTCAAGACAAGCACACTAAAGAACTGAAGAAAAATACAAAGCAATATGTAATTAAGCGATTATGTGCTGCTTGATAGCACCCCCCCCTTGCAGCTCTTATTTGAATGGCAAGACTGAGCCCAAAAAACACTTCCTCGGTGCGGCCTTCCCAGAGGTGGCCCCTCCTGCAGCTCCCTCCTCTGGGCTCCCACTGCACTCTCTCTGTCCACCTCTATTCTAGTACTAGCTCTTCATTTACATGTCTGTCTTCCCCACCAGACTGTGAGCCCCTTGAAGGCAGGACCCCAGGCTTTTTCTCTGTGTCCACAGGGCCTGGCACGCCAAAAGTAGTCCCTAATAAATGTTTGTTAACAGAAGGAACAAATGAATAGAATGGCCTCAGAAGAGAGAGATGAGAGTGGGCTTTGACGGCTTCATAAAGGAAATGAGCATTTTCTAGGCCTTAAATGAATAGTGGGATTTGATTAGGGCAAAGGAGTTGGGGAGGAGACATTTCAAGTAGTGAAAACATCAAAAGCACTGCCAGAATGCGTGTGCCATGTTGGGGGCACAGAGGAGACCAAAGAGACAAGAAGAGAGGTTCAAGTGGTGGCCACGAGGTTGGGTGGGCATCCGGGGCTAGGTCGCAGAGGTGTTTGGATTTAGTCCTGTGAGCTGGGGAGGAAGGGCAACATTTAATCTGGCAGTGATGAGCAGGATGGATAGAGGCAAGGAAGCCGATGGAGATACCAGAGGCAGGGAGCCCAACTCTTATCAGACAGTTATAATAATCTGATGGAGGTGGGAGAACACGGATCAGAGTGGTGGTTATGGGAGTGCAGAGGAGACGCTGAGCTTTGTTAAAAGGGCATCGCCCAGACCTGAGCCTGCTGGCGATCTTGGCAGGAAGGACCCACATTCTCTCCAGCACAGGCCCAGGCTGGGGTAAGTGTAAAGGAGTAAGGAGTAGGGGGGGAGGAACCAAACAACTGAACAAGCCCATAACTAACAGATGTTACAGCTTTCATGGACTGGGTATAAACGTGTTGCTGGACAACTTAGAGGATCTCTGAGTATGGAAGAATGAGACCTGAGGTGAGAGGAGTTTTCACCCTCCACAGACAAATCCTGGTGGCAGGAGTATAGAGTAGAAACCACGTATTCATCCAACTCGCACCCATTTAATAAATGTTTAATACATAGTACGGGCACTGGGCCAATACAAAAATATTATGGAACTTAACTCTCTAGCATAGGTCAGTGGAAGGCCCCAGACTAAATAATAGCTCCCATGTTTTAACCACCCATCTGTGCCAGTCACTAGAGACTTACAATTTCTAAAACTCAGAAGAACACTGTGAGATAGGCATCAGTGTCCCCGTCTTGCCCTTAATGAGGCTCAGAGGCATAACCTACCTAAGAAAGGAGCAGAGTCAGCATGCAGCCCAAATCCCCTGTACCTGAAAGACCTGGACCTTTCACTGACTGTGGATAAGCCAGTCAGTCAGCTTCTCTGAGTCTCAAAGATGGGTCAACAAAATGAGTTTTGGCCCTACAACTCAGAACAAATGAGATATATGCAAAGGCAAATTATGAGGGTGTGTTGCTGTCAAAGGGGCAGTGACATGGCACACTGGGGGAAGAGGATGGCGAAAGCAAAGAGAAGGGCTGTGAAATCCAAAGCAGCAGCAGCCTGAGCCTCTTCTAGGGGCAGTGTAGACTCAAGAAAGGATGGGCTCACCTGAGGCTTCCTGAGGGGTCTCTGCCAGGCTGGAACTGAAGTGAAGCCAGGGCGTTCCTGGAGGTGGCACAGACACTGATGGGGCTCAGACCTTGTCCCCGGGCCAGGCTCTGCCAGAGTTGAGGAGAGACCTCTTAGGCTGGAGATGATAACAGATCATCTTGTTCCTTCCCTCTTTCAGTATGGCTAAGAATCTGGGGGAGGAAAGTCCCTGGGGTAGAAGGGAAGTGAGAGCTGCCATGCTGGGCCTGGGCAGAGGGGCAGAGCTAGGAGACAGAGCCGAGCGTGGCTCTTCAAGTTGTCTATATTTGCATGCTGAGCTCACTGCTGCTCTTTTTCTCCCCAGAAATAAAATTACATCATGGTGGGGGGAAGGCGGGAGGGTGGTATATTTGGGAAAGGTGAGAGGAACACAAGGGGCCAGCTGGCATCATCCTGGAGAAAGAAGATCTGTGGCTCCAGAGCAGGCGAAGGAGGCCCCCATTTTGCTTCTTGCCCCTACTCCTCCCTCCTCCCCCACCTTCCAAGGTGGATAAATCTGAGCTTTTACTACGGCTCCCCTGACCCATAAGGGGAAAAGGTTTTTACAAATACTGAGTCAAGCATCTAAGAGGATCCAGAGGCCAAAGGACTTCCAAACCCTTAAACCCTAACTTACTCTTTGCCTCCCAGGGTCCCAGCCACTGTGGTCACCGAAAGGTCGTAAGGGAAGGAGTGTGTCCCTTTGGGAAGAATTAAATCTGAGAATTGGGGTTCGCAGTTTAGGGGAGGAGGCGGCGTCGCTACTCCAGCCCTCCCGCACTTCTGCCCCCGTCCCAGGAGTCTTCCAGAGCCCCAGCCCCCTGCTGCCT